>NW_004444093.1:3388781-3464667 GCF_000243295.1 Trichechus manatus latirostris | reverse complement strand
TCATTAGTCCCATTTTGTTTTATGGGGCTGTCCAATCCCCGGCTGAACGGTGAACCTCGGGAGTGACTTCACCACTGAGCTAAAAGGGTGTCCGGGGGCCATACTCTCGGGGTTTCTCCAGTCTGTCAGGCCAGTAAGTCTGGTCTTTTTTTGCGGGTTAGAATTTTGTTCTATATCCTTCTCCAGCTCTGTCCAGGACCCTCTGTCGTGATCCCGGTCAGAGCAGTCAATGGTGGTAGACGGACTCAGTCTGGTGGAGGCTGTAGTAGCTGTGGTCCATTAGTCCTTTGGACTAATCTTTTCCTTGTATCCTGTTCTCTTCATTCTGCTTTGCTCCCGAAGGGGTGAGATATTGCCATTATATTTTTATGAATTGTGTAGTAATAACTTATCATAGTCTTAATTTGTATTTCCCTGAAGGTTAATAGTGTCAAATATCTTTTCATGTGCTTATTTTTCCATCCACGGATCTAATTGGATCTTTTGTTTTTTAACTGCATATGTATATAACATATATACATATATACTGGAAGTATGAGAATATGACATGGTGAGTGCCCTTGTTAATTATCCCTTGTTTTTCTAATTCTCTTATAACTAGTTTTATTTATATTTTTATTTATAACTGGTTTTATTTCTGTAGTTGAGCAATAGTGAAATATCACAACCAGGATATTGACATTGATAAGAAGTACAGAGCCTTCCATTACCATAAGGATCTCTCATGTTGCCCTTTTATAGCCACATCCACTTCCCTCCCTCCAAAATCTGTCCTTGATCCCTAACAACTATTGTTAATTTGCTCTCCATTGCCATAATTTTGTCATTTCAAGAATGTTATATAGTGACGCCACCCAGAGAGAGGAATCATAAATAAATATATAAATGGAATCATATAGGATATAACTTTCTGGGACTGGCTTTTTTCACTAAGCATAATTTTCTGGAGATTCATCCAGGTTTTTGGGTGTATTATAGTTTGTTTCCTTTTTATTGCTTTTAAATTAGTATTCCAAGTATGCTGTCTTTGTAATCTGGCTTCTTTGGTTCAGTATATTGCTTTTGTGATCTGTCAAGTTGTTACATTTACTAATAGCTTGTTTCCTTTTATTGCTGAGTAGTATTCCATTTATGGATGTATCACAGTTTAATCATTTACTAGTTGTAGAACATTTGGAAGTTTTTTGCAATTATGAATACAGCCAGTATAAATATTCCCATACGTTTTTTTTGCAAACAGAAGTTCACCCCAAAAAGAAACCCCACATGCTTTAAGCAGCCACTCACCATTCACCTTCTTCCCAGTTCCTGGTAACCACTAATCTGCTTTTTGTCTCTGTGGATTTGCCCATTCCGAATATTTCATATAAATTAAATCATATAGTGTGTAGTCTTTTGTGTCTGGCTTTTCACTTAGCATGTCTTCAGGGTTTATCCATGCAGTGGCATGTATCAGTACTTCTTTCCTTTTTATGGTCAAACAATATTCCATTATGTTAATATACCATCTTTTGTTAATCCAATCATCAGTTGATGGACATTTGGGTTGTTTCCACTTTTTTGTTATTGTGAATAGTGCTGCTACGAACATTCATGTACAAGGTTTTTTTTGAATACCAGTTTTCAACATTTTGGGTATATGCCTAGGATTAGAATTGCTGGGTCATATAGTAATTATATGTTTAACTTCTAGAGGAACCACCAAACTTTTTTCCACACAGCTGCACCATTTTACATTCCCACCAGCAATGGATGGGGGTTCCGTTTTCTCTACATCCTCACCAACACTTGTTATTTTCCAGTTTTTTGATAACATCCATCCTAGTGAGTGTCAAGTACTATCTCATTGTGGGTTTTAAACTTTTATTTTTTTATTATCATTATGGTTTTGGTTTGGATTTCCCTAAAGACTAAGGATGTTGAGCTTTTTTTTTTTTTTTTTTTTCATGTGCTTGTTTGCTATTTGTATATCTTCTTTCAGAAATGTTTATTCATGTCCTTTGCCAATTTTTTGATTGGGTCGTTTGTGTTTTTGTTATTGAGTTGTAAGAGTTCTTTATGTAATTCTGGATGCTAGACTCTTATCAGATATATGATTTGCAAACATTTTATCCCATCCTGTGAGTTGTCTTTTCACTTCCTTGATAGTGTACTTGGATGCACAAAATTTTTTAATTTTTGATGAAGCCTATTAATCTATTTATTCTTTTGTTGCTTGTACTTGTGGCGTCATATCTAAATCCAAATCGTGAATATTTACCCCTATGTTTTTTTCTAAGAGTTTTACAGTTTTAGCTCTTACATTTATGTCTTTGATCCATTTTGAATTGACTTTTGTATTTGGTGTGAGGTAAGGGTCCAGCTTTATTCTTTTGCATATGGATATCTAGTTGTCCCAGCAGCATTTGTTGAAGAGATTATTTCCCCCATTCAATTGTCTTAGCACCCTTTTCAAAACACCAGTTGACCATATATGTATGGGTTTATTTCTGGACTTTCTGCTCTGTTCCATTGATCTATATGTCTGTCTTTATGCCAGTACCCCCACTGTTTTGATTACTTTAGATTTGTAGTAATCTTTGACATTGGAAATCCTCCAACATTGTTCTACTTTTTCAAGAACGTTTTGGCTATTTGGAGTCCTTTGCAATTACATATGAATTTTAGGATCAATTTTTCCATTTTTCAGTGACAACCATTGGCATTTGATAGTGATTGCATTGAATCTCTAGATTGGGGAATATTGTCATCTTAACAATATTAAGTCTTCCAATCCATGAACACAGGATGTCTTTCAATTTATTTAGCTCTTCTCCAATTTCTCTCAGCAATGTTTTGTAGTTTTAAGTGTCCAAGTCTTTTACCTCCTTATTAAATTTGTTTCTAAGTATTTTATTCTTTTTGATGCCATTGTACCTGGAATTTATTCTTAGTTTCCTTTTTGGATTGTTCATTGGTTGTGTATAGAAGTACAATTGATATTTGTGTGTTGATCTTGTATCCTGCAACTTTTCTCAAACCGTTTATTACCTCTAATATTTTGTGGATCCTTTAGGATTTTATATGCCTAAGAATATGTCATGCACAAATAGAGATAGTTTTACATCTTCCTTTCTAATCTGGATGTGTTTGATTTCTTCTTCTCGCCTAATTGCTCTGGCTGGAACTTCCAGCACAATGTTGAATGCTGAATATAAAGCCTGACATTCTTGTCTTGTTCCTAATATTAGCGGGAAAAGTTTCAGTCTTTTACCATTGACTATGTTAACTGTGGGTTTTTCACAGATGCCCTTTATCAAGTTAAGGAAGTTCCTTTGTATTTCTAGTTTGTCAAAGGTTTTTGACATGAACAGGTGTTGAATTTTGTCCAATACTTTTTATGCATCAATTGAGATGATCATATGGGATATATCACACTGATTTGTTTTCATATGTTCAACCACCATTTCATTCCCGGGCTAAATCTCACTTGGTCATGGCATATAATCCTTCTAATATGTTTCTGGATTCAGTTTGCTAGTATCTTGTTGAGGTTTTTTGCATCTATTCACAAAAGATATTGGTCAGTAGTTTTCTTGTGGTGTCTTTATCTGGCTTTGGTATCAGGATAATGTTGACCTCATAGAATGAATCAGGAAGTGTTCATTACTCTTTTATTTTTTGGATAACTTTGTGAAGGATTGGTGTTAATTACACTTTAAATAGTTGGTAGAACTCCCCAGTGAAGCCCTTTTGTCCAGAGATTTTCTTTGTTGGGAGATTTTGATTACTGAGTCAATCTCTTTACTTGTTATAGGTCTGTTGAGATTTTCTTTCTTCTGTATCAGTTTTGGTAGTTTGTGTGTTTCTAGGAATTTGTCCATTTCATCTAAGTTATTTAGTTTGTTGCCATACAATTGCTCATAGTATTTCCTTATTAAAACAAACAAACAAGCATTGCTGTCAAGTTGATATCAACTCATAGTGACCCTATAGGACAGAGTAGAACTGATCCCACAGAGTTTCCAAGCCTATTTATCTTTACCGTATTCTTTATTTCTTCATATGGCTTTGAGTTACTATCTAGTGAAGAGTCCAGCTTCTAGTTAAAAACCTTTGTGTGATCTTTTAGACCTTACCATATTCAATTACAAAGGCCTTACCTGGCAGGCGTCAGGGGAAAAGCTGCTCTCCCTGACCAGACTTGGTGCACAGCTCATACATTATGATCTCTGAAGGGGGTCAGTAAAGGACTCAGGTCCCCCTGACCAGCCATACTCTTTAGCATATCTAAATTCCTAGCCCAGGCATCTCCATACAGAAGCCTCTTTGGCAGAGGCCTTCCTGAGATAGCTTTGCTGAAGCCTCCTTATTAGGGAGGAGGGACCTTGAAGACACTTTTTCTCACTACTCTGTACTTTTTCACCACTAGCCTTCCCCCCTTAGCCTCCCCCCAACCCCAAGATTCATAAAACTACAGAAGCCTTTTGTCTGGGTATACCTCAGCAGTGAGAAAAACCCCATGTCTATGATGATCCACCTTACTTTCACCCAGGTGCCATTCCTGGGGAAATATGGAAAAGGGAGGAGCCAGGTTCCTTCTTTTCAGGCTTCTCTTGCTTATACTATCACAGTGTCTTTGTCATCTAGTGCTGCTATAACAGAAATACCTCAAGTGGATGGCTTTTGCAAAGAGAAATTTATTTCTTCACAGTAAAGTAGGCTAAAAGTCAAAATTCAGGGCATCAGCTCCAGGGGAAGGCTTTCTCTCTCTGTTGCCCTTCTTATCAATGTTCCCTCGGACTAGGAGCTTCTCTGCACAGGGACCCTGGGTCCAAAGGATATGCTCTGCTCCTGGAACTGCTTTCTTGGTGGTATGAGGTCCCCCACTCTCTGCTTGCTTCCCTTTCCTTTTATCTCTTGTAAGATAAAAGGTGGTGGAGGTCACACCCCAGGGAGACTCCCTTTACATTGGATCAGGGATGTGACCTTAGTAAGGATGTTACAATCCTACTCTAATTCTCTTTAACATAAAATTACAATCACAAAAGGGAGGACAACCACACAATACTGGGACTCATGGCCCATCAAAATTGATACACACATTTTTGGGGGGACATAATTCTATCTATGACACACAGTGAATGATTGAAGGCTTGACTGTTACTTTCATTTTGTCTCACTGTCTTAATTGGCTACTTTGAACACCTGGGAACTCAGCTCAGCTGTCTCAGTTCAGCTCAGCTTCCTGACATCTACTGTCCTTTATTTCAGCCTGAATGACTCCTTTTAGCATCTCCTGCAGGGCAGGTCTACTAGTGATGAAATCCTTCAGTTTTTGTTTATCTGATAATGTCTTAATTTCTATTTTATTTTTGAAGGATATTTTTGCCAAATAATAGAATTTTTAGTTGACAGATTTTTGTTTGTTTTTTTCTCTTCCAGCATTTTAAATATGTCATCCCACTGCTTTATGGCTTCCATGGTTTTGGCTGAGAAATCAAATTTAATCTTATTGAGGATCTCTTGTATGTGAAAATTCACTTCTCTCTTGCTGCTTTCAAGCTTCTTTCTTTGTCTTTTACTTTCAACAGTTTGATTATAATGTGTAGATCTCCTTGAGTTTATCCTACTTGGAGTTCTTTGAGTTTCTTGTATGTGTAGATTCATGTTTTTCATACAATTTGGAAAGATTTTGGCCATTGTTTTTTCAGATATTCTTTTTCTCTCTACTTTCTTCCTGGAACTCCCATGATGCATATTTTGGTAGAATCTCAATTGCCCTATTTTCCAGTTCACCAATACTTTCTTCTGCAGCTCAAATCTGTTGAACCCCTCTAGTAATTTTTTCATTTCAGTTATTATACTTTTCAGCTCCAGACTTTCTGATGGTTCCTTTTTATAATGTTTACCTCTATTGATATTCTTTACTTGGTAAGATGATGTTCTCCTTGTTTCTTTTAGTTGTTTGTTCATGGTTTTCTTTAGCTCTTTAAGCATATTTTAGACAGTTGATTTAAAGTCTTTGTCTAGTAAGTCTAAGATCTAGGCTTCCTCAGGGACAGTTTCTGTTCATTTATTTTTCATGTGAGTTGGCCATACTATATTGTTTCTTTGCATGCTCATGATTTTTGTTGAAAAATAGCTATTTTGAATATTATAATATGACAACTCTAAAAGTCAGATTCTTCTCCCTTCCTAGGGTTTGTTGTTGCTGATTGTTGTGGATTATTGTTTGGTTGGTTAGTGACTTTTCTGAACTATTTTTGTAAACTCTGTATTCTCTGTCATGTTAGTTTATTGGTCAGATAATGGTTTTAGAGCAATTCCCTTAAACATCTTTCAAAAATACTCACCTGGCCTTTGCAGATTAGCTCTGATTTGGGACACTCTTTGGGACACTTAGCCCAGTCATTTACAACTCTACCTTAGCCTCACTTCTGGCTTACACAGAGCCGAAAGGTCAGCCAGAGGTGAAAGCCTAGGGTCTTAGCAGGTGTTTTCTGAGCATGTGTCTTGCCCTGGGCATGTGTGTGTCCCAGTATATGTGGGAGATTTTCAAAGACTTTAGTCCCCTAAATGTCTCCTTCCCCAGTCTGTTCCTTTCCAGGCTTTTTTATCTGTCTGTTGCTTTCTCCTGGGACATTGATGGTTCAATGGTAGAATTCTCACTTTCCATGTAGTAGAGCCAGGTTTGATTCCCAGATAATCCACCTCATGCACAGCCACAACCTGTCTTGCATGTTGTTATGATGCTGAACAGGTTTCAGTGGAGCTTCTAGACTAAGACAGATTAGGAAGAAAGGTCTGGCTATCTACTTCTGAAAATCAGCCAGTGAAAACCCCATGTATCACAATGGTCTGATCTGCAACCAATCATGGTGATGGTGCAGGACCAGGCAGCAATTCATTCCCTTGCATGTGGGGTCACCATGACAACAACAACTCAAAAGATTTAGATAGCAACCTTAGGGGGCAGTGAATTTATGTTAACGGGAGGAACAACTCAGAAAATGAGGGTGAGAATGGTTACACAACTCAAAGAATGTAATCAATGTCACTAAATTGTCCATGTAGAAACTGTGGAATTGGTGTATGTTCTGCTGTGTATATTCTCAACAACAACAACAAAATAGATGAGAGTATATTTTAAAAATTTACATTTCTCTAATGACTAATAACCAGAATTCCTAGATGGCACAAATGATTAAGTGCTCAACTACTAGTTGAAAGATTGGTGATCTGAACCCAGTCAGTGGGGCCTTGGAAGACAGGCCTGGAGATCTGCCTCAGAAAGGTCACAGGCTTGAAAACCCTATGGAGTAGTTCTACTCTGCACACATGGGGTCACCATGAGTCGGAATGTACTTGACAGTTGCTAACAACAACAACTAATAATGTTGAGCATTCTCTCTTGTCTTAAAATTTTCAATACCAAAGCAGCTACTTTAGAAATCACTTTATAACTCAAAACAATGAAAGGTTAGAGGAACTTCTAAGGTCATCTGAAATTATCAAGGCACAGAATCAATTTTATATACAACTCCTCATGTTAATTATAGCCATCCTAATGGGAGTGAAATGGTATCTCATTGTGGTTTTGATTTACGTCTCTGTCATGGCTAATGACAATGAGCATCTTTTCATGTGTTTGGTGGCCATTCATATGTCCTCTTTGGTGAAATGTCTATTCAAGTCCTTTGCCCATTTTATGATTGGGTTGTCTTTTGTTGGTAAATTGTCAAAGTTTTACATATATTTTTGTTATTAGATTTTTGTTGGATACATGGTTTCTGAAGATATTCTCCCAGTTGGTAGCTTATCGGTAGCTTGTCTTTTCACTTTTTTTGTGAAGTCTTTTGATGAACAAGTTTTTGATTTTTATGATGTCCCATTTATTTATTTTGTCTTTTGCTGTTTGTGCTTTTGTTATTGTATTAGATAATCCATTGTTGAAAGCTAGGCCTGACGGCGTTGCCCCTGCTTGTTCTTCTAAGAATTTTATGGTTTTAATTTGCATGTTTAGGTCCTTAATCCATTTTGAATTTGTTTTTGCGTACAGTGTGAGATATGAATTTTATAGATTTTTTTTGAGATTTCCTACACAATAATTTCATCTGTGAGTATACATGCAACTTAACATGCAATGGACCAGTGACATATTTTTATGCCAGCACACAAATGTCAACCTAATTTTTTCTATGGCTACATAATATACCATAATATGAATAGATCAGAAATTTAATTATTACTCTATTTGTGGACATTTAGTTTTTTCCTAATTTTTTAAAATTTTAAATAATGCTGTACTGAATATCCTCGAACAAGAATCTTCACATACTAATGGAAGCATTTCTGCAGGATAAAGTCCTAAAGTGGAATTGCTGGATCAAATGGCACAGTTATCACATCGATCGTCTTAATGATATTGTGTTTGTGTGTTGCATGGGGAGAGAAAGAATGAATGTTTATTTTATCATGTTTATATAATCTCATATGTATTATAGATGAAGTGATATAATGACATTTTGCTTTTGCTTTGAAATAATCCACAGGCAGCAGAGTGAAGGTGACAGAGGTAGCAATGAAGCAAGATCAGGCATATGTTGGGAACATTGAAGCTGAGTAGTACATTTTGAATGCGTTTTTCTTTGATTCCAAGTGAAAGTGAGGCTCTTTTTACATGACTGTATTTCTTCTGTGAATTGTCTGTTTCTGTTTCTAATGGGTTGATTGTCTTTCTCATACTGGTTTGTATATGGATATTAAAACATTGCCTGTTATATAAGTTAAAAATATTTTTTTCCAGTCTGTTTTTGCCTTTGGTTTATCGTGTCTTTTACCATTATTTTTTATGTATATATTTCAGTCTAGATTTTTCTTCTTTCTGGAGTGGGTCTTGTGTCACATTTAAGAAGGTCTCTATATTATAAAAATGTTCTATATTTTCTGTCAGTAGCTATTTAGGTTTTTTTATGTAGATATTCAACTCACTTTCATTTTATTTTTGTGTATGAAATTAAGTAAGAATCTAACTTTTTTTCTCTTTAAAGTGATAACCAATTGTCCCAACACGTTTATTGAATAATGTGTGCCTTTGCTTTCTCAGTTGAAACATTATTTTTACCATATACTAAATTCATGATTTTTCTTGCCCCTCTACTTGGTTCCATCAAACTCACTGAATCGTGTATGTGAAAAATGTTGAATTGGAAAATGAGGTGCTATCTTTATTCTCACAACAATTTTTTTTAAATCTTGTTTATTTCTACATTAGCAGCACACTGTTTTAATTCCTGTAGTTCTACAGTATGCCCTTGATATCTTCCTCATCTTCTTCTGAGATGAACTTTAGAATCAGTTCATTAAATTTTTTAAAAATTAGAATTGTTATTATAAGTGAATTGTGTGTATTGGCTGGTTTTAGAAATCAATGACATCTTTACAATATTTGACCTTTTTACTCAGAAACAGGATTTGTCCCATCTTTTGTGTATTTTATTAAATTTTTATACTTTTATTCATGTGGGTTTTACGTATTTATTATTCAAGTATACCTATATGTTTTCTAGATTCTGTTGCTACTGGTAATATCCTCCCCATTACATATTCTAATTGGTTATTTATGATGAGAAGAAAGTTGCTGATTTCTGTATACTTACCTCTTATTTTTTTAATAGTTTATCAACCTAGTCTTTTGTGTTGTAGTTATAAACAATTATCTGCAAATCAAAACAATTTTTCTCTTTATTTCAAATATTTATAAAAGAAACTGCTGAAACCAAACCAATTCAAACTCATGGTGACCCCTTATGTGTCAGAGTAGAACCATGCTCCATAGGGTTTTCAGTGGATGATTTTTTGCAAGTAAATCATCAGGCTTTATTTCTCAAGTGCTTCTGTGTGGACTTGAACCACTAACCTTTTGGTTAGCAGCTGTGGTGCAGTGAATTACTATTTTGTGGCCCTTCTAGCTATAGTCTTGTCTCTTCTAGTCCCATGAAATAATTGGTGCTTGTGCAACATGCAAATAAAGTGCTTGTGGCCCATCAAGGGGAATGGAAAATTTGCTAATGCAAATAAGGTTCATGGAACACTTGCAAGGGTGGGACTATGCAAATAAGGTTCAGGGAACCCTTGTAAGGGATTGATCAGTTTTGCCATCCCACTAGGTTTAAAGGGAGCGAATCCCAGAAGTTGGAAGGGGACTTTACTACCATCGAGAAGAAGAGCTGAGAGTGGAGCATGTCCTTTGGACCCTGGGTCCCTGCACTGAGAATGTCCTAGACCCAGGATACTGAGAGAAGGAACTGTAACACTGAAGACAGAGAGAGATGGTGTGGCAGCAGCAAGAAGTGGCAGCAAGCATAGCAGAGTCCAGCAGCAGAGATACGGTGGCAGCAGAACAAGGAGACTGGTGCGAGACAGTACAATGGGCTTCCAGGCCTGTGGAGCAAGACAGCTGAGAACCTTTGGGCAGGAGGTTTCCTGGCAGAGTTGGGTGGTACCTCTGGGCACTTAACAGTGAGCTAAAGAGCTATAACACCTGCATGAATAGGTCAGAGACCAGGCCCAAGCAGAGCCTGGTGGCAGAGGCTTGCCTGTAAGCACAGCTGAGAAGAAGCTGTCCTGATTGAAGAACTGTATCCTGAGTCATTCCTGTTACTTCCAAGTTGATTCTGATCCTGATTTGTAACTTGTTACTTCCCTAATAAACCCCGTAATCATGAGTATAATCTGTGAGTTCTGTGTGGCCATTGCAATGAATTATTGAACCCAGCAGAGAAGTAGAGTGCCATGTAAGGGACAGCTGGTGTCAGAATTGGTAAAAAGGTTGGAGAATAGAGGTAATTCTGACTTCCCCCTCGTAGGAATCAGCTTTGGGCTGATACTGGTCTTGATTCTCATTCTCCCTCATGAAGTTAGAGGACCTTTGATGCCACACCATTTTTACAGCAGCCAAGCGTTAACCGTTTGCACCACTCAGGGACACCATTTAAAAAAACTAGGAGTTTCCTTTCCTATCTTACTGTATTGGCTAGGATCCCCAGAATAATAATGAATAATAAATGTGACAATGAATGTGCTTGCCTTAACTCAGACTTCAATGAAAATGCATGTAGTATTTTACTGTTAAACTTGATTATTGCTGTAAGATTCTTATAAATATTTCTTTTTGGGTCTTCTGTGTCTTCTAGTCATAGCTTATTAAGAGTTGAGTTTGTTTGTTTTAGGGGTTTTTGTTTTTTTCATTTTTGAGAAATAGGTTTTGTATTACTTTTATAACCAAACCATATTTTTTTCAAAAATCTTATTTTTGCATCACAAAACAGCCACAGCTGACTGGACCAGCTTCTAAGATGGAAATACACAGTTCCAAGCCTCTGACAGAGATGCTTCCATCCAATGATCCCCAAGTCAATATCACATCCTTATATGCAGCCAAAAAAATAGAACAAAACCAGTGGCCATCAAGTTTATACTCCAACTCGTAGCAGCCACGTGTGTGACAGAGTAGAAATGCGTACCACGGTATCCAACTGGTGTGATCTTTTGGAAGTAAACAACCAGGCCTTTCTTCTGAGGCATCTCTAGATGGATTAGAACTGCCAACCTTTAGGTTACTAGCTGTGATGGTTAGTGTTATGTATCAGCTTGGCTCGGCTATGATTCTCAGTGGTTTGGCAGACACTATGTAATCAGTTTCCTTGTGATCTGATGGGAACAGCCAACCAGTTGAAAGGGAAGTTTCGCTGGGGTTGTGGCCTGCCTCCAGTATATAAACAGATGTTCCTGCAAAGCTTGCTCTCTTTCTTGATGCTGCACTCTTCTTTTCACCTAACTTCCAGTTCTTGGAATATAAGCCTGCAAGAGTCTCTGGCCTGCCACCTGACCTGCAGATTTTGGGTTCATCAGCCCCTGCAACCATGAGAGCCAGCAGAGGTCTTCAGCCTGTTGCCTGACTCACAGATTTGGGACTTGCCAACCCCCACAATTGCATGAGCCATAACTTAAAGTAAATTTCTATATATATATATATATATATATATCTACACACACTTCACTGATTTTGCTCCTCTAGGGAACCCAGACTAAGACAGTATCCAAGCACTTACATGCAACTGAGTTGAGAATTATAACCAGCAATACTTCAGACTTTTTGTGGCCTTAGAATCTTGGAGAGTGATTTTGTTGTTTCTTAATTGTTTTAAGCCATATTTTAACTTTAAAAAGAGATCTTTAGATACAGCATCTAAGGACACAGAGATTTTCCTGTGCAGAAGATGAGATGATGCAGTCCAGAATGACTCTAGATTTCTCGCCTGGGTGCAAGAACACTTATGGTAACCTGTGATGAGATGAAGACAGAAAAAGAGATAGGTTGGGGAAAGGCAGTTTTGTTTGGGGTATGTCAAGCTTCAGATTCCCGTAGGGAATCCAGCTGGAGACATTCAATAGGTAATGTGATCATTAGGATTGTGTGTCCACTTGGCTGGGCCATGATTTTCAGTGGTTTGGCACTTATGATGTAGTTTGGCAGTTGTATAATGATGTAATCACTTCCATGACGAGATTTGACATAATGGAATCACCTCCATGATGGGATCTGCTGTGAGTAGCCAATCAGTTGAAAGGGAGTTTCCTTGGAAGTGTAGCCTACGTTGAATATAAGGGATCATTCTGGCAAGGCTTGTGGGCTTTTGCTCACTCTAGATCCTGCAGCTGGCTCCTGTTCATCTGACCTCCGGTTCTTGGGACTTAAGCTAGCAGCTTACCTGCAGTCTTGCCTGCCAATCTTGGGATTTGTCGGTTTTCACAGCTTGTGAGCAAGAACCCTACTCTCTGACCTGCTGATCTGGAGTTTACCAGCCCCTTCAGCTACGTGAATCAGGAAAAGCCTCTATCCTGACCCATGGACTTGGACATGCCAGGCTCTACAACCACATGAGCCATTTCCTTGATATAAATTTCTCTCTATGTATATACATTTTTCTGGTTTTGCTTCTCTAGAGAACTCAGCCTACGACACAATATAGGTGGACTTTCTGGCAAGGTTCATGGGTTTTTGCTGTCTCTGGATCTTGCAGCTGGCTCCTGTTCATCTGACCTCCAGTTCTTGGGACCTGAGCCAGCAGTTTGCCTGCTGATCTTGGGATTCACTGGCCCCCACAGTCCGTGAGCCAGCAGCCTGCCAGATTACCTGCTAATCTTGGGTTTGCAGCCCCTGCAGCTACGTGAGTCAAGAGAAGCCTCCAGCCTGACCCATGGACGTGGGACATTCCAAACTCTACAACCCCGTGGACCATTTCCTTGATATGCATCTCTCTTTCTTGCTGTATATATAGATATAGATATACATATGTAGATACTTCACTGGTTTTGCTTCTCTAGAGAACCCAGCCTGAGACATTTTGTACCGAGAGTGGTTTTAGAGAAATAAAATTGTAAGGATGAGTTTTCTAAATTGGTTCTCAAGTCTTGTTAGTCTTAAACATGTTGATGGCTCTGCTTCCAGTAGTAAAGAGTGTACTGCTAATCCATGGGATGAGGTGACAATAGAAATAGTCAAAATATCACCACCAGTAGATCAAGTATTAGTGAAAGATGAGGCTCTGGGTGATCATATGTTTAATACCTTTTTATACTTTTCACATATGAGAAGTATAAGAAAGCTGGTTGGTTGGTCCTACTTTCACTAGACAAAGTGGTGAAAGAAAGAGATGAGCTCAGAGCTTCAGACTCAAAGCTCAAGCACTGCATAAATGACCTTGAAAGAAAGTCTCATTTCTTGTAGTAACAGAGCTGATATTGCTGAAAACAAAACCTAGAGTCTTATAGTAACAGTAGCTGAATTACAACATCAACTGAATTCCCAACCTTGAATGATGTCTGAAGTTAAAATGAGGACACTGATTGGGAAGAAATGGGATTCTGAAATTTGAGATGGGAACATGCGTGGATAATCAGGAAGCTGGGGATACTGAGTCCCTAAATTCCATTGAATCACTCTTGCCAACAGAATCAGCCCTCTCCTTCCCATATGAAGAGATTAATCCATCTTTGTCTGCTAAGCCACCCTCCCCAGTAAAACCATTAGCCCCTCCATGCCACCTGATGAGTTTAAACCAGCTGTGTCTGAAGAGCCTTTGTCTGAGTCATTGCCTGGGGCATTGCCTGAGGCCAATGCCTTAAAAGACAATGCTGAAAGTTCTCAAAACACATCCCCATCACCCATTTTGGCTTCTAGTCCTATAACTGGACTTAAATCCCAAACCAAAAAAAAAAAAAATCCGTTGCCATCAAGTCAATTCCAACTCATAGTAACCCTGTAGGAGAGAGGAGAACTGCCTCCATATGGTTTTCAAGGAGCAGATAGTGGATTAGAATTGCCAAATTTAGGGTTAGCAGCCGAGCTCTTAACCTCTTCACCACCAGGCTTCACTTAAGTCCCAGCAAGCCCCAAAACGTGAAGTACAAAATGTGATCCAGGAGTAGGTACACTACACTGTAAAAGAACTGCTTGACTTTTCTAATACGTACAAACAGAAACTTAGGGAATATGTGTGGGAATGGCTAGTAATTTGGGATGATGGTGCAAGGAACATAAAGATGGATCAGTCTGAGTTTATTGATATGGATCCAAAAGTATAGATTCTTCATTCAGTGTTTCAGCTCGAGAAGTTAGGAAAGGATCTAATAGTTTATTCGGTTAGGTAGCTGAAGCATGAATTACAGGGTGGCCTACACTAAATCAAGTTGAAGTACCAGACCTGCCTTGGTATACTGTAGAAGAAGGTATCCAAAGGCTTAGGGAAATTGGCATGTTAGAGTGGATTTATCAGGTTAGACCCACATATTCATCCCTAGAGTGCCTAGAGAACACACATTTTACCACAATGGGAGGGAACAAATTTGTGAAGGAAGTCCCAACATCCTTGAAGATTGCTGTGACTGCTATTTTATGCAAGTCAGATTTGATAGTGGGAACTGTCCTAACCGAATTAAGACACCTAACTACAACGGGGTTGATTGGACTTCTTGGTGATAGGGGCCAAAGGGCACTCAATTGAAAAAGACAAGGTGGGTGTGGTTACAGTAACGGACAGTGAAGTCAAAGCAGTAATCAGAATAGTCTGACTCATATGGACTTATTGTGTTGGCAACTTAGTCATTGTGTCCCTAAATAGATAGGAAATCTACTAAATATTTCCTTGATCTGTACAAGCAGAAGAATTCTAGGTCAAATGAACAGCAGTCTAACTCGAATCACCAGAATACAGAGTCATGGCCCCACAATGAATTCCCAGACTTGAGCGAGTTCACAGACGCACAACCCCTTGAATGAAGGGTCCTCTTAAGGAAGGACTCCAGTATAATGCCAAAAATTTAGTCTGTTACTCTTTCTCTCAGCCTTCCCCAAAGGGCTCTACAGCCTTTTACCAGAGTGATTGTTCACTGGGGAAAAGGAAATAATCAGGCTTTTTGGGGATTGCTGGCTACTGCCTCTGAATTGACACTAATTCCAGGAGACTCAAAACATCACTATGGCCCACCAGTCAGAGTAGGGGCATATGGAGGTCAGGTTATTAATGAAGTCTTAGCTCATGTTTGTCTCACAGTAAGTCCGAACCCATCCTGTAGTGATTTCCCCAGTTCCAGAATGCCTAAATGGAATAGATATATTCAGTAACTGTCAGAATCCAAACATTAGCTCCCTGACAAGTGGTGGAGTAATGGCTATTATGGTAGGAAAAACCAAATGGAAGCCATTATAACTGCATCTAACTAGGAAAATAGTAAACAAAAGTAATATCACATTCCCAGAGAAATTTCAGAGATTACTGCCACCATCGAGGACTTGAAGGATGCAGGGGTGATGATTCCCACCACATCCCCATTTAAATCACCAGATGTATCTTTGAGAATGACAGTGGATTATCAAAAGCTTAACCAGGTGGTGACTGTAATTGCAGCTGTTGTTTCAGATATAGTTTCACTGCTTGAGCTAATTAATATATCTCCTGGTACCTGGTATGCAGGTATTGATCTGGCTAATGCCTTTTTCTCCATACCTATTTCAAAGGACCACAAGAGGTAGTTTTCCTTCAGCTGGCAAGGGCAGCAATACACTTTCAGTATCCTACATCAGGGGTATATCAATTCTCCAGCCCCATGTCACCCCTTGATCACCTTTCCCCTCCACAAGACATCACATTGGTCCATTACACTGATGACATTATGCTGATTGGGCTAGTAAGAAAAAAGTGTCAATTACTCTGAACTTATTGGTAAAACATTTGTGCGCTAGTGGGTGGGAAATTAATGTGACAAAAATTCAGGCACCTTCCACCTCAGTGAAATTTCTAGGGGTTCTGTGGTGCAGCATGTCAAGCTGTTCCTTCTAAAATGAAGGATAAGTTATTGCATCTGGCCCCTCACTCAACTAAAAAAGAGGCAAAACATCTAGTGAGACTCTCTGGGTTTTGGAGACAACATATCCCTCATTTGGGTGTGCCATTCTGACCTATTTATTAAGTGACTTGAAAAGCTGCTACTTTTGAGTGAGGCCCAGACCAAGAGAAGACTCTGCAACAGGTTCAGGCTGCCATGCAAGCGGCTCTGCTACTTGGGCCATATGAACCAGATGATCCAATGGTACTTGAAGTGTCAGTGGCAGAGATGCTGTTTGGAGTCTTTGGCGGGGCCTTATTGGTGAATCATAGTGCAAATTCTTAGGATTTTGGAAGAAAACCCTTCCATCCTGTGCAGATAACTACTCCCTTTTTGAGAAAGAGCTTTTGGTTTGTTACTGGGTAGGGACATAGGTTGTGCATGGGCTCAGCAACATGGATTTCCAGTCATCAAGGCAGACTTGGCTACAGCCACTCCTGAGTGCCCAATCCGCCAGTAGCAGAGACCAACACTGAGTACCTGATAAAGTGCCATTTCTCGAGGTGAACAGCCAGCAACCTGGTGGCAGGTTGATTATATTAGACTGCTTCCATCATGTATAGGGCAGTGTTTTGTTCATACTGGAATAGACATTTACTCTGAATATGGTTTTGCCTTCCCTGCACTGAATGCTTCTGCCAAAACTACCATCCATGGACTTACAGAACGCCTTATCCACCATTATGGTATCCCACAGAGTGTCACCTTAGAAAAAGGGACTCCTCACAGCAAATGAAGTTCACAAATGGGCCCGTGTTCACGTAATTCACTGGTATTATCATGTTCCCCATCACCTTAAAGCAGCTGACTTGCTATAACGATAGAATGGCCTTCTAAAGACACAATTATGTCTGTAATGCAGGAGGTCCCTTAGGGCGTCTCTTAGCACTACCATGCCCTGTGATTAATCTCAATGGAAAATTACAGCAACCCAAATCCGACATATCTACTAATGGCCCAGACACTTCGGGAATGAAGGTTTGGGTCAAGCCACGAGGAAAAGAACCACAACCAGCTGAGGTGCTTGCTGAGGCAAAGGAAATACAGAATGGGTGGTTCTAAATACCAGTTATGACCAAGTGACCAGTTGCAGAAAAGAGAACTGTAATTGTTATATTTCTTCCTTGTATGTATGCATGAAATATTGTTGTTTTCTTCACTTAAAAAACATAAGATGTAAACAGGGCCAGTGCGATTTCAGTTGTACACATGCTAGTTGTATCGTGTGAGGCACAAGTATGGCTTTATAATTGTATTTATTCAGAGATTATGTATGGTTTAAGGAGATGTGTACAAGTGCCCCGTTGGCAAGGGGTGGGCTGTGATCATTAAGGTTGTGTGTCAACTTGCCTGGGCTATGATTCTCAGTGGTTTAGCACCTATGATGTAGTTTGGCAGTCATGTAATGATGTATCATCTCCATGATGAGATGTTATATAATGTGATCACTTCCATGCTGGAATCTGCTGTAGCCAACCAGTTGAAAGGGAATTTCCTTGGGGGTGTGGCCTGAATCCAATATAGGTGGACTTTCTGGCAAGGCTCATGGGCTTCTGCTTGCTTTTGGTTCTGCAGCTGGCTCCTGTTCATCTGACCTCCAGTGCTTGGGACTTGAGCCAGCAGTTTGCCTGCAGATTTTGGAGTCATCAGCCTGTCAGCTTATGGATTCACCAGCCCCTGCAGCTATGTGAGTCAGGATAAGCCTCCAGCCTGACCCCTGGACTTGGGACTTTCCAGCCTCTACAGCTGTGGGAGCCATTTCCTTAATATAAATTTCTCTCTCTCTACATATGTGTGTGTTTGTGTGTCTGTGTGTGTGTGTGTGTGTATGTGTATTTCACTGGTTTTGCTTCTCAAGAGAACCCAGCCTAAGACAGGTAATTTACGTGTGGAACTCACAATGAGGAGAGCATTTGAAGGTAGGTATAGAGACTTGAGCCTCACTATATGGTCAATACCAAGAGTTCATGGTATGGTAAAATGGCAAAGAAAGAGTGTGCCATCTATAACGCAACAGGAAGACTCAGGTAGCAGTCTGGAAGTCAGAAGCCATGCATGGGAGGAGGAAAAGGAAGCCAAAGGATGAGGCAAGTGTGGAATCTCTGACACCAAGGAAAAGAGAGTCTCTGGAATGAGCAGCTGACCACAGAGTCACATCCTACAGAGAAATCAGGTACACAGGGACAGGGAGTGTCTTAGCCTGGGTCCTTTAGAAGAGCTAACCCAGTGAAGTGTGTACATATAAATATATGTACAAAACCAAAAACCTGTTGCTATGGAGTAGATTCTGACTCACAGCAAACCTATAAGACAGAGAAGAGCTGCCCAATAGTGTTTCCAAGGAGTGGTTGGTGGATTCAGACTGCCAACCTTTTGGTTAGCAGCTGTAGCTCTTAACCACTGTGCAACCAGGCCTCCAAATATATACACAGAGAGGTTTATTTCAAGGAAATGGCTCATGAGGTTGTGGAGACTGGCAAGTCCCAAATCTTTGGGTCAGGGGTAAGGCTGGAGGTTTCTTCTGACTCATGTGGTTGCAGGGGCTGACAAACCCAAAAATGGCAGGTCAGAAGGTAGGCTACTGGCTCATGGGGTTGCAGGAGCAGACGAATCCCAAAATCTGCAGGTCAGACAGCAGGCTTCTGGCTCATGTCCCAAGAACCAGAAGTCAGAGGATGACAAGTCGGTTGCAGGATCGAGAGCAAGCAAACATTGCCAAAACATCTATATGTATTGGATGAAGTCCACAACCTCCAAGAAAGCTTCTTTTCAGCTGATTGGCTGCTCATAACAGATCACATCATGGACAATGATTACATCATATCTGCCAAACCACTGAAAATCGTGACCTACCCAAGTTAGTACATAACCTAACCATCACAGTCCACCCCTTGACAACTTGGAACCTATACACATCTCCTTAAAACATACATAACCTCTAAATAAAGACAATTGTAAAGTCATACTTGCACCTGATAAAACTAACATGTGTACAACTGAAAATGCACTCGTCGCATTTACGTCTTATATTTTATAATCACTAATGGAATGAAAACCCAAAACCCGTTGCTGTTGAGTCGATTCCAACTCATAGTGACCCTATAGAACAGAGTAGAACCACCGCATATGGTTTCCAAGGAGCAGCTGGTGCATTCGAACTCCAGACCTTTTGGTTAGCAGCCAAACACTTAACCACTGGGCCACCAAAAGAGGGAAGAAAACAAAGATATTTGCTATATACAACAACAACATACATATATGCACACATACACTTATAACAAAACAAGGAAGAAACACTAAAAACAATTACAGTTCTTGTTTCTGCAACTGGTCACGTAGTCATAGGTAGTATTTATAACTACCTTTTTCCAACATCCATTTCGTATTCCAATTACCCTCACCAAGCACCTCAGCTGGCGTGGTTCTTTGCCTGGTGGAGTGACCCAGATCTATATTCCAGGGTCTGGGCCGTTAGTAGTGATACCAGAAATGAGTTGCTGTAGCTTTCCAGTGGTGTTAATCACAAGGCATGGTAGTACTAAAAGATGCTCTAAGGGATCTCCTGTAGTCTACTAGAGAGCCTCTGGCACATGGCCTCACCAGGTCTGTGCTGCCCCACAAGCCAGCTCCCTCAGCGGCATACTTTTTATTTTTCTTTATTTTTCCTTTCTCCCTTTTCCTTCTCCCTCCTGTCTAGGTCCTATGCTGTCCCCTCCCCTTCTTGAGGGGCTTTGATGCACTGCTCAGTGAGAGAGACATCAGCTTGACAGCACCAATTCCACCCTACCCCGCAACGACTGGCTTCCCCAGCACTATATTTATTTTTTGTTCTTGTTGTTTTTGTTTTGTTTCTTCCTTCTCTTTTTCTTTTTTTCTTTCCTTTCTCCAGCCAACCTAACCCCATGCACCACCTACACCCCTTCTCAACGGGCCAAGCTGCACCTCTTGACTAGAGAGCCACCAGTACATGGCATTGCCAGGTCTACCCCACCCCCACCATCTGAATCCTACCACTCTGCCATTTTATTCACTTTTATTTTTATTTCTTTTCTTCTGTTTCTCTCTTCTTTCTCACACCCACTTAACTCCATATATCACATCCTCCCCCTTCCCTCCTGCTTATCTTCACTGTACACTGAGCACCACACCCTCAAGCAGCACTGCCTCAGGTCCCACCCTGTCAGCACCAGTACATGCTACAAATGGCCCATCCCTGCCACTCCCCCTCCACTGGACCTGCCCTGCTGCACCATAGCTGAGCAACTGGCACTGCCCACCTGGACAAGGTGGTGAGAAGTATCATGCCTACAGACAAGCAAGCAACAAAGCATGCCCAACCCGCCTGTCCAGACATAACCAACTAAAACAAAAATGCAGGATGAAACAAACAAATCTACAATCAACAAATGAAGAAAATAATTCCTGAATGTCCCAAAGACAGCAGACAATATCAAAACATATTTTAAAAAAAGGACAGGATGGTTCCAGAAAGCATCCAAAATCAAACACCAGATGACATTCCTCTAGAAGAAAAGGCACTGGAACTACCTGATAGGGAATTTGAAATTAGAGAATTTCAAATATTCAGAGCTCTCCAAGAGATGAAGGAAAACACAGACAAAAATAAGGAAAAAATAGACAAAATCATGGAAAAGACAGACAAAACAATAGAAGAATTCAGGAAAATAATACAGGAACAAAATAAACAAACAACTAGAAATCATACAAAAATAGCAATTAGAAATTCAAAAGATAAACAACAAGATTTCAGAAATAGTACAATAGAAGAGTTTAGGAGCAAATTTAAACAATGGAAGACAGGATCAGCAAAATTGAAGATAAATTCTTGGACACCACTTTGAGGAAAAATCAGAGAAAAGAAAGAAGAAAAATGAAGAAACCCTGAGAACAATGTGGAATACAACCAAAAGCAAAAATCGCATGTGATCGGAGTTCCAGAACAGGGGGAGAAAACACAGAGAGGATCACTGAAGATTTGCTGACAGAAAGAGTTGATATGAGTATCATGAAAGATGAAATGCTTACCACCCATGAAGTTCAATGAACCCCATATAGGATAGACTTCCAAAAGAAAAACACCAAGACATATCATAACCACATTTGCCAAAACCAAAGAAAAAGAAAAAATACTGACAGCAGCTCAAGAAAAGAACAGTCAAATACAAAGGAGAAACAATAAGACTAAACTCTGATTACTCAGCAGAAACCATGCAGGCAAGAAGGCAATGGGATGACATAAATAAAACCTTGAAAGTAAAAAATTCCCAACCAAAAGTAATATATCCTGCAAAACTCTCACTCAAATATGATGGCAAAATTAAGACATTTGCAGATAAATGGAAATTAAGGGAATATGTAAAAGACAAACCAAACTCACAAGAATTATTAAAGGGAGTCCTTCGGTTAGAGAACCACCAACATCAGACAACAACTTGAATCTAGTATGCAAGACTGCATCAGTCTGATATCAACCTAAGTAATGATCTATCAAGGATAAAACAAAATTTAAAAATTTACAATAGGGGCGAGGTGGGGCCGAGATGGCAGAATAAATAGATGCTTCATGTCATCCCTCTTACAACAAAGACAAAAAAAAAAAAAGTAAATCAGTTATGACAGTCTAGGAACCCTGATCTCAAAGACAAAGCTGAAGAGTTGGACTGAGCAGAAGGGGGAAGGAAAGACAATTCAAAAGCAGTGGAGAAGTGCCAGCCACAAGGTCACTGGTGCCTTTCTGGCTGAGTCGTATAGCATGCACAGGCTAAGGTGAGCAGTAGCATTCAGGACACATCTCACCATGTTGGGTGAGGCAGGGCAGTGAGTCTGCCCATGCCTCTGGAGCTGGGTGGAAGCAGCGCTGGACCTGCGAAAGACAAGTGAAAGCATCTAACCTACCATGAGGGGACAAAATAACCCTTCCCTCCCAGAGTTTCACAGCAGAGAAGGGCTTCCTTCCTGTCACTCACCCCCCACCTGCTCCACTCTGACACAAATCTGGCAGTATTCAACAAATGCCATGCCCTGAAGCCAGGAACTCAGGATTATCCACACCTATACCAGTCTCATGGCTTTAAAAAATGCCACGCCCCCTAAGCCAGGAACTCAGAGTGGGCCAGGAGGCCCTGCTCCTTTACCTAGCTACTTGCATGAGGGGTCCATGGACTTGCAGCACCCTTCACCCCTGCCTAGACCTATGTGGGCCAATTCAACACGACGTGCCGTCATTAACATAAAACAGCAGGGCATACACCTGAAGCCCATTTTCAACTGCAACAGCCAAGGGGGAGCTGCAGATTTGTGACACTTGACACTGCCCTGCCCCTTACTCAGGTGCCTCACCCACCCACACCTGGGGCCTGAGGGCTGGAGGTACCACCCACTCCATCTAGCCACCCAAGACAGGGGTCTGAGAATAAGTGATGCCTCCCAGTTCGTCCAGCCAACAGCACCGGATGTCCAAGAACTGGCTACAATAACCCCCCATTATGGACTCTAGGGGACAGGGACACACTTTTCACCCAGGCACCCAGGGCAGCTGTCAGGCCACTGCCTTCTCCACATATAGCCCTCTACTGCAACCAAATACCTGTGCCTGCTCCAAACACCCCTATGCATCCCTGTCAGTCTAGGACTGTAGGTGAGAGTCTCCACCACACACTCAGTGACCAACGGCCTGGACACCCGTGCTGCCCCACACAAGAAAAGTGAACAGACCCCTGGGCTCACACACCTAGTAGCTGCTCTGGCTACCTAGAGACAGGACGCGAGAGCTTCAAAGACTACAATAACCAAAGTAGCTCACAAGCCCAGCCTACTTAAACATATCAAAACAAAACAAAACAAAAAGTTAAGACACACCACTTCCAGTAAAGGACAGAACATCTAGGAAAAAAATAAAATAAAATATGGAAGATCTAAATGCCACAATCAATCAACTTGACCTCATAGACTATTCAGAACACTCCACCCAACAACAGCAAAGTATACATTCTCTTCCAATGCACATGGAACATTCTCGAGAATAGACCATATATTAGGCCACAAAGCAAGGCTTAACAGAATCCAAAGCATCAAAATATTACAAAGCATCCTTTCTGACCGTAATGCCATAAAAGTAGAAATCAATAACATAAACAGCAAGGGAAAAAATCAAATACATGGAAATTGAACAACACCTTGCTTAAAAACTGCTGGGTTGTAGAAGAAATCAAGGACAGAATAAAGAAATTCAGAAAATCAAATGGGAATGAAAACACATCTTACCAGAACCTTTGGGACACAGCAAAAGCTGTTCTTAGAGGTCATTTTATAGTAATAAATACATGTATCCAAACAGAAGAAAGTGCCAAAATCAAAACATTAACCCTAAAACTCAAATAAGTAGAAAGAAAGCAGCAAAAGAAACCCTCTGGCACGAGAAGAAAGGAGATAATAAATATTCAAGCAGAAATAAAAGAAATAGAGAATAAAAAAACAGTTGAAAGAATCAACAAGACCAAAAGTTGGTTCTTTGGAAAGATCAACAAAATCAGAAAACCATTAGCCAAACTGACAAAAGAAAAACATGAAAGGAAGCAAATAACCTGAATAAGAAATGAGCTGGGCAATAGCAGAGCAGACCCAACTGAAATAAAAAGAATCATAACAGAATACTATGAAAAAGTGTACTTCAACATATTTTAAAGCCTAGAGGAAATGGACAAATTTCTAGAAACACCAAACCCATTCTGACTCATAAGACAGAGTAGTACTGTCTCATAGGGCTTCCAAGGAGAGGCTCGTGGATTCGAACTGCTGGCCTTTTGATTAGTAGCTGATCGCTTAACCACTGGACCACCACTCCTAACACAAACCAGGTTAGAAAAAAGAAATAACCTATAACTAAAGAAGAGATTGAATAAGTAATAAAAAGAAAAAAATCCCAACAAAACAAAAAAATAGCCCTGGCCTGAATGGCTTCACTGGAGAATTCTACCAAATTTTCACTGAAGAGTTAATACCAGTACTACTAAAGGTATTTCAGAACATAGAGAAGGATAGAATACTCCCAAACTTATCCTATGAAGCCAGCATAACCTTGATACCAAAGCTAGGTAAAGACACACACAAAAAGAAAATTACAGACCAATATCCTCCATGAACATAGACGCAAAAATCCTCAACAAAATTCTTGCCAATAGAATTCAACAGCATATCAAAAAAATAATTCATCATGACCAAGTGGGATTCATACCAGGTATGCAGGGTTGGTTCAACATTAGAAAATCAATCAATACAATCCATCATATAAATAAAGTAAAAGAAAAGAAGCACAAGATCTTATTAATTGATGCAGAAAATGCATTTGACAAAGTCCAACACCCATTCCTGATTAAAAAAAAAAAACCGCAAAATAGGAGTAGAAGGCAAATTCCTCGACATAATAAAGGCATTTATACAAAGCCAACAGCCAACATCAGTCAGACTGAAAGCATTTCCCTTGAAAACAGGAACCAGACAAGAATGCCATTCTTATTCAACATTGCAATGGAGGACCTAACTATAGCAATAAGGCAAGAAAAAGAACTAAAGGGCATCCAAATTGGTAGGGAAGAAGTCAAAGTATCTCTATTTGCAGATGATATGATCTTATACACAAAAAACCCGAAAGAATCCACAAGTAAACTACTGGAACTAATAGAAGATTTCAGGAAAGTATCAGGATACAAGCTAAACATACAAAAATCAGTTGGATTCCTCTACACCAACAAAGAGAACTTTGAAAAAGGAATCACCAAATCAATACCGTTTACAAGAGCCCCCAAGAAGATAAAGTACTTAGGAATAAATCTAACCAGAGATGTAAAAGTCTTATACAAAGAAAACTACAAAACGTTAATGCAAGAAACCAAAAGAGACCTACATAAGTGGAAAAACATACCATGCTAATGGATAGGAAGACTCAACACTGTGAACATGTCAGTTCTACCCAGAGCAATCTACAGATACAATGCAATCCCAATCCAAATTCCAACGGCATTTTTTAATGAGAGGGAGAAACAAATCACCAACTTCATATGGAAAGGAAAGAAGCCCCAGATAAGTAAAGCATTACTCAAGTAGAAGAACAAAGTGGGAGACCTCAAACTACCTGATTTTAGAACATATTACACCACCACAGTAGTCAAAACAGTCTGGTACTGGTACAACAACAGATACATAGATCAATAGAACAGAATTGAGAACCCAGACGTAAATCCATCCACCTATGAACAGCTGATATTTGACAAAGGCCCAAAGTCCATTAATTGGGGAACAGACAGTCTCTTTAACAAACGGTGCTGGAATAACTGGATATCTATCTGTAAAAAAATGAAACAGGACCCATAACTCACACCATACACAAAAACTAACTCAAAGTGGAACAAAGACCTAAATATAAAATCTAAAAAGATAAAGATCATGGAAGAAAAAATAAAGACAATGATAGGAGCCCTAATACATGGCATAAATAATATACAACCCATAGTTAACAATGCACAAACACCAGAAGGAAAACTAGGTAACTGGGAGCTCCTAAAAATCAAACACTTATGCTCATCAAAAGACTTCACCAAAAGAGTAAAAAGAGAACCTACAGACCATGAAAAAAATTCTGCCTATGACATATCTGATAAGGGTCTAATCTCTAAAATCTACAAGATATTGCAACACCTCAACAACAAAAAGACAAATAACCCAATTAAAAAATGGGCAGAGGATATAAACAGACTCTTCACCAAAGAAGGCATTCAGGTGGCTAACAGACACGAGGAAATGCTCACCAACATTAGTCATTAGAGAAATGCCAATCAAAACTACAATGAGATACTATCTCACCCCAACAAGTCTGGCACTAACCCAAAAAACAGAAAATAATAAATGTTGGAGAAGTTGTGGAGAGATTGGAACTCTTATGCACTGCTGGTGGGAATGTGAAATGGTACAACCATTTTGGAAAATGATTTTGTGCTGTCTTAAAAAGCTAGAAATGGAAATACCATACCATCCAGCAATCCCACTCCTAGGAATATACCAAAGAGAAATAAGAGCTGTCACACGAATAGACATATGCACACCCATGTCCACTGTAGCACCATCCACAATAGTAAAAAGATAGAAACAACCTAAATGCCCATCAACAGATGAATGGATAAACAAATGACGGTACATACACACAATGGAATACTATGCAACAGTACAGAACAATGACGAATCTGCAAAACATCTCACAACATGGATGAATCTGGAGGGCATTATGCTGCGTGAAATTAGTCAGTCACAAAAAGACAAATATTGTATAAGACCACTATTATAAGAACTCAAGAAAAGGTTTAAACACAGAAAAAAGCATTCTTTGATGGTTATGAGGAAGGAGAGAGAGGAGGAGGGGAATCACTAACTTGGTAGTAGATAAGGGTCAAATTTGGTGAAGGAAAGTACAACACACAATACAGGGGAAGTCAGCAGAGGTGGACAAAAGCAAAAGCTGAGAAGTTTCCTGGACACAACCAAACACTTTGAGGGACAGAGTAGCTGGGGCTGGGGCCTGGGGATCATAGTTTCAGGGGACATGTAGGACAATTGGCATAACAAAGTTTATTAAGAAAATGTTCTGCATCCCACTTTGGTGAGTGGCATGTGGGGTCTTAAAAGCTTGTGAGCACCCATCTAAGATACATCAATTGATCCCATTGCACTTGGAGCAAAAGAGAATGAAGAAAGCCAAAGACACAAGGAAAATATTAACCAAAGGACTAAGGGACCACACGAACCAGAGACTCCACCAGCCTGAGACCAGAAGAACTAGACGGTGCCTGACTACCACCGATGACCACTCTGACAGGGAACACAATAGAGAGTCCCAGATAGAGCAAGAGAAAAATGTAGAACAGAACTCAAATTCACATAAAAAGACCAGACTTAATGGCTTGACAAAGACTAGAGGAGCCCCCAAAACTATGTCCCCCATTTGCACTTTTAACCTAGAACTGAAACCATTCCCAAAGCCCACTCTTCAGGCAAAGATTTGATGGGACTATAAAACAAAAAATAATACACGTGAAGAATGTGCTTCTTAGTTAAATCAAATATACTAGGCCAAATTGGCAGCTCCTGTCCAAAAGCAGGATCAGAAGACAGGAAAGGACAGGAACTGGTCAAATGGACACGGAGGAAAGGGGGAGTGTGCTGTCACATTGCGGGGATTGCAACTAATGTCACAAAACAACATATGTATATATTTTTGTATGAGAAATAACTTGAGCTATAAACTTTCACCTAAATCACAATTAAAAAAAATAGTTAAAGTGAAAAAAATTTTTAGATAGGGAAACAGAGAAGTCAATCTACAAACAAGAGGAACAAAGAAAACATGGGCACCAAAAAAAAAGAAAAAAGCACTACAAATGAAAGCAATAAACTGTTACCTATCACTATCACACTGAACATAAATTGCTTAAACGCACTCTTAAAGAGACATTCTCCAAATGGATTAAAAAAAACAGGACCCATCAGTATGCCATCTACAAGAGACACACCTTAGAAACAAAGACATAAATAAACTAAAAATCAAAGGATGGAAAAAAATACATCAAGCAAACAGTAACCAAAAAAGAGCAGGAGTGGCAATACTAACCTCCAGTAAAATAGACTTTGCAGCAAAACCCACCATAAAAGACAAGGAAGGACACTACATAATGATTGAAGGGACAATCCACCATCAGGACATAACCATAATAAATATCTACACACTCAGTGACAGGGTTCCAAAATACATAAAACAAACCCTGACAGCACTCGGAAGAGAAATTGACAGTTCCACAATAATAGTAGGAGGCTTCAGCATACCACTCTCGGTAGAGGACAGCACATCTAGAAAGAAACTCAACAAAAATACAGAACATCTAATGGCCACAATCAACCAACTTGACCCCATAGACATATACAGAACACTCCATCAACAGGAGCAATGTATACATTCTTTTCCAACACACATGGAACGTTCTCCAGAATAGACCACATTTTAGACCACAAAGCAACTCTCAACAAAATCCAAAACACTGAGATAATACATAGCATCTTCTCTAATCACAACACCAAAAAAGTAGAAATTAATAACAGCAAGAGCAAGGAAAAAATCAAATACATGGAAACTGAATAATACCTTGCTTAAAAACCACTGGGTAATGGAAGAAATCAAAGATAGTATCAAAAAATTCCTAGACTCAAACGAGAATGAAAACACATCATACCAAAACCTTTGGGACACAGCAGAGGCAGTGCTCAGAGGTCAATTTATAGCAATAGATGCACACATCAAAAAGAAGAAAGGGACAAAATCAAAACATTAGCTACACTACTAGAACAAATAGAAAGAGAACAGCAAAAGAAGCCCACAGCCACCAGAGGAAAGGAAATAATAAAGATCAGAGCAGAAATAAATGAAATAGATAATAGAAAAACAATAGAAAGAATCAACAAAACCAAAAGTTGGTTCTTTGAAAGGATCAACAAAATCGACAAACCATTGGCCAAACTTACAAAAGAAAAACAGGAGAGGATGCTAACAACCCAAATAAGAAATGAAATGGGTGACATTACAACAGACCCAACTGAAATAAAAAGGATCATAACAGAGTATTATGAAAAACTATATGCCAACAAATTTGAAAACCTAGAGGAAATGGAAAACTTTCTAGAAACACACACCCTACCTAAACTAACACAAACTGAGGTCAAAAACCTGAACTGACACATAACAAGAGAAGAGATTGAAAAGGTAATAATAATTTTTTTTAAAAAAATCCCAAAAAAAAATCCCTGGCCCAGATGACTTCACTGGAGAATTCTAACAAACATTCAGAGAAGAGTTTGCACCAGTACTACTCAAACTATTTCAGAACATAGAAAAGGAAGCAGCACTTCCGAACTCATTCTATGAAGGCATCATAACCCTGATACCAAAACCAGGCAAAGACGCCACAAAAAAAGAAAATTGCAGATAAATATCTGTCATGACTATAGATGCAAAAATTATCAACAAAATTCTAGCCAATAGAATTCAGCATCATATAAAAAAAAATAAACCACAACCAAGTGGGATTCATACCAGGTATGCAAGGATGGTTCAACATTAGAAAATCAATGACCATAATCCACCACATAAATAAAACAAAAGAACAGAATCACATGATCATCTCAATCGCAGAAGAAAAGGCATTCTAGAAAGTCTAACATCCATTCCTGATAAAATCTCTCAATAAAATTGACATAGAAGGTAAATCCTTCAATGTAAAAAAGGTCATTTATACAAAACCAGCATAAACATTGATATCCTAGGCATTAGTGAACTGAAATGGACTGGTATTGGCCATTTTGAATCAGAAAATCATATGATCTACTATGCCAGAATAACAACTTGAAGAGGAATGGCATTGCATTCATCATCAAAAAGAACATTTCAAGATCTATCCTGAAGTACAACGCAGTAAATGATAGGATAATATCCATACACCTACAAGGAAGACCAGTTAATAGGACTATAATTCAAACTTACACACCAACCACTAAGCCAAAGATGAAGAAACTGAAGATTTTTACCAACTTCTGCAGTCTGAAATTGATCAAACATGCAATCAGGTTGTATTGATAATTACTGGTGATTGGAATGTGAAAGTTGGAAACAAAGAAGAATGGTAGTTGGAAAGTACAGTCTTGGTGAGAGAAATGGTGCCAGAGATTGCATGATAGAATTTTGCAAGACCAACGACTTCTTCATTGCAAATAACTTTTTTCAACAACATAAACGGCAACTATACACGTGGATCTCGCCAGATGGAATACACAGGAATCAAATCGACTACATCTGTGGAACGAGGCTATGGAAAAGCTTGATATCATCAGTTAGAACAAGGCCAGGGGCTGACTGTGGAACAGACCATCAATTGCTCATATGCAAGTTCAAGTTGAAACTGAAGAGAATTAGAACAAGTCCATGAGAGCCAAAGTATGACCTTGAGTATATCTCACCTGAATTTAGAGAGCATCTCAAGAATAGATTTGACACATTGAATACTAATTACCAAAGACCAGAAGAGTTGTGGGATGACATCAAGGACATCATACATGAAGAAAGCAAGAGGTCATTAAAAAGACAGGAAAGAAAGGAAAGATCAAAACTGATGTCCGATGAGAATCTGAAACTTGCTCTTGAACATCAAGTAGCTAAAGGAAAAGGAAGAAATGATGAAGTAAAAGAGCTGAACAGAAAATTTCAAAGGGCAGCTCAAGAAGACAAAGTAATATAATGACATGTGCAAAGACCTGGAGACAGAAAACCGAAAGGGAAGAACATGCTTGGTAGTTCTCAAGCTGAAAGAACTAAAGAAAAAATTCAAGCCTTGAGTTACAATAGTGAAGGATTCTATGGGGAAGATATTAAATGATGCAGGCAGCATCAAAAGAAAATGGAGGGAATACACAGAGTCACTATACCAAAAAGAATTGGTTGACATTCAACCATTTCAGGATGTAGCATAAGATTAGAAACTGATGGTACTGAAGGAAGAGATCCAAGCTGCAATGAAGGCATTGGGTAAAAACAAGTCTCCAGGAACTGACGGAATACCAATTGAAATGTTTCAACAAACAGATGCAGTGCCGGAAGTGTTCACTTGTCTATGCCAAGAAATTTGGAAGACAGCTACCTGGCCAATTGACTGGAAGAAATGCATATTTATGCCTACTCCCAAGAAAGGTGATCCAACCTAATGTAGAAATCATTGAACAATATCATTAATATCACACACAAGTAAAATTTGGTGAAGATCATTCAAAAGCAGCTGCAGCAGTATAGCAACAGGGAACCACCAGAATTCAAGCTAGATTCAGAAGAAGATGCGGAACAAGGGATATCATGGCTGATGTCAGATGTATCCTAACTGAAGGCAGAGAATACCAGAAAGATGTCTGTGTTTTATTGACTATGCAATGGCATTCGATTGTGTGGATCATAAGAAATTATGGATAACATTGTGAAGAATGGGAATTCCAGAACACTTAATTGTGCTCATGAGGAACGCGTACACAGATCAAGAGGCAGTCGTTCTAACAGAACAAGGAGATACTACGTGGTTTAAAATCAGAAAGGTGTGCGTCAGGGCTGTAACCTTTCACCATACCTATTCAATCTATATGCTGAGCAAACTGGAATATATGCTGAGAAGCTGGAATCTGTGAAGAAGAATGGGGCATCAGGATTCGAGAAAGACTCGTTAGCAACCTGCAATATGCAGATGACACAACCTTGCTTGCTGAAAGTGAAGAGGACTTGAAGTACTTACTGATGAAGATCAAAGACCACAGCCTTCAGTATGGATTACACCTCAACATAAAGAAGGCGAAAATCCTCACAACTGGACCAATAAGCAACATCACGATAAAGGGAGAAGAGCTTGAAGTTGTCAAGGATTTCATTTTACTTGGATCCACAATCAATGCTCATGGAAGCAGCAGTCAAGAAATCAAAGTACACATTGCATTGGGCAAATCTGCTGCAAAATACCTCTTTAAAGTGTAAAAAAGTAAAGATGTCACCTTGAAAACTAAGGTGTGCCTGACCCAAGGCATGGTGTTTTCTATCTCCTCATATGCATGCAAAACCTGGATGATGAATAAGGTAGACCAAAGAACTGATGCCTTTGAACTGTGGTGTTGGTGAAGAATATTGAATATACCATGGACTGCCAAAAGAAGGAACAAATCTGTCTTGGAAGAAGTACAACCAGAATGCTCCTTAGAAGCAAAGATGGCGAAACTACATCTCACATACTTTTGACACGTTATCAGTAGGGATCAGGCCCTGGAGAAGGAAATCATGCTCGGTAAAGTAGACAGTCAGTGAAAAAGAGGAAGACCCTCAACAAGATGGACTGATACAGTGGCTACAACAGTGGGTTTAAGCATAACAATGATTGTGAGGATGGAGCAGGACTGGGTAGTGTTTCATTCTGTTGTACATAGGGTCGCTATGAACCAGAACTGGACAACACCTAACAACAACAACAACATACAAAACCAACAGCCGTCATAATTCTTAACGGAGAGAAACAAAGTGTCTATCTCAGTAGGAACAAAATGTTGCCCTTTCCATGATGGAAGTGGTCCAGGGTAATCAACCTGCCACCAGACTGCTGGCTGATCACCCCTGGGAATGGTGCCATCTCAAGGATTCAGTGTTGGTCTCTGCTACTGGCAGATTGGGCACTCAGCAATGGCTGTAGCCAAGTCTGCCTTGGTGAGTGGAAGTTCATGTTGATGAGCCCATGCATAACTGTCGTCTCTGCCACCTTGGCCACTTTGTTCATGAGCCTAATGGACAATGATGGGAGTGGCTGGGGAAAGAGGATGACTGATTTCCACAGAAAGCATCGTAATATCCAGTAGATCGTTAAAATTCTCCTCTGCAAAGGTCACCCTTTGGTGAGCATTCACATGAGCCACAAATATCTTCACTTCTTTGGCCCATTCAGAGAGATTTATCCACATATCTCTTCCCCATACCTCCTTGTCACTAATTTTCCAATCATAGTCCTTTCAGCCAAACCATTGGCCACAGCCCATGAATCATTATACAGTCACACATATGGCCATTTTTCCTTCTATGAAAAGTGAGCAACCACGTGTACTGCTCGAAGTACTGCCCATTGGGAAGATTTCCCTTCACCACTACCCTTCAGGGAGGTCCCAGAAAGGGTTGCAGTGCTGCCATTGTCAACTTCAAGTGGTGCCTGCATATCACGCAGAACCATCTGTAAATCAGGCACGAGATTTCTCTTCCTCAGCCCACTGAACGTAAGGAACGCACCAAGAGGCCATAGGTGCAGACTGGGAGAGGGAAGATAATGTGACAGGAGTAGAGACCTTGGTCATTTGGGTCACTTCCTCATGCAACTTTCTTGTGCCTTCAGGTCATGCTCAAGCCCAGTCTTGTACATACCACTTCCATTTAATGATGGAATGCTGTTGTGCACATACGACTTTATGATTCTGTGGGTCAGACAGCACCCAGTTCGTAATAGGCAGCTCAAGCCACATGGTGACTTGGTGACCCACAGTTAAGGGTTCAGTTTCTACTAAGGACCAGTAACAAGCCAAAAGCTGTTTCTCAAAAGTGGAGTAGTTATCTGCAAAGGATTTCAGGGCTTTCCTCCAAAATTCTAAGGGTCTGCGCTGTGATTCACAAATAGGGATCTGCCAAAAACTCCAAACAGCATCTCTATCTGCCACTGACACTTCAAGTACCATTGGATCATCCAGTTCATATGTCCCAAGTGGCAGAGCCACTTGTCCAGCAGCCTGAGCCTGTTGCAGACTTCTCTTGTCCTGGGCCCCACTCAAAACCAGCGGGTCACTTGATAAATAGGCTGGAGAAGCACACTGAAATGAGGGATATGTTGCCTCCAAAATCCAAAGAGGCCCACCAGGCCTTGTGCCACCAGGTCCACCAGGGTTTGTATTTACAGTGGTAGGAGGGGCCAGATGCAACAACTTATCCTTCACTTTAGAAGGAATATCTCAACGTGCCCCACACCACTGGACCCCTAGAAATTTCACTGAGGTAAAGGCACCAGAATTTTTCTCAGGTTTATTTCCCACTCTGTCTTAGTTATCTAGTGCCGCCATAACAGAAATACCACAAGTGGATGGTTTTAACAAAAAGAAGTTTATTTCCTCACAGTCAAGGTAAGGTAAAAGTCCAAATTCAGGGTGTCAGCTCCAGGGGAAGGCTTTTTCTCTCAGTCGGCCTTCTCATCAATGTTCCCCCGGACTAGGAGCTTCTCAGCGCAGGGACCCCAGTCCAAAGAATGTGCTCTGCTCCCAGCACTGCTTTCTTGATGGTATGAGGCCCCCGTCTCACTGTTCACTTCTGTCTTTTATATCTCAAGAGATTGGCTCAGGACACAATCCAGTCTTGTAGATCAGGTCCTGCCTTGCTAACACAACTGCCACCCATCCTCCCTCATTAACATCATAGAGGCAGGTTTACAACATACAGGAAAATCACACAGTACTTGGAATCATGGCCTAGCCAAATTGATACACACATTTTTGGGGGGACATAATTCAAACTATGACACACTCTCTAGCATGCAAATGTCTTACAAATAAGTCTAGAGTCCTTCATACTTCTTCCTTACTAGATCCAATCAGCATAATAACATCAATGTAATGAATCAATGTGACATCATGTGGAAGAGAAAGGCGATCAAGTTCCCTGTGGACTAAATTATGACGTAGAGCTGGAGAGTTGATATACCTCTGAGGTAGGACAGTGAAGGTGTATTGCTAGCTTTGCAAGCTGAAGGCAAACTGCTTCTGGTGGTCCTTCAAAACAAGTATGGAGAAAAAGAATTAGCCAGATTAGTTGCTGCATACCAGGTACCAGGAGAGGTATTAATTTGCTCAAGCACTGAAACTGCATCTGGAACAGCAGCTGCATTTGGAGTCACTACCTGGTTAAGTTTATAATAATACACTGTTCTTCTCTAAGATCCATCTGTTTTTTGCTCAGGCCAGATACGTGAGTTGAATGGGGATGTGATGGAATCACCACCCCCTGCATTCTTCAAGTCCTTGATAGTGGCAGTAATCTCTGCAATCCCTCCAGGAATGTGGTATTGCTATTGTTTTACTATTTTCCTAGGTAGAGGAGGTTCTAATGGCTTCCACTTGGATTTTCCTACCATAATAGCCTCTACTCCACATGTCAGAGATCCAATGTGAGGGTTTACCCTGTTGCTGAGTGTGTCTGGTCCAATTATACATTCTGGAACTGAGGAAAACACTACGGGATGGGTTTAGGGACCCACTGGACCCACTGTGAGATGGACCTGAGCTAATTCTCCATTAATAACGCCTACTCTGGTGGACCACAGTAACATTTTGGGTCTCCTGGAATGAGTGTCAGTTCAGAGCTAGTGTGCAGTAATCCCTGAAAAGTCTGATTATTTCCTTTTCCCCAGTGAAGAGTCACTCTCATAAAAGGCCATAGAGCCCTTTGGGGAAAGCTGGGAGAAAGATTAACAGTATAAAATTTTGGCATTGTAGGAGTCCTTCCTCAAGGGGACCCAGCCTTACCTTCATTCAAGGGTTTGTGGGTCTGTAAACTGGCTCTAGTCTGGAAAATGAAGGACCATGACTCTTTATTCTGGTGATTTGAATTATACTGCTGTTCACTTGACCCGGAATTCTTCTTCCACTTGTACAGCTCAAGTAAATATTTAGTAGATTTATCATCTCTTTCACTCCTAGGGTCACCATGACTAAGTAGTCAATGCCGTAAGTCCATATGAGTCAGGCTATTCTGATTACAGCTTTGACTCTGCTGTCCATTAGGGTAACAACCCACCTTGTCTTTGTCAATTGAGTGTTGCCACTTGGTCTCTACCACCAGTGGGTCCAATCAGCCCCATTGTAGTCAGGTTCTTAATTCAGTTAGGGCAGTTCCCACTGTCAAATCTAACCTACAAAAAATAACAGTTACAACAGTCTTCAAGGGTTCTGGTGATCCCTTCACAAATTTGTTCCTCATTGTGGTAAAAGATGTGTCCTTTGGGCTCTCCAGGGGTGGATCTGTGGGTCCATCCTAATAAATCCACTCTAACATGCCAATTTCCCTAAGCCTTTGGAAGCCTTCTTCTACAGTATACCAAGGCAAGTCTGGTACTTCAACTTGATTTAGTGTAGGTCACCACATAATCCATGATTAAGCTACCTAATCAAATAAATTAGATCCTTTGCTAACCTCTCAAGCTGAAACATTGGATGAAGAATCTGTTCTTAGTGGGCCCATATCAATAAACTCAAACTGATACAACCTCATGTTCCTTGCACCGTTATCCCACACCCTTAATAGCCCTTCCCACACATATGCCCCAGGTTTCTGTTTGAACATATTAGAAAAGTCAAGCAGTTTGTTTGAAGTGTAGCATACATCCTCCTGGGTCACACATCATATTTCACCTGTTGGGGCTTGCTAGGACTTAAGTCTCCTTATAGATCTAGAGGAAACACTGGTGGCATAGTGCTTGAGTGCTATGACTGTTAACCAAAAGGTCGGCAGTTCTAATCCACCAGGCTCTCCTTGGAAACTCTATGGGGCAGTTCTACTCTGTCCTATAGGGTCACTATGAGTCAGAATTGACTCGATGGCAACACGTTTGGTTTTTTCTTTTTATAGGTCTAGAAGCAATAATGGGTGGTGGAGTGGGTCCTGGGGATATTCAGAAATGTCTTGTAAGACATCTGCCTCAGGCAATGCCCCAGGCAACACCACAGGCACCGTCCCAGGCGATATCTCAGACAAAGACTCTTCAGGCACAGCTGGTATAATCTCATCAAATGTGGGTGGAAGGAATAATCATTTTATTTGGGACGGCGGCTTAGCAGACAAAGATGAAGTAATTTTTTCAGATGGGAGTAAGAGGGCTGGTTCTGTTGGCAGGAGTGATTCAACAGGACTCAGTGTCCTCAGCTTCCTGACTATCTCCCCACATGCCCCAATCCCAAGTTTCAGGATCCCATTTCTTCCCAATCAATGCCCTCACTTTAACTTCAGACACCATTCAAGGTTGGAAGTTCAATTGACATTGTAATTCAGCCACTCTTATGATAAGATTCTGGGTTTGGTTTTTGGCAATATCAGCTCTGCTACTACAAGAAATAAGGCTTTCTTTCAGGGCACAAGCGGCAACTTTCAGGTCTTTTACATGGTGCTTGAGCTGTGACTCTGAAGTCCTGAGATCACCTCTTTCTTTCACCATTTTATCTAGTGAAAGCAGGACCAAGCAACCAGCTTCCTTCCACTCCTCATTCTGATAAAATTATAGAAAAGTATCAGATATGCAATCACCCAGAGACTTGTCTTTCACAAATATTTGATCCATTGGTGGTGATATTTTGTGTACTTCTATTGCCACTCATGCCATGAATTAGCAGTGCCCACTTTACAACTGGAGGCAGAGTCATCAGTGCCTTTTAGACTAGCCAGACTTGAGAACCAATTTAGAAAACCTATCCTTATAATTCTGTTCCTTTAGAACCACTCTTGGTACCAAATGTCTTAGGTTGAGTTCTCTAGAGGAGCAAAACTGGAGAAGCATATGTATATGAATATATACACAGAGAGATTTATTTCAAGGAAATGGCTCACGCAGTTGTGAAGGCTGGCAAGTCCCAAATTCATGGCTCAGGCATCAGGCTGAAGGTTTTTCCTGACTCGCGAGGTTGCAGGCGCTGACTAACCCAAAATCTGCAGCTCTTACAGCAGGCTGCTGGCTCACATCCCAAAAACTGAAGGTCAGGAGGCGGGGCCAAGATGGCAGAGTAGTCAGACACTTCCAGTGGTCCTTCTCACAACAAAGACATGAAAAAACAAGTGAATCAATTATATATGACAGTCTAGCAGCCCTGAACATCAAAGGCAAAGTTGAGGAATCGGACTGAGCGGCAGAGGGAGGGAGAGACAGTGCAGAAGCAGCGAGGAGTTGCGAGACCTGACCCAGTGAGAGCCTGAGCTCTTCAGGCCTGACCAGCTCATGGTGCGGGGTGAGGCAGGCAAGTGGCAGCGCTGGGGAGGCGTTTTCCACATCAGGAGAGACCCAGAGGCAGAGAGTCTACTCGACCGTCCAGAACCAGTGAGAAGAAGCCCTTGATCGGCAAAAGACAAGTACTCGCGTCTGACCTACTGCACGATCAAAAACATCCCCCTTAGGGAAAAACTTCTCTTGCATTTACCTCCCCACTCACTACTCTGCACTGGGTATGGGACCGGCTTCAGCAATTGCTGAGTCCCCTGGGCCGGAAGTAGAACCCAGCACACATCCTGAGCTATTCTCCCAGCCTTGGAGAGTGAACAAATTAACAAACAAGACCTTGCTGGGCCCTGGGGCTCATATACTTGGGCCTGCTGGCCAGGCAGTGCGCGTACATTCGAGCCCTTGTCCCACTTGTGACCTGGTCCACCATTCACTCTGGCTGTCCAGGACATCCTTCTGGGGCAGCCTCCTGAGCCTCACTCTGGTACCCTTTGATCCTCCAACTGGTGGGCACTGTCTGGCTCCCAGCACCCTCTGCCGACCTGTGGAACCCCAGCCCCCCCGACCCCAGTTCCTGGCTTCCCGAGCTGAAGCACCCAGGATCTAGACGGTGCAGTCCCTTCATGGAAGCAATTTGCCATCTGGGGAGACCCAGGCCCTCCCTGTGACATGTGACTGGGTACTCGAGCCAACTCCCACCAGGATCCTGGGGTCCCCTGGAGGTCGGAGATCTGCCAGAAGTTCCCAGGAACCAGTGCACTGTCCTCTGGTGAGTTAGTTGATCCTGACAGAGAAGGGTGGAGGAGAGAAGGGGGATGGATGGGGGCCGAGGGCCCCAGGTTCAAGGCCTGTAACAGGCCTGATCATCCTGGGAGGGGGCGTCGGGCCCCACCACACTGCTCATCCCCACACTCTCGCCCTCCTTTGTTCTCAGCTTCCTGACCAGTGCCAGGCAAGGAGGGGCCCCTCCTCACGCAGGCTGGGCCCTGGGAGTGAGGGACTGCTCACTCCCAAGAGGACCCATGGGTGGTCTAGGTCCTCAGTGGATGAGAATACAGGCTGGGGCAGGCCCCTCCCCCTTCCCGACTGCTGCTGGGCTCAGTAAATGTTCATGAGGTGAAGGTTGAGAGTATCCCCTCCTTTGTGGGCTCTTGGTGGGGGTGGGCAGGTAGGGAAAGGGGCTGGACAAGATGGACCAGCTCAGCTCAGCTCAGAGCTCCCCACTCCCAGGGCCCCAAAGAGCCACTTCCTGCCCCCCACCCCTCCACCTCCAGCATGAGCCTGAGGCTATTCTGAGCTTGGGCTTTTTGGCTGAAGAGGAAGACACAGCCCTGACTCAGCACCCTTGGTCTTAGCCTTACTTCAGCAAGAAAGAGCCCTGGCGGGAGGAAGCTGCCTGTGGCCGCACAGTGAGCCCGGGCTAGGCCCCTCCCTACCCTGAACTCTCTGTGCTCCTGGGGGGCCGTCCCCTGCCCCACCCTCAACCCCATCCCCTCCTGTGCCATGGCCCATCGTTCCTGGGCAGCCCCAGTGTATCCCTCGTGGTCAATGTCCCCTCTGTGGAAAAGGGTAACAGCAGCCCTAAGGTGTCAGGGTCACTGAGAGGGTCAAAAAGAAAAAATTCTTCCACCTCATCAGAAGGAGTCCCTGGGTAGAGCAAATGGTTAACTGCTTGACTGCTAACTGAAAGGTTGGCAGTTGAGTCCACCCAGAGGCACCTCAGAAGAAAGGCCTGGTGATCTATATCTGAAAGATCAGCCACTGAAAACCCTGTGGAGCTCAGCTCTACTCTAACACACATGGGGTCGCCATGAGTTGGCATCAACTTAATGACCACTGGTTTTGTTTTTTGGTAGCCTTGGCAAGTGCAGGTCCAGGAGAGAGATGGGGGAGCTTGAGGCATGATGGAAGGGGCACACGGGGTCGAGGAGCCCTCAGGGACATGGCTGGAGAGGGGACAGCCAGATGGACAGCCCCTGGATAGCCTGTGGCACCCACGACAGGGCTCTGGGATGGGAGAGGACTGGGTTTATGGGCAGAGGGGAGAGGGAGCATTTGTTAGAGGCAGAAACTGGAGATTCACAGTGGGAGGCTGCTAGGTGTGGGGTGGGGACAGGAAGGTGGAGCGGCCCAAATGTGATAGTCGGAGGGTGTGCCAGGAGGGGAACCTGGGGTGGGGGCATACAGGGACCAGTGCTCTACCTGGAGGGACCGAGTGCCCTGGAGGCCCTGGGGGTGCCCACTACCTGAGGGAGGTCAAAGGTCAAAGATCCTGCTGGAGTGCCCTGTGCCCAGGTTAGGGGGTGCTTCCCATGCAGCCCCTAGAGGTTGGGGGTCACGCACATAGTTCCCCTGTTTTCTTTCCATCAGGAAGTGAAAGCCTCAAGGGTCTGTTGGTCCCACATGGGCTATATCCAAGTCCAGCATCTTATCACTTCCTGGGTGAGTCCTCCCTGGACTCATGCATCTGGAGGACGCGCATCTGGCCCCATGATGGCCATGGGAAGACGCTGGCCCTCATGCTGAGACATTGAGATCAAGAGGGCCTCTGATGAGGGGCGCGGGTGCCCCAGCAGTCCTGACCCTGGGCCTGTGTCCCCGGGCAGGGTCCATCATCACTGCTGCCATGGGGCTGCGGTGGCCATGATGCCCAGAGCTGCAGGCTGGGCCCAGGGACCTGGACAGAGCTGAGGTAAGAAGGGTATGGCTGATCTGGGGGACCTGGACAGAGCTGGGGTGACAGGGGGATGGCCGATGGGCAGGACCTGGCTGAGGCTGCAGTCACAGTGAGGCAGCCGCTGCTCCAGCCCCAGTATCGGCCTCAGCTCCCTGGGGGTCAGTAGCAAGGGGCTGGGGCAGCCTCCGATTAAGGGGACGGCCGGGACATGGGGTGCTGCTGAGGCTTCATGGAGGGTGGGGTGGAGAGGCTCAGCAAGGGGTCCAGGAGGGCAAAGCACTCCCATGTGTGGACTCTGGGGTGTGTCTGTCTCAGAGTATCTGTCTGTCCTGTGGGCCTGAGGGTCCCAGAAGTCAGGGTTCCTTGGCTGCACATCCCTTCTCCTTCTCCAGGGGGTCATGGGGAGGAGGAAGATTTCTCAGCAGGAAAGTGGACCAAAGGCGGTGGGGGTGGGGTCAGGGAAACTGGGCCTGGGGTTCCTACAGGCAGGGTTGCTGTCCCGGCCAGCTCCCAGCCATTCAACAGTCACCATTGGACACCTGCTCCATGCTCAGTGCCAGGCCCCTGTGAAGACCATGGATCTCCCTTTCCCAGACCCCCAGGCCCAAAGCCTGTGGGTTTTTCTCTCAGAAGAGCACGCCCAACTGAAGACGTAGCTGAGAATTCCTGGGTCCTGGGGAAGTGGCTGGGGCCAGAAGGTGGGGATGGGTGGAGGCGGCCCCTACCAGAGACAGGCCCCCAGGGGAAGGTGCAATGGTGGACCCTGTGGTGATCCTCACTTCTCTGAACAGGACTGAGAGGGGTCCCCAGGAGAGGAGATCTGCTCACACCCTTCCTCCGAGTATTCTGACTCTGGCTTTTGTCCCAGAGAAACGGGAGGGGAATTAGAAACCCAGCAGTCCCTGCAGAGACCCTGTTCCCCTTGGCCTGATGTCAGCCCCAGTAGCTCAGTTCTCTAAGCCATGGTCCCTGGCGGGAGTGGGGTGTGATTCGAGTCCCGGTGGACTTGAGCTGTCAGGGGCGGAGGCTGGACAGAGTGGGGCTGAGGCAGGAAAGGGTCCGAGAGGCAGGTGTCAAGAGGTGGGCCAGTCAGTGGCCTGCTGTGGGGCTGAGGTCTGTAATCAGTGGGCTAAGGCTGAGTCCCCAAAGGACCTTGGGCAGTCTCTTAGGTTCTCTTGGCAGCAGTGTCTCCATCCACAGAATGAGGATCATCACAGAGTATTTCTCCAGGGGCAGCTGTGACAACCCAGAGAAGGTGTTACGGATTGAATTGTGTCCCCTCAAAAATACTTGTTGGAATCCTAACCCCTATACTTGTGGATATCATTCCATTTGGGAATAGAGTTTTATTTGTTATGCTAATGAGGCCATACCAGTGTAGGGTGCGTCCTAAACCTATCACTCCTGAGTGAAATAAGGAGCAGCAGAGACTGCAGAGAGTAGCAGGCACAAATGGGGGAAGATAGATGCTATGTGGAGACAGATCTCCAAGGAACCAGAGAGTGCCAGGGCTGAAGAAGCTGAGACAATGATTTTTCCCCAGCTGATAGAGAGAGATTTTCCCTGGAGCCAGGGCCCTAAATTCGAACTTCTAGCCTCCTAAACTGTGGGAGAATAAATTTCTGTTCGTTAAAGCCACCCATTTGTGGTATTTCTGTTACAGCAGCACTAGGAGACTAAGATAGAAGGCATGCAGGGCATTTAGCAGGGGGCAGTGGGGAGAGAATGAAAAGCACCCCAGAGCTGAGCTAAAATCAAAGCTCCTTCCCCGTGACCCCAGGACCAGAAGGTGTCACAGCAGACTGGAGCAGGGGGCTGAGCCTGGGCAGTGGAGGCCCCAGGAGTGAACTGACCTGGGACGGAGCAGGACCCAGAGAAACAGAGAGGAACGAGGAATGAGGGAGAAGGTTTCTGAATCCCCAGGGAGCGGAGAAGGGAGCTGTGGTCAGTTGAGTACTGGACCCTGAGGATGTCCACTTCCCAGGCCTTGGAATCTGTGACTACAGTACCATACATGGCAGTAGGGACTTTGCAGGTGTGATTAAGTTTAGCATTTTGAAATGGGAAGATTACCCTGGATTATTAGGGTGGGCCCAATGTCCTCACACAAACCCTTATAAGGGTACACCAGTGTTCACTGCAGCACCATTCACAACAGTCAAAAGGTGGAAACAGCCCAAGTGTCCACCAACAAAATGTGGTTCATCCATATAGTGGAATATTACTCTGCCATAAAGAGAAATGAAGTCCTGATACAGGCTACAACATGAATGCACCTTGAGAACATCATGCTGAGTAAAGAAAGTCAGTCTCAAAAGGACAAATATTGCACGATCCCACTTAATGAAATATCCAGACTAGGCAAATGCACAGAGATTAAAGTTTAGTAGTAGTTGTCAGGAGTGGGAGGGACAGGGAAAGGGGAAGTTATTGTTTGGGAAGCAGTGAGTTTCTGATTACAGGTGATGGGAAATTTGGAAACAGTTGAACAACATGACTGATGTAATTGGTGTCACCAAATAGTACACATGAAAAATGTTAAATTGACAAACGTGTTATATCTATATATTTACAAAAAAAAAGGATAAAATGCAATTAAAAACATCAGGGCACATGGAAGGAAAAAAAAAAAAACCCTTACAAGGGAAAGAGGGAGGCAGGGAGTCAGAGAGAGAGAGAGGAGTCATGGGATGGCAGCAGGTCAGAGCGAGCCGGGAAGATGCTGTATTGCCGGCGTTGAGGATGCAAGTGGGCCTGGAGCCCAGGCACTGGGTGGCCTCTGAGAGCTGGACCAGCCAGGAAGTGGGGCTCCCTGGCCCCACAACACATGGCTTTAGCCCCGGATGACTCATTTCGGACTTCTGACCTCCAGAACTGTAAGATAATAAATGCGTGTTGCTTCAAATCACTACGTTTGTGGTGATGTGTTACGGCAGCCATGGGAGCTAATGCAGGAGCCCAGGGAAAGACTCACCCAGGATGGCTGGCTGGCCCCCACCCTGTGTGCCCTGTGGCCTGCCCTGACCCACTGCCCCTCATTCCCACCCTCACAGGATGGTCAGCTGGATCTACACCCTGTATGCCCCAGTGACCCATCCTAACCTGCTGCCCATGCCACCTGCCCCAGCTCCTTCACATGCAGTGGAGGAACAAGAGCCCAGGGTCTAACAAGCAGGGTGAGGGGAGGGGCCTCACTGTTTTGCCACCCTGCCCCCCTCATTGTCAGAGCAGGCTGGTACCTTCGCTCCAGGAACCTCCCAGAGTAACAGGACCTGGTTTTCCCACTGATGTCTGACTGAATGGAAATGTGTCCTAATAAATCACCACCACCCCAGAGATGACAGGTGGCTTTTTGACCTCACACCTAGAGAAGACCCCTCCTCACTGGCCCTTGTGTTGCAGAGCTGGGATGTAAGTAGGAAGCATTACGGGGCCCCAGGAAACCCCAGGGGGAGTCAGGCAGAGTGTATGTGGCAACTTGAGCTGTGGGGGATGGAGGGCAGTGAGTCTTATGCCAAGGATCCAACCCTGGGTCCAGGAGCAGGAGTGGAGCTTGCCTGGCTGAGCTGCCGAGGGACAATCAGGGGACAGTTGTTGTGTCAATACCTACACAAGCAATTGGTGGGGATCTGGTGGTGACAGCAATGGTACCTGACCTGCACTGAAGGTCCTTAGGCAGCACTTTCCATGAACCGGCTCATGGTCACCACAGCTCTCTGAGGCTACTGCACTGTCACCTGCAAGTGTCAGAGCCAGATTCCCATCCACATGTCCCAACTTTTAATTATGGCATCAGATGTCTCACCTCAGCGTTCAGGACACTGATTCCCTCCAGCACAGGTTTCATTTAATTTCATAGAAATTATTTGGTGCCCATTTCTCTCCTCCCTTTGGCCCCTAGGGAGCTCAGAGCTTATCTTGGACATGTGTCCTGAGCCTCAGGGCAGGCACTTTGTGTGAATGTTTCATTCCTGACTTCCTCCTATTCCTCTTAGGTCTCTGGACTTACTGTCCAGGGAAGAATCAAGGTGGGACCTGGAGTCCTGGGCCCTGTGGGTGGTCCAGTCAGAGGGAGTGATGAAGAGGGGGCTGGCAAGAGCTGAGCCAGGTCCTTGAGGCAGAGAGGGAAGAAGCATTCAGGGGCCGAGGGCTGGGTGTAGAGGGTGATCAGTGATTGGTGGCTGCTGGCTGCATACTTGTTGCTCTCTTTGGAGGGCTTGGTGGTCTCCACACCCTGGGAGATGGTTGTGCCATCTTCCTTCCAGGTCAGTCACAGCAACCGGGTAGAAGTCATTCATGAGACACACCAGTGTGACTTTGTTGGCTTGAAGCTCCTCAGAGGACAGTGGGAACAGAGTGACTGAGGGCAAGGCCTTGGGCTGACCTGCAGGAGGGGAAGGGGCAAGGGGTCAGAAGCCTGGTGTCCACAATGAGGGGACCCTGACCTCAGGGTGTGAGTGGGGTATGGGCTTCCCAGACCCAGGTGCAGAGCAGGGTCCAAGAGCTAGGTCCATGATGAGCCTGAGAGTCCACATCAGGGTGGAGGTGGGTCTGGGGTGTTGCTCAAACAACTCACATCTCACCTGGGGGACCTGAACCAGGGCACATGTCCACCACCTTCCCGAAATCCATCTCCCCTGGCCTCCCTCCCCCTAGAAGTCTGGCCAAACTGACAAAACAAAAAGAGGACAGGAAGCAAATAACCCAAATGAGAAATGAGATGGGTGACATCACAACAGACCCAACTGAAATTAAAAGAATCATAACAGATTACTATGAAAAATTGTACTCTAACAAATTTGAAAACCTAGAGTAAAAGGATAAATTTCTAGAAACTCACTATCTACCTAAACTAACACAAACAGAGGTATAACAACTAAATAAACCTATAACAAGAGAAGAGATTGAAAAGGTAATTAAAAAACTTCCAACAAAAAAAAAAGCCCTGGCCCAGATGGTTTCACTGGAGAATTCTACCAAACTTTCAGAGAAGAGTTAACACCACTACTACTGTCTTAGTCATCTAGTGCAGCTCTAACAGAAATACCACAAGTGGATGGCTTCAGCAAAGAGAATCCACTCTCTCAGTCCAGTAGGCTACAAGTCCAAATTCAGGGCATCAGCTCCAGGGGAAGGCCTTCTCTGTCAGCTCTGGAGGAAGGTCCTTGTCATCAGTCTTCTCCTGATCTGGGAGCATTTCAGCACAGGAACCTCAGGTCCAAAGGATGCACTCTGCTCCCAGTGCTGCATTCCTGGTGGTATGAGGTCGCCCTGTCTCTCTACACGCTTCTGTTTTTTATATCTCAAAGAGATTGGCTTAAGACACTATCTAATCTTGTAGATATCATCAATATAACTACCTCTAATCTATCTTATTATGTCATAGTAATAGCATTTACAACACATAGGGAAATCATATCAGATGATGAAATAGTAGACAATCATACAATACTGGCAATCATGACCTAGTAAAGTAGACAAATATTTTGGGGGGACACAATTGAATCTGTGATATTCCACCCTTTGGCCCCCCAAAATTCATGTCCTTGCCACATGTAAAGCATGTTCACCCCATCATATCATAACAAAAGTCTTAAATCATCTCCAAGTCAAAAATCCAAAAATTCCTCTTCATCTGTGAAATCTAGAATACAAGTTATCTTCTTCCAAAATACAATGGCAGAACAGGCACAAGCTAGACATTTCCACTATAAATGGGAGAAATTGCAGGGAAAGAAGGAATAACAGGCACCAAGCAAGTCAGCAGAACACATTACATTAGCCCTCAAGGCTTTGAAAATAATTCTCTGTTCTCTGAGACAATTTACACAATGGTCCTCCCTCTAAACTTTAGGTATTGGCCACACTCTCCATATTCTGAGCTGAGGCCCCTCAGTCCTGGGCTTCAGCTCTGCCTTCCAGGCCTGCTGGAACAGCAATTCTGCTCCCTCGGCTATAGGCGCACCATTCTCCTAGTCCATCTGAGTGGCAACTCCACCCTTAGAAATACCAGAGGCCGTGGCTCCACTCTTTGAAACCCCAGAGGTCTTGGCCATACCATTTGAGACTGAGGCAGTGCGGCTTCTTGTGTTCCTTGTCCCTTCAGCTTCTGCTTCCTGTAGCCTCTTGGCTCCTCAGGCCTCACCCCATCTGCCTTGCTGGGGCAAGTGTTCTAAAGCTCTGTAGTTCCACCGATAAGTGCTTGCAGGCACCCCACTCTGCCAGGAAGCCTCTTGTGCACAGGCCCTCAGCTGTCTTGCTCCATGGGTTGGCTCCAGCACTGTCTGGCACTGGTTTCCTGGTTCTGCTGCTGCCAATTCTCTGCTGCTGCTACTTCTCTGCCACTGCTGCTCCTCCGCCACTGCTCCTCCTCTATCCATTCACAGTTTCAAAACCCCTTCCACATTTTAGGTATCTGTTAAAGCAGCACTTCACTCTCAGTACCAAATGTCTTAGGCTGGGTTCTCTAGAGAGTCGAAACCATTTAAGTATATAAATATAGAGAGAGACTTATATCAAAGAAACAGCTCACAAGAGTGTAGAGGCTGGAACATCCTAAGCCCATGGGTTAGGATAGAGGCTTCTCCCAATTCACGTAGCCGCAGGGGCTGGAGAACCCGAGATCAGGAAGTCAGAAAGCAGGGCTCTTGCTCACAGGCTGTGAAGATCAACAAATCCCAAGATTGGCAGGCAAGACAAAAAGGTTTCTCCTGATTCACATAGCTGCAGAGGCTGGTGAACCCAAGATCAGCAGGTCGGAGAGCAGGGTTCTGCTCACTTGCTGTGAAGATGGACAAATCCTAAGGTCAGCAGATAAGCTGATAGCTCAAGTCCCAAAAACCAGAGGTCAGAAAATAGGAGGCAGCTGAAGGACCCAGAGTGAGCAAAAAAACCAGAATGTCTGCTTATATTTGGATGTAGGCCACATCTTCAAGTAAACTCCCTTTCAATTGATTGGCTACTCATAGCAGATTCAATCATGGGAGTGGTCATATATAAACACTAAGAATCATGGCCCAGCCAAGTTGCCACACAATTTTGACCATCACAACTACTAAAGGTATTTCAGAGCATAGAAAAGGATGAAATGCTCCCAAATTCATTCTAAGAAGCCAGCATAACTTTAATACAAAAACCAGGTAAAGACACCACAAAAAAAGAAAATTACAGACTATATCCCTTATGAACTTAGACACAAAATCCTCAACAAAATTCTAGCCAATAGAATTCAACAACATATCAAAAAAAAAAATAATTCACCATGATCAGGTGGGATTTATACCAGGTATGCAGGGATCGTTCAACATTAGAGAAACAATCAATGTAATCCATCACATTAATAAAACAAAAGACAAGAACCACATGATCTTATCAATTGATGCAGAAAAGGCATTTGACAGTCCAACACCTATTCATGATAACAACTCTCAGCAAAATAAGAATAGAAGGGAAATTCCTGAACATAATTAAGGGCATTTATACAAAGCCAACAGCCAACATCATCCTAAATGGAGAGAGTCTGAAAGCATTTCCCGTGAGAAAGGGAACCAGACAAGGATGCCCTTTATCACTATTTTTATTCAACATTGTGCTGGAGGTCCTAGCCAGAGCAATTAGGCTAGAAAAAGAAATAAAGTGTATCCAAATTGGTAGGGAAGAAGTCAAAGTATCTCTATTTGCAGATGATATGATCTTATACATAGAAAACCGCAAAGAATCCACAAGAAAACTACTGGAACTAATAGGAGATTTCAGCAAAGTATCAGGATGCAAGATAAACATACAAAAATCAGTTGGATTCCTCTACACCAACAAAGAGAACTTCAAAGATGAAATAACCAAATCAATACCATTTACAAGAGCTCCCAAGAAGATAAAATACTTAGGAATAAATCTAACCAGAGACATAAAAGACCTATACAATGAAAACTACAAGACACTATTGCAAGAAACCAAAATAACCTGCATAAGTGGAAAAACATACCTTGCTCATGGATAGGAAGACTCAACACTGTGAAAATGTCAATTCTACCCGAAGTGATCTACAGATACAATGCAATCCCGATCCAAATTCCAATGATATTTTTTAATGAGATGGAGAAACAAATCACCAACTTCACATGGAAAGGAAAGAGGCCTCAGATAAGTAAAGCATTATGCAAGAAGAACAAAGTGGGAGGCCTCACACTACCGGATTTTAGAACCTATTATACCACCATGGTAGTCAAAATAGCCTGGTACTGGTACAACAACAGATACATAAACCAACAGAAAAGAACTGAGAATCCAGACCTAAATTCATCCACCTATGAGCAGCTTATATTTGACAAAGGTCCATAGTCCATTAATTGGGGAAAAGACAATCTCTTTAACAAATGATGCTGGCGTAACTGGATATCCATCTGCAAAAAAATGAAACAAAACCCACACCTCACACCATGCAAAAAAACTAACTCAAAATGGATCAAAGACTTAAATATAAAATCTAAAATAATACAGATCATGGAAGAAAAAATATGGACAATGCTAGGAGCCTTAATACATGCCATAAACAGAATACAAACCATAAGTAACAATGCACAAACACCAGAAGAGAAACTAGATAATGGGGAACTCCTAAAAATCAAACACTTATGCTCATCAAAAGACTTCACCAAAAGAGTCAAAAGACAACCTACAGACTGGGAAAAAATTTTTGGCTACAACAAATCCAATCAGCATCTAATCTCTAAAATCTACAAGATACTGCAAAACCTCAACAACAAAAAGACAAATAACCCAGTTAAAAAATGGGCAAAGGATATGAACAGGCACTTCATCAAAGAAGATATTCAGGTGGCTAACAGACACATGAAGAAATGCTCATGCTCATTAGCCGAGAAATGCAGATCAAAACTACAATGAGATATCATCTCACTGCAACAAGGCTAGCCTTAATCCAAAAAACACAAAACAATAAATGCTGGAGAGGTTGTGGAGAGACTGGAACACTTATATACTGTTGGCGGGAAAGTAAAATGTTACGATCACTTTGGAAATCGGTTTGGCACATCCTTAAAAAGCTAGAAATAGGTGTGCCATATGATCCAGCTATCCCGCTCCTTGGAATATATCCTAGAGAAATAAAAGCCTTCACACGAATAGATATATGCACACCCATGTTCACTGCAGCACTGTTCACAATAGCAAAAAGATGGAAACAACCTAGGTGCCCATCAATGGATGAATGGATACACAAATTGTGGTATATCCACACAATGGAATACTACACAACAATCAAGAACAACGATGAAGCCGTGAAACATAACATGGAGGAAGCTGGAGATCCTTATGCTGAGTGAATTCAGTCACAGAAGGACAAATATTGTATAAGACCGCTAGTATAAGAACTCAAGAAAAGGTTTAAACACAGAAGAAAACATTCTTTGATGGTTACAAGGGTGGGGAGGGGGGCGGAGGGTTATTTACTAACTAGATAGTAGATAAGAATTATCTTAGGTGAAAGGAAGGACAGCACTCAGTACAGGGGAAGTCAGCACAACTGGACTAAACCAAAGCTAAGAAGTTTCCTGAATACAATCAAACACTTTGAGTGATAGAGTAGCAGGGGTAGGGGTCTGGGGAGCATGCTTTCAGGGGACTTGGAGGTCAATTGGCGTAACAAAGCTTATTAAGAAAATATTCTGCATCCTACTTTGGTGAGTGGCGTCTGGGGTCTTAAAAGCTTGCAAGCTGCCATCTAAGATGCATCAATTGGTCCCAATCACCTGGTGAAAGGAGAATGAAGAACACCAAAGACACAAGGAAAGTATTAGCCCAAGAGACAAAAAAGGTCACATAAACCAGAGACTTCATCAGCCTGAGACCAGAAGAATTAGATGGTGCCCAGCTACCACCAATGACCTCCCTGACAGGGAACACAACAGAGAGTCCCAGATGGAGCAGGAGAACAGTGGAGTGCAGAACTCAAATTCTAGGGAGAAGACCAGACTTAATGGTCTGACTGAGACTGGAGGTACCCCAGAGAGCATGGCCCCTGAATTCTCTATCAGCCCAGAACTAAAATAATTTCCGAGGCCAACTCTTCAGACAGGGATTGGACTGGACCGTGGGACATAAAGTGATACTCATGAGGAGTGTGCCTCTTAGCTCAAGTAGATAGAAGAGACTAAACGGGCAGCTTCTGTCGGGAGGTGAAATGGGAAGGCGGAGAGGGTTAGGAGCTGGTTGAATGGACATGGGGAATCTGGGGTGGAAAGGAGAAGTGTGCTGTCGCAGTATGGGGAGAGCAATTAGAGTCACATAACAATGTATGTATAAATTTTTGTATGGGAAAAATAAAAAAAAAGATTATTCATACCCAGAAAAAAAAAAAAAAACGTTTGGAGAGTGGAGGTGTGTCTGACTTCCACCTCATGGGAATCAGCCTTGGGTTGATGGTGATTCTCCCTTATCCTACTAATGTTAGAAGACTTCAGGTACTACCAGAACAACACAACCACCAAGATGCTCCATGAGCATCTTAGAATCCTCTTTTACCCTTTTCATAAGTTAACAGCACTTTATAGAAAAAGTTTCCTGTACTGGTGCAGTTTATCTCCAGATGACACAGTAATACAGGGTCAAAAGACAGCCTAGAAACAAGGGCTTCTCCAAACTGATTATTCAAATTGACATAAAGCCAAAACCAGAATGAAAGTAACCTCTTCTGAAAATAAGAGGGGAGGCACTCTCATGGAACTCCTTCAGAGGTGTATAGGTACCCCTCACTCATTTATGGCTCTGTATGGCCAAATAAAACCTAAAGAGATCTCATGGGAGATGGTTAATTTTAACATAAACCCTCTGGTCCAGGTAGAAATCGATTATTACCTAGTGGGGGAAATGCTCAGCTGAGCTTCTGTCAAATAAACAACACATCCAGACTTTATAAGAAGAAGCTTTATTCAGAAAGAAAAGTGGGAAAGGGAGTATTGTAATAGTGGCGGGGGGGGGGGCAACTACAATAGGGAGATACTCCACCCATAAGACCTGCAAGTGTCCCAAAGAGTGAGGGAAAAAGTGTTTTCTATAATAAGGACTGAGAGTAAACAAGGCTAGGAAATCCCAGGTGTGGGGAAGTGGGATTAGGTGATGACATCACCAGAGAGCATATAAGAAGGTTTTACACTGAGGTGCCAGCCTATTCTCCAGGAGGAGCCCTTAACAAGGGGTAGTATGGTGGGCCAAAGTTCAGGGTCTTGGGGAAAGAAGAGAAGGTTCACCAGAGTTTGGTTAGCAAGCACTTGTTTCTTATTGATCAGTGGGAAAAGCAATTCAGTTACTCAAATATGAGGCAAGGAATGGGAAGTTGCAGAGTCTGTGGCTGGCCTAGGTCCCTGGGTGGCACAAGTGGTTTGCAATCGGCTGCTAATCTTCAAGGTTGGTGGTGAGAACCCACCCAGAGTCTCCATGGAAGAAAGGCCTGATGAACTGCTTTCATAAAGATTACAGCCAAGAAAACCCTATGGAGCAGTTCTACTCTGTAGCACGTGGGATCGCCATGAGTTAGAATTGACTCTGTGGCATTAGGTTTGGTGTTTTGGTTTGGTATCTGGCCTTGTCATAGGTATACAAGTGGGCATCCATGAGTCTTATCTAAGTATACGGGAAAGGTGGTTATTTGCCCCAAGTTGTTTTCCTGAACGCAAAGGGTGTGGGGATTTCTTTAATCACTGCTGTTTTCCAATACACAGTGTTCAGGTAAAATTCAATACTAATACTTCTCACTTCCCCAAAGCAGAGAAAGCTGATAGTTTTTGGTAGTCTTTAATCAAAGCATTCTTGAGAAAAATGCCTTCCTGAGGACAGAATTCAGTATTTTTGTACCTGGATCTCTCAGAGATTCCAGGCTAACCTCCTCCACTCCATCCCAGGTTCTCTGAGTTTCAGTGGGCGAAGACTTCAGGCACTGGGGCCTGCAGAATGCAAATAGCCAGCTGCCCAGGGAAGAGCAGAAGGTGAGAGCTATGGTCAAATAACTCAGCCGCTGGTCAGCCCATTCTAAACTGGGGCTAAACTGAGTGAGAATGGATGTAATCTAGTAAGAACACAGGCAACTCTATTTGGGATGGCCATTGGGGGTGAGAAGCAGAGAATGGATGCAGATAGGCTCCATATTACTGATGTTCTCCTCTCCAATGAGCAATGTGGAGCGCAAGGTCTAATGGGTTGGTGAGATTTAATCCTAGGAGGGAGTCCCTGGGCCGTGCAAACAGTTAACACACTCAGCTGCTAATTGAAGGGTTGGTGGTTCAAGTGCACCCAGAGGCAACTCTAAAAAAAGCCCTGGTGATCTACTTTTGAAAAATCAGATGTTCAAAACCCTATGGAGCATAGTTCTACTCTGACACATGGGGTCACTTGAGTAGGAGTCGACTCAACAACAACTGGTTTGGTGTTTTGGTTTGGTCAGGCAGAGTATAAAACACATCAAGAAATTCTGGTGGACCAAATAAAACTCTTGCAAGTGCCTCAGACCTAGCTCTAGTAAAAAGTGATGGACCAGTCATTGTGTCCAAGGGCACATGTGGGTTGCACTGCATGTCAAAAAGGAGAGAATCAATTTTTCTTTAGTTTTGCCTCCCCCAGAGGCATCATATAGTGAGAGTGAGGCTATCTATCTCTTCAAGCATTTCCATGTTTGTATGTCACATGGAAAGAGAGGAAACAATTCTATCATCTTTCCATACCTTTACTGATATCTTAGAGTGGAGAACATTTGACTTCAGGGAAGGCCTCACCCAGCATGGATATGGACAAGGCCCTCAATGTCATGTTTTTAAAAAACGACCATCCCCTAATCTGTTTTAGGATTTTTCATATAGAGAACATCATGAAGTTAGGAAGGCAGTGGAAATTTGGCCTGAAGTAATTAAAATAGCTTTCCAGGAAAAGTAATACTAAGGAGGTTGAATTTTGTTTTTCTAAATGATGCTCCACAAGTAAAATAAGGAACTGGAGTTTTGGACTGGTCATCCAACTAAACTAAATGGACCAAAGAATACAACACAGTAGTCTAAGATCATAGGCTTCTGTGGAGTCACAAATTTAGACAATTTGGCCCGACAGTCAATAGATGGCTCGGCTGGTGGAACATCTGCAACTGGATCAATCCCAGTGGATATCCTCTCTCCTGGAAGGACATTGTCTTATGAGAACAAACCAAAACCAAACCAGTTGCCATCAATTCAATTCTGACTCATGGGAACCCCACATGTTTCAGACTAGAACTGTGTTCCACAGCGTTTTCAAATGGTTGTGATCTTTTGGAAGTAGATCTTTCGAGGTACCTCTGGGTGGACTCGAACTGCCAACCTTTCAGTTAGTAGCTGAGCGCTTAACAGTTTGCACCACTCAGGGACTCCAGAATAAATACATCCAAATTATTAAGGTGATTCCCCCCTGCTCACTGAGATAGAGGAAAAGGATCAGGATGATAGGAACCCCAAGAAAGGAGAGACATGAACCCTTTATGTTCTTTGAGGGTCTGCTTGTAAAACAACAAGACCCAAAATTACCCTCTCTTTTTGATCTGTTTGCTGCTGGCCAGCAAGACTGAGAGAAAGTCTATACTATGATGCCCCTGGTATATTCTCATGGTCATCACAAAAATCTTCCAAGGTAGGTGCTCAAATCCAAAACCATGATGGTAATACTGGACACTAACCTTGGATAGAGACCAGGAAGGAATGCTGAACTGAAGACACAGGGCCACATATGCCTTGAATACACTCACAATGAGCCCAAACTTGACCATCATCACTGGGGAAATGTCAGACAATAGTCTGTGGACATGGGTACCGGTTGATTACTCTGGCCCCTCAGCTAAAAAGCTCCAAGTCTGGTTCCTTGTAAAGTAATGAACAATCACTCCATCAAAAACTGAATGTGGTCAAACTACCACTAAACTTTAACTTCACCATTTCTTCCAATGGCTCAAGAGGACACAGCACTGTAGATGCTTATTCATCTATGGCAAAAAATTTGGAAGATATCTACCTAGCCAACTGACTGGAAGAGATTCATATTTGTGCCTATTCCAAAGAAAAGTGATCCAACAGAATGCAGAAATCATGAAACAATATCGTTAATATCACACACAAGTAAAATTTTGCTGAAGATCATTCAAAAGCAGTTGCAGCAGTCCATTGACAGGGAACTTCCAGAAATTCAAGCTGGATACTGAAGAGAACGTGGAACGAGGGATATCGTGGTTGATGTCAGATGGATCTTGGCAGAAAGCAAAGAGTACCAGAAAGATGTTTACCTATGTTTTATTGACTATGCAAAGGCATTCGACTCTGTGGATCATAACAAATTATGGATAACATTGTGAAGAATGGGAATTCCAGAACCCTTAATTGTGTTCATGTGGAACTTGTACATAGACCAAGAGGCAGTCGTTCGAACAGAACAAGGGGATACTATGTGGTTTAAAACCAGGAAAGGTGTGCATCAGGGTTGTAGCCTGTCACCATGCTTATTCAATCTGTATGCTGAGCAAATAAACCAAGAAACTGGACTATATAAAGAAGAACGTGGCATCAGGATTTAAGGAAGACTCATTAACAACCTGGGTTATGCAGATGACGCAACCTTGCTTACTGAAAGCGAAGAGGACTTGAAGCACTTACCAATGCAGATCAAAGACTACAGCCTTCAGTATGGATTACACCTCAACGTAAAGAAAATAAAAATCTTCATAACTGGACCAATAAACAACATCATGATAAACGGAGAAAAGATTAAAGTTGTCAAGGATTTCATTTTCCTTGGATCTACAATCAATGCCCTGGAAGCAGCAGTCAAGAAATCAAACCATGTATTGCATTGGGCAAATCTGTTGCAAAAGACCTCTTTAAAGTGTTAAAAAGCAAAGATGTCACTTTGACGACTAAAGTGGGACTGACTCAAGCCATGGTATTTTTAATTGTTTCATGTACATGCGAAAGCTGGATAATGAATAAGGAAGACTGAAGAATAGTTGATGCCTTTGAATTACAGTGTTGGTGAAGAATATTGAATATACCACAGACTGCCAGAAAAACGAACAAATCTGTCTTGGAAGAAGTGCAGCTAGAATGCTTCTTAGAAGCAAGGATGGCGAGACTTTGTCTCACATACTTTGGACATGTTATCAGGAAGGACCAGTCCCTGGAGAAGGACGTTATGCTTAGTAAAGTAGAGCGTCAGTGAAAGAGAGGAAGACCCTCAACAAGATGAATTGGCAGAGGGCTACAATAATGGGCTCAAGCATAGCCACTACTGTGAGGATGACGCAGGACCAGGCAGTATTTTGTTCTGCTGTACATAGCATCGCTATGAGCCGGAACCGACTCGACGGCACCTAACAAAAACAACAACCACTAAACACCAGGCTAAGCTGTTTTGTCACTGGAGGGTGCCAAAGACCACCAAATCTAACCCAGGCTCAAGGTGTTCTACACAAAAAACTGCTTCCCAGATGGTGTGAATGCTGGAAGCTGGCACTTACAAAATACGTTTCCTGTGTTATCTGACTTGGTGGACAGAATGAATCCAGTACTAAAGCTAGACTGCCTAACCACTCGACTGCATTAGGGTCCAGCTAGGTTATGAGTGCTCTTTACTCCAAAAGGGCTAAAAAAATCACAATTCAAAACAACAAAGGTTTTATTCTATGAACTAGTATATGACCAGTAAAAAATATATATATATTTAAACTTTAAAAAGAAAGTAAAATATTTAACTCACTGGAACCTGTATACTCAAGTCTTCCTGCAGTGGGAATTAGTGTAAGCACTCACCTGAAGTTTCAGAAACCAACTGGGGCAGGGGCCCGGAGTTCACTTCCAGAATAGCAATGTGAAGAGCTTCATGGACCCACTCCCCAGTGGAAGTCGTAATTAATTTTTTAAGCCTCTTGAAATACTCCTAAGGGCATATAGCATTTGAAGGAATTTTTTTTTTCATGAAAAGTTATTAAAACTCTGCACGAACAGCAAGGGTCAGTGACATTTCAACCATGACCCACTCCCTTCCTCGCCATTCCCATCCGAGTGTGGTGGAAACTCCACTCCAGGCAGGTGCAGCTAAGAACACAGGGCTCCCTCTCCCCACAGCTCCAAGTCAAAGGCTATGGTATCTTCCCAGGAGGGGCAGGCAGGTCATCAGCATTTCTCATCTCATTCCCCAGCTATCTGTTGCAGAAGTGCGGTGCAATGGATCACTTTTGTGTGGCCTTTCTCACCATGGTCTCATAACTGTGCAAATAAGGTAATTGTGGCCCACCAAGGGGATTGATCAGTTTTGCCATCCTGCTAGGCTTAACATGAGCATCCCAGAGGCGTGAAGGAGAGGATCTCACCACCACCAAGAAAGAAGAGGCAAGTGTGGAGTGCATCCTTTGGACTCGGATCCCTACACTGAGAAGCTCCTGGAACCAGGAGGTTCTAGGACTTTCCAGTTAAATTTATTCCTAAATGTTTTATGGTTTTTGTCACTATTGTGAATGGGATTTTTTTTCCTAAATGTTTTATGGTTGTTGTCACTATTAAGAATGGGATATTTTTTTTCCAACATTCCTCACTGATTATTAATACAGAGAAAAGATAATGATTTTAATATGATTATTTTCTGTCTTATGAACTTTGGTAGTTTTTTTTAAACGAAACTTTTTTTAAAAATAGATATACAATCGTTGTTGTTAACTGCTGTCAAGTTGGCACCTGACTCATGGTGACCCCATGCACAAGGGAATGCTGCCCAGTCTAGCACCATCTCTGCGATGGTGATGGATTGGATCATTGTGATCCATACTGTTTCCATTGGCTGATTTTCAGAAGTAGATTACCAGGCCTTTCTTCCTAGTTGGTCTTAGTCTGGAAGCTCTGCTGAAACCTATTCAGCATTATAACCAATAGCACATAATCCTCCACCCACAGATGCGTGGTGGCTGAGCTTGAGGTTCACTGGGGGGAACTGAATCCAGATCTCTTGCATGATAGACAAGAATTCTATCACTGGACTACCAATGCCTCATCTGCAATCATAACCAAACACCAAACCCACTGCCATCAAGTCAATTTCAACTCATAGCGACCATATATAATCATACAGTCTGCAAATTTTCAGATTGCAAAATGTAGATTATTTTATTTTATTGCCCTTTTGCTTTAGCTAGAACCTCTGAACCAATGTTGAATGATCATCCAAGTCTTGTTCCTGATGTGGATGGACATGGCTTCCACATATCAGAGTTGAGCGGGGTACTGGCTGTTGGTTTCGGTAAATAGACTTTAAAAAGTGCTGAAGGAATTTCCTTCTATTTCTCTTTAACTTGGGTCTTCTCGGACTCTGAGCTGTGGTTGCCAGTCCTGCCCAAGTTGGGCGCCAGGGGGCAACAGTACCCAGAGAGTGGAGCACAGTGGTCGAATTTAGTCTAACTCCTTTTTAACATCTGCTGATAAAATCATGTAGGGTTTTCTCCTTTAAGCTGCAGCTTAACAATTACTGTTGTTACACACTGAGGAGCTACGAAAGAATGCCGTATTTATAAAAATATTTGTAAAGTAAAAAGAACATACAATGAACACCCATGTATCCATTACCTGGTTTAAGGAAAAGCATTTACTTTATAAATCCCTGTGTGCCCCTGCTGAATCCTCTCCCCTTTTCTCCCTGCTCGAAGATAACCATCATCCTGAGGTCTGTGTTCATCTTTTCTTTGTTCTTTATAGGTTTATTGGTGTTGGTGAAGAATATTGAATATACCATGCACTGCTGGAAGAACGAACAAATCTGTCTTGGAAGTACAGCCAGAATGCTCCTTGGAAAGGAGGATGGCAAGACTTCGTCTCACGTACTTCGGATGTGTTATCAGGAGGGACCGGTCCCTGGAGAACGACATCATGCTTCGTAAGGTAGAGGGTCATCGAAAAAGAGGAAGACCCTCAACGAGATGGATTGACACAGGGGCTGCAACCATGAGCTCAAGTATAGCAACAATTGTGAGGATGGCGCAGAACTGGGCAGTGTTCCGTTCTGTTGTACATAGAGTTGCTATGAGTCGGAGCTGCCTCAACGGCACCTAACAACAAACAACAGTAATAGGTTTACTACCTTGGTGTGTATCTATTGATAATTGCTTTGTTTTGTCTGCTTTTGAACATGAATGGGTATATTTTATTTACTATTTGCAAACTTGCTTTTTCTTTCTAACACCATGTTCCAGAAATGTATCCAGGTTGTTAGATGTAGCTGTAATTTATTCATTTTCACTACTGTATAGTATCCCATCACTGCCGAATGCTATAAAACAATTAAAATAAATGAATTATACCTACAACTGAACATACTACATATTTTTTATCCCTGCCTCTATAACTGGCATGTGAGTTGTTTCTAGTGTTTCACTATTTATCACAAGCGCTGCTGTGAGCATTCTTGTTTAAGTTTCCTATTGCATGTGTGCTGGACTTTCTCCCTAGGGTACAATCCTTGGAGTAGAATTACTGGGTCATAGGTCATGCCCATTTAAACTTTATTAGATAATACCAAATTATATTCTAAGCTAGTCATTAATTTACACCCACTGGCACTGTATAAGTGCTTCACTCCTCCACTTCCTGGTCTACACTTGTTACTGTTAGACTTAAAATTTTTTGCCAATCAGATGGGTATGTACTAGTATCTCTTTATGGTTTTCATTTGCATTTCTCTGATTTTTAATATGCTTGAGTGCCTTTTCATATGTTTATTAATCATTCAAATTTCTTCTTAATAAAGGACTTGCTCATAACTTCTGTCCATTTCCTATTCTTTTGTCTTTTCTTTTGATTTGTATTTTTTATGTTCTGGATACATGTTGTTTATAAGTTATTTGTTTTGCAAATTTCTTCCTCCAATATTTGACATGACTTTTTTACTCTTTTTTAAGGCCTTTTGATTAATAGACGTTCTTAATTTTAATGTAGACTACTTTATCCAGTTTTTTCTTTATAACTTTCATTCCTCATAACTTGTTTAATTCTTTTCTCCCATGAGGTCATGAAGGTATTATTTTATATAATTTTCTAAAACCTTCATAACTTTGTCTTTCTCATATGGATCCTTAATCCTCCTGGAATTGACTTTTACATATAATGTGAGGTACAGCTCCAATTCATTTTCTTTTCTCTCTTTCTCTTCTTTTCATATGAATACTCAATTAGCCCGGCACCCTTATTGAAAAGTCTTACTTACCTTTCTTCATTGACCTATAGTGCTACCTTTCTTATATGTCAAACGTCCATGTGTGAATCTGTTTCTGGATTGTTATTCAGTTACTTTTTTTAATTGTCTCTTTCTCTATGCCAATACCACACTGATTTAATTATTATAGTTTTATAATAAGTTTCGATATCTAGTAGAGCCAGTCCTCCAGCTAGTCCTTCATGGAGAGTGTCTTGACTATTCTGGGTCCTTTGCATTTTCATATAAATTTTAGAATCATGTTATCAAGCTCCATAAAAAAACCAGTATGAATTTTCATCAGAATTAATTTTATCTGTCATCAATTTTATAAGAATTGATATCTTTGTTGTTGTTAGGTGCAAATGAGTCGATTCTTAACCAATAGTGACCCTATGAACAACAAAACAAACACTGCCAAGTCCTGCACCATCTTCACAATCCTTATGTTTGAGCTCATTGTTGCAGCCACTGTGTCAATCCATCTCACTGAGGGTCTTCCTCTTTTTTGCTGACCCTTTACCTTACCAAGCGTGATGTCCTTCTCCAGGGACTGGTCCCTCCTGATAACATGTCCAAAGTACATGAGACAAAGTCTCACCATCCTCACTTCCAAGGAGCATTCTGGCTGTACTTCTTCCAAGACAGACTTGTTCTTTCTTCTGACAGTTCATGGTATATCAATATTCTTCTCCAACACCATTATTCAAAGGCATCAGTTCCTCACTCTTCCTTATTCATTGTCCAGCTTTCTCATGCATATGTGGCAATTGATAATATCATGGCTTGGGTCAGGTGCACCCATTTTAGAAAATTGGTACCTTAATATAAGTTCCTCAAACCATGAGGTTGATGTTCTTCCCCATTAATTTAAATCTTTAACATCTCTCAAAAAATATAATAATATTCAATTTAGAGGTCTTACATGTCTTTTGTTAGATGTATCCTAGGTGCCTGATGATTTTGTATGCTATTATAAGTGATATTTTAAAATATTTATTTTCTGACAGTTTATTGCTCTATATAAAAATACAAATAAGTTTTGTATATTATTATTTATTCTAATAATTAATCTGAAGAATCTTTTGTTCATCTGTGAGAAATATTGTTCATCTGTGAACAATAATAGTTTTTCTAATTATTATACTTTTTATATATTTTTATTGCCTTATTGCATTGGCTAGGACCACCAATACAATGCTGAGTAGAAGGGGTGATAATCGGCGTCTTTGCTTTGTTCCCTACCTCACAGGGAAAGCTTTCAGGGTTTATCATTAAGTATGATGCTTGCCATAGGGTTGTTTTTTGTTTTGTTTTGTAGATATCATCCATCAGATTAAGGAAGTTTTTTCTTCCATTCCTAAACAATTTTTTTATCTTTTAAATATCAGTAATGTGTGTTAAATTCTATCAAAAGTGTGTTCTGCATCCACTGAGGATACCATGTAGATGTTCTCCTTTGTTTTGCTGAAGTGGTGAATTACATTTGTTTGTTTTTCTTAGGGTAAACTAACCTTGCATTTCTGAGATAACGATGAATATTTCTCTATATTGCTACATTTGTTAATATTTTGTTTCAATTTTTGCCATCATATGAGTGACACTAGTTTGTAATTTTTCTTTTTCATACTAATGCTTGTCAGATTTTGGTGACCAAGTCATGTTAGTCCTAATACATGAGTTGGGGAATATTACTTCTTTTCCTCTACTTTTGGAATAATTTCTATAAAATTGGAATTGGTCCTTGATCATCTGTGTCTGAAGTTTTATGTGTTTATGTGTGTGGGGGGAGGAGGAGAGATCTTTTTAACTGATTTAATTTTTTTAATGGTTATAGTACTGTTCAGATTTTCCTATTTCCTTTTGAGTAAGTTTTGTTAAATTATATTTTTCTAGCAATTTATCCATTTCCTCTACATTTTCAAATTTACTGTCATTAAGTTGTTCTTAATAGTCTCATTTTGAAATGTCTGTAGCATTTGTATATATGACTGCTTGTCGCTATGAGTCAGAATCAACTCGAGCGCAATGGGTTTGGCTTGGCTTTTGTTTTCATTCCAAATACTGTTTTTGGTTAATTTCTGTCCTCCTTTTCTTCCTTCCTCTTTCCTTCTCTTTCTTCCTCTCTCCCTTTTTTCCTCCCTCCTTCCATCTCTCTTCCTCATTAGTAATGTTGAAAGTTTGTTCATTTTAGTATTGCAGAGAATCAACCTCAGCTTTCTTGGTCTTCTCTATTAAGTTTATTTTCTATTTCATTAATTTTTTATCTTAATGTCTTCCTTGTCCTTTCTTTGAATTTATTCTAATATTTATTTCCTTACTCAAATTGGGTGTTTAAATAGTTACTTTTTAACCTTTCTTCTTTTACAGCATGAGCTTTTAATGGTATAAATTTTTCTCTAAGTACTGCATTACCTGTATCCTAGAAATTTTGATATGCAGTATTTTCGTTTAACTTTAGCTATATTTTCTGATTTTCATTATGTTTTCTACTTTGATTTATGAGTTATTTTAAAATATATTTTTAAATTCAAGTATTTTTTTTAATTATTTTTGTTGTTGATTTTGAACTGTTTTATTCTGGTCTGAGAATGTGTTCTGTAAACCATTTTTTTTTTAAATTGCTGAGGCTTTATGACTGACCCACATATGTGGTTAATATTCATAAGTGTTCCATTTACATTTCAAAAATATGTATTCTGTAGTTAAGTGTATGTCTTATATGCATCCATACACCAAGTTTATTAGTTGTGTTGTTTGAAATTTCTAAAAGCTTACTGATACAGTTTTTTGTGTGTTTGAGCTCTCATTACTGAGATATGTTAAAATCTCCCCATTATGATGTGTATTTTCTATTTCTTCTTCTGAGTTTGTCCATTTTACATTAGCATATTTTTATGCAAATAACACATGCATTACACAATTTTTTGCCAACCTCCTTGCACATTATTTTCCTAGGCACGGTATGTGCATTATATGTGTTGGTGTGTTATTTGTGAAAATATGGTATGTATTTTGAGATATTATTAGACCCATTAAAATTTTAGAACTCTGTATGTTCCTTGTGACTATTACCTTTTATAATTATAAACTGACTTTTAGTAATTTTTTTTACGTCTAGTAGTTTACTGGAAACCATGGTACGTCTGCTAACCAAAAGGTCGGCAGCTCAAATCCACCAGGCACTCCTTGGAAACTCTACGGGGCAGTTCTACTGTCTTATGAGGTTGCTATGAGTCTGAATCAACTCGACGGCAACGGCTTTTGGCTAGTAGTTTACTAGAGGTTTACATTTGGTAATTTACTGAAAGTTTACATCTAGTAATGTTTTTTGCCTTAAAGTCTATTTTGTTTGTATATTTGTGCTTTAGGTATATTCTTCCAAAAAGCAAATGCTGGATTTTGTTTTTATTCCAGGTACTTTTGTTGTTGTTGTTTGTTTGTTTTAACTGAAGCATTTAGTTTCTATAAATTTTGTGTAATTATTGATGTATTAATTAATGAATTATTTCTATCCTCTTATTCTGTAATTTTTATTTGTTCTGTCTTATCTTTTTTGTCTTTTTCTTCTTTTAGGTTGTGTGAAATTTTCCCCCTACATGTCCTTTCCTCTACTGTTTTGAAAATTATGTAGTATTCCCATTCATTTAGTCCACCAACAAATGAGATGTTTCAACAAACGGATGCAACACTGCAAGTGCTCACTTGCCTAGGCCAAGAAATTTGGAAGACAGCTACCTGGCCGACTGACTCGAAGAGATGCATATGTGTGCCCATCCCAAAGAAAAATGATCCAATGGAATGCAGAAATTACCGAACAATGTCGTTAATATCATCTAGAAGTAAATTTTTTGCTGAAGATAACTCAAAAAGATTTACAGCAGTACATTAGCAGGGAACTGCCAGATTCAAGCCGGATTCAGAAGTGGACGTGGAACAAGGGATATCATTGCTGAAGTTAGATGGATCTTGGCTGCGGGTAGAGAATACCAGAAAGATGTTTCCCTGTGTCTCATTGACTACGCAAAGGCATTTGACTGTGCGGATCGTAACAAATTATGGATAACATTGTGAAGAGTGGGAATTCCAGAACACTTAATTGTGCTCGTGAAGAACCTGCACACAGACCAAGAGACAGCTGTTCGAACAGAACAAGGAGATACTGTGTGGTTTAAAATCAGGAAAGGTGTGCATCAGAGTTGTACCCTTTCACCATACTTATTCAATCTGTATGTTGAGCAAATAATCCAAGAACCTGGACTATATGAAGAAGAATGGGCCATCAGGATTGGAGGAAGACTCATTAACAACCTAAGTTATGCAGTTGCCACAACCTTGCTTGCTGAAAATGAAGAGGACTTGAAGTACTTACTGATGAAGATCAAAGACTACAGCCTTCAGTATGGATTATACCTCAACATAAAGAAAACAAAAATCCTCATAAATGGCCCAATAAGCAACATCTTGATAAATGGAGAAAAGATTGGCGTTTTCAAGGATTTCATTTTACTTAGATCCACAATCAATGCCCATGGAAGCAGCAGTCAAGAAATCAAATGACATATTGCACTGGGCAAATTGGTTGCAAAAGAGCTCTTTAAAGTGTTCAAAAGCAAATATGTCACTTTGAGGACTGGAGCCATAGTATTTGCTATTGTCTCATATGCATGCAAAAGCTGGATAAATGACTAAGGAAGACCGAAGAAGAATTGATGCCTTTGAATTATGGTGTTGGCAAAGAATTTTGAATATACCATGGACTGCCAGAAGAACAAACAAATCTGTCTTGGAAGAAATATAGCCAGAATGCTCCTTAGAAGCAAGGATGGTGAGACTTCTTCTCACATACTTTGGCCATGTTATCAGAAGAGACCAGACCCTGGAGAAGGACATCAGGCTTGGTAGAGTGTCAGTGAAAGAGCCAAGACCTTCAACAAGATGGACTGACACAGTGGTTGCAATGATGGGCTCAGTCATAGCAACGACTGTGAGGATGACGCAGAACCAGGCAGTGTTTTGTTCTGTTGTACACAGGGTCACTGTGAGTCAGAACCAACTCAGAGATACCTAACAACAATAAAAACAACCACTAAACACTAGGCTGAGCTGTTTTGTTACTGGTGGGTACCAAAGACCACCAAATCTAACCCAGGCTCGAGGTGTTCTACACAAAAAATTGCCCACCAGGTGGTGTGAATGCTGGAAGAAGCTGACACTAGATGACTAAGACAACATATCAAATTGTTCTGAACATACTTAAATGTTTTTCAGTAACTGAACTGAGTACTGTGTTAGTTATCTAGTGCTACTATAACAGAAATACCACAAGTGCATGGCTTTAACAAACAGAAGTTTATTCTCTCACAGAGTAGTAAGTTAGAAGTCTAAATTCAGGGCATCAGCTCCAGGGGAAGGCTTTCTCTGTTGGCTCTGGAGGAAGGTCTTTGTCATCAATCTTCCCCTGGACTAGGAGCTTCTCCATGCACGAACCCTGGGTCCAAAGGACAGGCTTTACTCCTGGCACTACACTCTTGGTGGTATGAGGTCCCCCTGTCTCTCTGCTCACTTCTCACTTTTATATCTCAAAAGAGATTGGCTTAAGACACAACCTAATCTTGTAGATCTCATCACTATAACTGCCGCTAATCCATCTCATTAACATCATAGTGATAGGATTTACAACACATAGGAAAATCACATCAGATGGCAAAATAGTGGACAATCACACAATACTGGGAATCATGGCCCAGCCAGATTGATACACATATTTTTGGGGGACACAACTGAATCCATGACACATGTGAATCAACTTTTTCCTTTCAACACTTTAAGTATTTCATTCTACTCTCTTCTTGCTTTCTTGGTTTCTAAAGAGATGTCTGAGTAATTCTTATCTTTATTCCTTTGTAAGTAAGGTATTGTTTTCCTCTGGCTTTTTTTGGGATTTTCTTTGTCTTTGATTTTCTACAGTTTGAATATGATATGCCAAGGTGTACAGTTTTTTGTATTTGTTGGTGTTCTCTGAGATTCCTGGATCTGTAATTTGGTGTCTGTCAACAATTTTGGAAAATTCTCAGCCATTATTACTTCGAATATTTCTTCTGTTCCTTTTTCTCTTATTTCTCCTTCTGGTAATCCCATTACGTTTTATACCTTTCATAATTGTTCCACAGTTCTTGGGTATTCTGTTCCTTTTTTTTTTTTTTTTTTCCAGACTTTTTTTCTCTTTGCTTTTCAGTTTGAGAAATTTTTATTAACATATCTTAGAATTCATGATTCTTTCCAGCCTGTGTCCAGTCTACTGATGATCAAAAGCATTCTTCATTTCTGTTACAGTGCTTTTAATTTCTAGAATTTCCTTTTGATTCTTTCTTAAAATTTCAATCTCTCTGATTGTAGTACCCATCTTTTCTTGCACTATCCTCACAATCGTTGTCAAGTTTGAGCCCATTGTTGCAGACACTGTGTCAATCCATCTTGTCAATCCATCTTTTTTCACTGACCCTCTACCTTACCAAGCATGATGTCCTTCTCCAGGGACTGGTCCCTCCTGATAATATGTCCAAAGTACGTGAGACGAAGTGTCACCATTCTCGCTTTCAAGAAACATTCAGGCTGTGCTTCTTCCAAGACTGACTTGCTTGTTCTTCTGGTAGTCCATGGTATATTCAATATTCTTTGCCAACACCATAATTCAAACGCATCAGTTCTTCAGTCTTCCTTATTCATTGGGTCAGGCGCATCTTAGTCTTCAAAGTGACATCTTTGCTTTTTAACACTTGAAGGAGGCCTTTTGCAGCAGATTTGCCCAATGCAATACATCGTTTGATTTCTTGACTGCTGCTTCCACGGGCATTGATTGTGGATCCAAGTAAAATGAAATCCTTAACAACTTCAATATTTTCTCTGTTTATCATGATGTTGTTTATTGGTCCAGTTGTGAGGATTTTTGTTTTCTTTATGTCAAGGTGCAATCCATGCTGAAGGCGATAGTCTTTGATCCTCATCAGGAAGTGCTTCAGGTACTCTTTGCTTTTGGCAAGCAAGGGTATGTCTTCTGCATATCACAGATTCTTAATGAGTCTCCCACCAATCTTGACGCCATGCTCTTCTTCATATAGTCCAGCTTCTCGGATTATTTGCTCAGCATACAGATTAATAAGTATGGTGAAAGGATACAACCCAGGTGCACACTTTTCCTGATTTTAAACCCCTTGTTCTGTTGAAAGGACTGCCTCTTGGTCTATGTAAAGGCTCATGAGCACAGTTAAGCTTTCTGGAATTTCCATTATTTGCAATGTTATCCATAATTTGTTATGATCCACAAAGTCAAATGCCTCTGCATAGTCAATAAAACACAGGTAAACATCTTTCTGGTATTCTCTGCTTTCAGCCAAGATCCATCTGACATTAGCAATGATATCCCTCGTTCCACATCTTCTTCTGAATCTGGCTTGAATTTCTGGCAGTCCCCTGTGGATGTATTGCTGTAACCGTTTTTTAATTATCTTCAGCAAAATTTTACTTGTGTGTGATATTAATAATATTGTTCAATAATTTCCTCATTCTGTTGGATCACCATTCTTTGGAATGGGCACAAATATAGATCTCTTCCAGTTGGCCAGGTAGCTGTCTTCCAAATTTCTTGGCAATTTCTGAGTAATGCTGATGGCGCAGCTTTGCATTCATTTGTTGAAACTTCTCAATTGATATTCTATCAATTACTGGGGGCTTGTTTTTCCCCAGTGCTTTCAGTGCAGCTTGGACTTCTTCCTTCAGTACCATCGGTTCTTGATCCTATGCTACCTCCTGAAATGACTGAATGTCAACCAAATCTTTTTGGGATAGTGAATCTGTGTACTCCTTCCATCTTCTTTTGATGCTTCCTGCATTGTTCAATATTTTGCACATAGAGTCCTTCAATATTGCAACTTGAGGCTTGAATTTTTTCTTCATCTCTTTCAGCCTGAGAAATGCTAAGCGTTCTTCCTTTTTGGTTTTCTAACTCCAGGTCTTTGCGTATTTCATTACCATACCTTACTTTGTCTTTTGGAGCTGCCCTTTGAAGGAGGCACAGCAACTAGCAAGAGCTATATTATATGTTAATTGTTGTAGGTTGACTTGTGTCTCCGAAAATGATATGTTGAAGTCCTAATCCCTAGTACCTGTGAATGTGATCTTGTTTGAAAATAGAGTCTTTGCAGATGTAATTCGTTAAAATGAGGTCATACTGGAGTAAAAACAAAAAAAAGAACCTATTGCTGTCGAGTCAATTCCAATGCATAGTGACCATATAGGACAGGATAGAATTGCCCTATCGCGTTTCCAAACCTGTAAGTCTTTACCGAAGCTGATTGTCACATCTTCCTCCTGCAGAGTGTCTGCAGTTCAAACTGGAGACCCTTCTTTTAGCAGCCAAACACTTGACCGATGCGCCACCATCAAGACATACTGAAGTTAAAAAAAAAATCCAAACTCGTTGCCATCAAGCCTATTGTGACTCATAACAACTACGTAGGACAGAGTAGAACTGCCCCACAGGGTTTCCAAGGAGCGGCTGGTGGATTCGAACGGCTGACCTTTTGGTTAGTAGTCAAGCTCTTTAATCACTGTGCCACCAGGGCTCCTGTCATGGATTGAACTGTGTCCCCCAAAAGTATCTGTCAACTCGGCTGGGTCATGATTCCCAGTATTATATGATTATCCACCATTTTGTCATCTGATGTGATCTTCCTAAGTGTTGTAAATCCTATCTCAATGATGTTAATGAGATGGGATAAGCAGCAGTTATGTAAACTCAATCTACAAGATTAATCTACAATTTAAGCCAATCTCTTTTGAGATGTAAAAGAGAGAAGCGAGCAGAGACAGTGGGACCTCATACCACCAAGAAGCAAGAGCCAGGAGTATAGAGCATCCTTTGGACCCAGAGTCCATGCACTGAGAAGCTCCTAGTCCAGGGAAAGATTGATGACAAAGATCTTTCTCCAGAGCTGAAAGAGAAGGAAAGCTTTCCCTTGAAGCTGACGCCCTGAATTCAGACTTCTAGTCCCCGAAACTATGAGAGAATAAATTTCTCTTTGTTAAAACCATCCACTTGTGATATTTCTGTTATAGCAGCACTAGATGACTAAGACAGCTCCCTAAGTTCCTTAAAGTTGGTGTTTTTATAAGAAGAGACACACAGAGAGACATACACAGGGAAACCGGCCATACGAAGATGGAGGGAGAGATTGGAGTTATGCCAAGGAGCAGCAAGATGGCTTAGACACTCCTACTGAACCTGTCTCAATCGCTTCACACTGTCCTGGCCCTGCCTCCATCTCTTAGCTTAGGATAAAGAGATTGCGGCCAACAAAGGGAAAGCGTTACGCCTGGACTAGCAAACAAGAGTTGATTTTATTTTATTGCTAAAGAGATGAAACCCAGGGGAAGGAACTCGTCTGGCGAAACCCTGACAGGCGCGCCTAGCCGGAAATGTGCAGTAGTGCTGGACGGGAAAGCCCAGGAGTCCCCGCGCCCCGTCGCACGAGCGTGACGGCGCTTCCCCGCCTGTGTCTGGGCTCGCGTTTCCGCAAGGTGCAAAGTCGAGGCTAGGCCGTTGCTGCCTCTAGGGCAGCCATGCCGGTTACCGTGCCCAGGCGCGTTGTCTTGGACCCCTCGTATGGTGTCACCTCGAACTGGAGCATCCAAGATAACTACAGACAAGCCTCGGACACCGTGATGATAGTTTTGTACTTTTTGGCGGTCATGGGCATCGGGTTGTGGGTACGTCGGGGCCCAGAGGGGTAGTCAGGGCGAGGGCCAGACCCCTGCTAGTCACGTTGACCCCTGCTCCCACCCTGGCCCCCCACTTCCCAACTTTCATCCCCTCGTTGACACTGGGTGCCTTCTCACCACCAGAACGTTTTAAGCACAAACCTGGCCACCCTCCTTTTGCCTAGCTACTCCCCATCCTTCCATGCAAGGTTAAATATGCTTCCTCAGTACCAAAGCCATACTTGAGCATTCTGCCACCCTCCCTCCCTCTCCCAAAAAAACAAACAGGACAACATCCTCTATGCCTGCTGCCTGGAACCTAAGTGTTATTTAATAAGGTGTTGTCATTATGATAATCATAATGGTGGTAAACGTTTAATCACTTGAGTGCCAGGTCTGTACTGAGTGCTTTATCTGCATCATCACATCCTCACAACCATGCTATGAATAACATTCTGTTATTTCCTCCAGTTTCATAGATGAGGAAACCGAGGCTCAAACAGGTTAAGTAACAACCAGAGACTGATGGTTCCTATTTGAACCTAGAGCTGTCTGACTTGACTGTTGAGTTTAGCCGCTCTGCCATGCTAGCAAGACCTCAAAGGTCACAGTAACTTAGGGCTGTAAGTGTTCTCTTTAAATTTGAATAAAGAGCTTATAGTTTCTCTTTGGTAAAGGGTTGTCTTAATTGGGTGGAGAGCACTTTTCCTTTATTGTCGTCTGCCCACTAGAGCTTGACATATGTGTCCCTTATCCATACTACACAGGCCAGACCCTGCCCAGGAGGGTCTGCCCATGTTCTGGTGAAAGGTCAAGTGCCTATGAACTTGGCTAGTGTCACGGGATGCCCCTTCAGCTAAGCTGTTAGTCATCAGAGTCCTCAGCCTGGCCTGCTTCACCAAGGGAGTGGCCAGTGACAGTGCCACCATTGGATAACCACTGGGAGAGTTTTCTTTTAGGGCAGCCCCCATCTGGTTGAATGAGTGAACTTTAATGTCTATATGACCTTTACTTTGAGGCATTTCACCAGGCCATGGACAGGATCTTACTGGCACAGTCTGGCCCTTGGAAGTAAAATCATTGGGCACTTTTTTGAGGGCTTACAATGTGTCTTGCTGCTAGTGGGCAGATGGAGTAATGGAGCCGTGGTCTTTACCCTAATAACAGAATTTTGTACCTGAAGACAAAATACAGGTTCTTTATTCCAAACTTTTTTTTTTAACAATTTAACACTTTTTTTTATTGTTGTGCTTGAAGTAAAAGTTTACAATTCAAGTTAGTCTTTCATAGAAAAATTTATACATACATTTTTATGAGACCCTAGTTGCTCTCCCTATACTGTGACAGCACACTCTTCCTTTCTACCCCGGATTTCCCATCTCCATTCAACCAGCTCCTGACCCTCTCTGCCTTCTCATCTCACCTCTGGACAGGAGCTGCCTGTTTAGTCTCATGTATCTACTTGAGCTAAGAAGCACACTCTTCATGAGTATAATTTTATGTCTCATAGTCCAGTCTAATCTTTGAAGAGTTGGCCTCAGAAATGGTTTTAGTTTTGGGCTAACAGAGAGTCCAGAGGCCATGTCTTTTGGGGTCCCTCCAGTCTCAACCAAACCATTAAGTCTGGCCTTTTTACTAGAATTTGAGTTCTGCACCCCACTTTTCTCCTGCTCCATCAGGGACTCTCTGTTGTGCTCCCTGTCAGGGTGGTCATTGTGGTAGCCAGGCACCATCTAGTTCTTCCGGTCTCAGGCTGATGAAGTCTCTGGTTTACGTGGCCCTTTCTGTCTCTTGGGCTAATACTTTCCTGTAACCATGGTATTCTTCATTCTCCTTTACTCCAGGTGGCTTGGGACCAATGGATGCATCTTAGATGGCTGCTCAGTAGCTTTTAAGACCCCAGACTCCACTCACCGAAGTGGGATGCAGAACTTTTCTTTAAAAAACTTTGTTATGCCAGTTGACCTAGATGTCCCCTGAAACCATGGTCCCCAGACCCCCACCCCTGCTACTCTGTTCCTCGAAGTGTTTGGTTGTATTCCGGTAGTTTCTTAGCTTTGGTTTAATCCAGTTCTTTCCAAACTTAACAGGGAAATCTGATGCATTTATCAGATCATTCAAGCAAACAATTACATTTTTAAATTAGCCTCAGTTATGAGAAACATCCTTCTAGGTGGCCTAGGCAGGGGCTGTGAGTAGTGAGTACCTGTTTTTGGATCCTCCCCCTAGTGCCACTCATTGAATTAGGAAGCTCCCACGCAGCTTTGTCACAGCCCAGTCGGAGCATGTCTTTCTGAGGCCAGAGGACTAGTGGTCACTTCCAGAGGAAACCTGCTGCTCCTTCTGCTCTTCTGGGAGCCGTGAAACATGCGCACTATCCAGAACAGTCTGATCTCTTTGCTTCTTTATATTAATCGTTGTCTTTCCTTTGGCTCTTTTTTAAAACTTAACTGTTCTTAATTACACAAGTAATTGTTAAGAAGTGAAAGATGCACAAATGTTTAAAGAAGTTAATGTTCTTCCCTCATCGTTGCCATCTCTCCGAGGTAACCAGAGGCCACGTATACTTCCTCCGCTTTCTAAGTGCTTATGTAAACACATGAACACATATATAGTGTTTGTGTTTTGTCTTTATAAAAAATGAGATCATATCATACATATTACTCCGAACTTTCCTTTTTTCCCATTTATTATGGAGAGTCCTGCAAGTCAAGAGATAGAGAGCTAGCTCATGATTTTATTAACTGCATAACTGTCATACCAAAAAAAAACAAATCAGCTAGTGTTGAGTTGATTCTGACTCATGGCAATCCCATGTGTTTCAGAGTAGAACTGCACTCTATAGGATTTTCCGTGGCTGTGATCTTGCAGCAGACCATTAGAGCTGTCTTTCAAGGTGCCTCTGGGTGGATTCGAACCACCAATTTTTTGGTTAATAGCCAAGCACCTAACTGTTTACACTACCAAGGACTCCATACAAACGTGTTATTCAACACTTCCTTACTAATTGACACTTAGATTGTTGCCATTTTTTTAAGGTGTTGGTGCTTTTAACTTCTGTAGCATGGATTCCCAAAACTGGAATTGCTGTGTCAAAAAGGTATGTTTACTTTAAATTTTAGTAGCTATTACTAAGTGGCAATCCCCAAAGATTGTTGAGCAAAGCAGTGTACTAGTGTGCTCTTTTCCCCAAGCCCTCACCAGCCTTGAAAATTATTAATTTTTGCCAATCTGATGGGTGAATGGTGGTATCTCATTGTATCTTTAATTTGCACTTCCAAGATTCCTAGTGAGGTTGAGCATCTTTTTATGTGGTTTTTATCCGTTGATTTTCCTCTTCTGTGAATAGCCAGTTTATTTGCCCATTTTTAATTGGATTGTTTGACTTTGCTTTGATCAACTTGTCTGTCCTTCGAAATGCAAGTATGTTTTTCCCAAACTATCCTTGTCTACACCAGTATTTCTCAGCCTCAGCGTTACTGATATTTGAGACCAGATAATTCCTTGTTGGCGGCGGGGGGCGGCTAGGGGAGGGGAGTCTGTCTTGTGCATTATAAGCATCTCTGATTTCTATGCCATTGTACAGCCAAAATTGTCTAAACATTACCAAATGCCGTAGAGGAAATGGGCAAAATCACTCCTGGTTGAGAACCACTGGTCTAGACCCTGTTAATCATGTCCTTTTGTCATTTGAATTTTTTGTTTACTTTGAAGCAGTCAACTATCTCTTTTATATCTTCTAGATTTCCTGGCTTGCTTAAGGAAGTTTCCCCCTACTCTGAGTTTGTATAATCATTATTCTAAATTTTCTCCCAATATTTTTGTAGATTTTTAAAAAACATTGAAATCTCTAGAATAGCTGGAAGTCGTTTTTATGTATAATGTGATGGGAGGCAGGGAATCTAGCTTTATTTTCTTCCAGGAGGATGGCCAGTTGCTCCAGCACCAATTATGAAACAAGCCACCCTTTTCCCACTGAACTGAAATGTTCAGACTTGCACAGATAGGTCTCCTTTCTGAAGGCATTCATAAGCTTCTGCCTGCTGAGTCCCCTCAACCTGTTGCCGTCGAGTTGATTCCAACTGATAGCGATCCCATAGTACACAGTAGAACTGCCCCATGTGATTTCAAGGAGCAGCTGGTGGGTTCAAACTGCCAGCCTTTTGGTTAGCAGCCAGTCTCTTGACACGGGAAATCTTAGTCTTTGTTGCTGGTGCCTTGGCTCTTAAAGGATGGTAAGGGGGAGAAACTTGTACCATTTTTGTTTGTTTTCTCTTTTATCAGTCTCAGCTCAGAGATCCTTGAGAAAGTGTTGAATGTGCCTTCAGGTTCCACCAACCTGCCTACTGTGATGAGTTTCTGATTCCAGAAAGGGAGCAGGGGAAGAAAGGGTCAGGGACATGTGCTTAAACCGCATCTTCCCAGAATCTTCTTCCTGTTTGGTTCTTTCTTTTAGAGGAAGAGAGGCTGATTTTATTCATCTTAGAATGTTTTGTAAGTTCCTTTTAAAAATTCATTTTTAGGGCATTGAAACTATCCTGAATGATACTGTGATGATGGACACATGACATTAAGCCTTTGTCAAAACTCATAGGGCTGTACAGCACAAAGAGTGACCCCCTAATGTGAGCTATGGACTTTAGTTAACAATAATGCATCAGTACTACTGGTTCATCATTTGTAACAAACATATCACAGAAATGTGAGGTGTTAATAATAGGAGAAACAATGTGCAGGGGATCGGGTATATGGGAAGTCTCTGTACTTTTTGCACAAATTTTCCATAAGCCTAAAACTTCTCTAAAAAACAAAATCTGTTTAACATGTTTCAAATGCATCTGTATCTACAGACTGCTGATACCTTCCCAAGGAAAGGTCACCTATGCACAAAGTAGGTCCTCAATAAGTGTCTACTGAATGGATGAAGTAGAGTAACTTAACATGTCTGAATTTAGAGAGTTACTTCTTTGGTTTAAGGCTTTTTGATGTAAGGAGACCCCTGTTAAGATGCTGATACCTCAGATGATGGTAATGAGTTAGCTCTTCCCATGGAAAAACATTTCTATCAACCAGCTGTCATCCTTGGGTCATGCTGTTGTTATTGGTTGCCATCACATCGGCTCCTACTCATGGCGACCTTGTGTATAACAGAAGGACATGTTGCCCGGTCCTGCACCATCTTCCGGCACAGTCTAGAACAATATACTGTTGTGAGCCATAGGTTTTTCATTGGCTAGTTTTGGGGAAGATTGCCAGACCTTTCATCCTAGTCTGTCTTAGACTGGAAGTTCCACTGGAAGTGACCCTGCTGGTATGTGAAATACCAGTAGCATAGCTTCCAGTATCATAGTAACATGCATGCCACCACAGTATAACAAACTGACACACGGGTGGTGGTGAGTCATGCTAATCCTAAGCAATCCATACTGGGGGGCTGGGAATCCGAGTTAGGAACCCTGTGTAGAGAGGACTTTGACACGTTGGGAGGACACCGTAGTAATGGACTGTGACTGCTGCCCTGAAGAAGATAGGTACATGTTCAGATTTTGCCATTCCTGATTGATCCATACATTCACTAAACCACTTATATCTGAGACTTTGCCAGAGACCATGCCACTGGTTAACTGTTTAGGAAAAAATAAAGCAATTATTATTTCACAAGGGTACATTGTCCTCGTGCACTCTCATAGCTGGAAGAGACTGTAGTCTCCAGCTAGACAGCCATGGACCCTCCTCTAACTCGGGGTAAGGAGTTCTGTTACTACAAAGAAAGGAGGGGAGAGTGGATTTGGGGGTATTTGCTATGGAGATGTCCCCATAAATAAAGGCCATCCATATGAAAGATCAGTGTCTTTGGAGCAGTTTATGGTTTCTTGTATTCCATTATCTTCCTCTTTTAGGCTGTGCTGTCACGCAGTCGTGGGACAGTAGAAGACTTCTTCCTGGCTGGCCGGGAGCTAATATGGTGGCCGGTGAGTAAGGCTTGCATATGGCATTCCACTTTTGAGGCTGTGTGTTAAATTTGTTCATTACTTTAGGTGTCTTTTTTTTTTTTTAATTGTACTTCAGGTGAAGGCTTACAGAACAAATAGTTTCTCATGAAACAGTAGTACACATGTTGTTTTATGAC
>NW_004444093.1:3382626-3386806 GCF_000243295.1 Trichechus manatus latirostris | reverse complement strand
ATTCAGGTCTTTGATCCATTTTGAAGTAGTTTTTGTATACGGTGTGAGGTATGGGTCCTGTTTCATTTTTTTGCAGATGGATATCCAGTTTTGCCAGCTACTTTAGGTGTCTTATATGCAGAAGAACTAGAATTTGCTAAACTGGGAATGTATTTAATTAATAGTTCCTATAACTCTTAAGTAGTTTCTTACCTAAATGTTTGCATTCAACTAAGCTTAGTTCAATAACTATTTATTAGGTGCCTAGTATGTACAAGGAGCCCTGGTGGCACAGTGGTTAAGCATTGGGCTGCTAACGAAAAGGTTGGCAGTTCGAATCCACAAGCTGCTCCTTGGAAACCCTATGGGGCAATTCTCTTCTGTCCTGTAAGTTTGCTGTGAGTCAGAATCGAGTCGACTGCAACGGGTTTGTTTTTTTTGGTTTTAGTATGTACAAGGAGCCCTGGTGGTCAAGGCATTGTTCTAGATTCCAAGGTGAAATTGATAGTCCTGCCTTCTCCAGATCCACTGTCTAGAATGGCAGTTAGACTTGTATTCAGTTAGACAGTACATTGCAGTGCAGCTGGACCTGACTAATAGAAGGGACAAGGTACAGACAAATGATAAATGGTAAACTTGGGGTTGCTGGGTGGAGGGAGTGGAGGGGGTAGTGCAAGACAGGAAAGAGCTTACAGATTTACAGAGGTAGGTTGTTTGAGCAGGGGTTTGAAGACTGAGTAGGTGTTTTCCAGGTAGATGAGGTAGGAGGGCCTTCCAAGCATGTGGAATAGAATAGCAGAGGGTGGTGGGGTGCAAGGGCTAGAAATAATTTATTGGTTATTCAGAGTGACTTTGGCTTGAAACCCTCCTCCCCCGGCAGCATCAGAGACAGCCACCCATCCACGCAGTGGGTGGGGTGGAGGAGGATGTAAGGACCTGGCAAGGCCCAGGGTCTGGGCCCTGTGCTGAGCCTGAGCCTGAGCCTCTGGATAACTTGTTATGTAGAAATATGTGTGTTGCTCACGTAGGACTGTGAGGTATGCCTAGAGAATTATGCAGGGACCAGATCCTTGTTCAGTGGTTTTTATTCTCAAGGTTTAACCAGCCTGATGGCGAGAAGTCGAGTTTTCACATCTGGGTCACACAATTATAGAGAGAAGTCTTGTTTACAGAGGAGGACATGCGTCTATTCAAAGGCAAAAGAGTGCAGACATGACCTTGGAAGGATCAAATGTTCTAACATAAACAGCCTTCACCACAGTTACCTGGGAGATTTGGGTAAAAGCATTTTCCTGGCATTAACCATCTGTATTATTGCTTTAATTTTCTTTTTCTTTAAACCTCGTTTAAGAAGGGATTCAACATGGCAAAAAAAGAAAGAAAGAAAAGAAAAATGTTTGTGGTTTCTTTCTCAGCAGAACATTTGAGCAACGATCTCTTCCTGGGCTGGGAGGCCCCAGTCTTCTGAGGGCCCTCAGAAGACTTAAGTTGTATTTTCGGTACACAGAAACATGGGAGTCTGCTGCCCATGTTGTCTTGTATACACTCTGACACTTGTAACATGCTTTAAACTCCTAATGTTTACGTGTATTATGATTTATTAATTTCTTTACTTTGGTTTCTTTTTTCATTATTAGAATTATTGTTTAATGAACAAAATATTAAAACATTATTAAAGGAGATCCAAATAAAAGAATAATTTTGCCACTTCAACTTTGTTTCTTCTTTTGTATTTGATTCAATCATCAAATAACTGTTGGGTCCCCGTTGCTCTTGTCAAGGATGCCAATGACCGCCGCTTAGTCTCATGGTCATTTCTTAGTCCTTGTTTTGCCTGGCTTAGCAGACCACTCATTCTCAGACTCCTTTGCTTGTTCTCCCTCATCTGCCTGGACTTCCCAAGGGATCAGTCCCCGGACCACTACTCTCCAGGTCCACTCTCTCACTTGGAGATCTCATCCAGTTTTGCAGCTTCAAATACCAATTATATGCTAACAAACCCCAAGTTTATATCTCCAGCTCAGATCTCCCCCTGGAACTCCAGACTGGGATATCCAGCTATCTGTGTGACACCGTCACTTGAAAGGCCTACCAGGCATCTCAAACTGAACATGTCCAAAACAGAACGCAGGGGCTTCCTCTGCAAATCTGCTCTTCCTGCCGTCTTTTCCATCTCGATCATAGCAACTCCATCCTTCCTGTTGCTCAGGTTGACAATCTTGGAGCCATCTTAGACTCTTCTCTTTCTCTCACGACATCCATTCATCAGAAAATCCTGTGACTCTATCTGAAAAACATATTTGGAAACTGACCGTGTCTGACCAACTCTCCTTCCAGTTCTATGCTGCCACCCTCCATGCTGTCACAGCCTCCTCCCTCCCTCCACTTTTGCTCCTTGATACCCGGTCGCAACAAAGCAGCCAAAGGGAGCCTGTTAAAACTTGTCAGACCATGTCATTGTCTGCCTAAAATTGTCCAGGGGCTTCTATGTCACCCAGAATGAAAGTCCAGCTATTTAAAATGGCCCACGCTAGACCACTGATGATCTGTTTTAGCTTACCTTTCTAACCTTGCCTCTTAGGACACTGTTCCCAAACTCTAGCCAGTGTCCTCCTTGAACACTCCAGCATGCTTCTGCCTTATAGCCTTGCCCTGCTGCTACCTCTGCCTGGAGTGCAGTCCCCAGATCTCTACTTGGCTTTTCCCCCCATTCTTCAGGTATTCTTCAGCTGTTGCCTCAGCACAATCTATTCTGACTGCCCAATTTAAAATTGCAACCTAGCCATCCCTACACCCCAGCGCAGCACATCCCATCCTTTCTTTTCCTCCGTAGGACTTATTACTGTCTGCTGTGTTATAAAAAAAAATCCCCTAATTTGTTTATTATTTCTCTTCCCAAAAGAATGTAAGCTTCATAAGGCCATGTTTTTTTTTTTGTTTGTTTTATTTACTGATGTATCCCTGACACCTAGAACAGTGACTGTGCATAGTTGGCAATGAACATTTACTAATGGTTATTGATTTAATGAATGAATGACTTTTTAACCTACCTTTTCATTTAATAATGTATTAAGGCTACCTTTCTAGGTTTATATATACATTTATGTGTATATAAATACAGCTATTTTGTATTTATATACGATTGCATAGTATTATATACTGTGAACATTCCACTATGCACCACCATTGTTGGACAAGTTAGACTGTAAAACTTTTTATTTTTCTGAAAAATGTAGTGAACATTCTTAATAGTAAAAATAACTACCTTTACCTGAGTAATTATGTGCTTCTTCTAAGATTTTTTGCCTTATGTTTTTCCCTGCTGTTTGGTATATATACGTTCTCAACTATTATGTCTCATTAGTGTATTTTCCCTTTTTTAAGAATTTTATTTATTGTGCTGTTGCTGAGATTATACACAGCAAAACACACCAATTCAATAGTTTCTACATGTATAATTCAGTGATATTGATTACATTCTTCGAGTGGTGCAACCATTCTCACTCTCCTTTTCTGAGTTGTTCCTCCCCCATTAACATAAATTCACTGCCCCCTAAGATTCCTATCTAATCTTTCAAGTTACTATTGTCAATTTGATCGCATATAGATAATTCTTAAAAGAGCATAATGCTCAAGACAGACATTTTTTTTACTTGTTAAGCTAAACTGTTGTTTGGTTTTAGGAAGACTTCAGGGGATATTTTTGGTTTAAGGTTTAAAGATTGTCTCAGGGCAATAGTTTCAGGGGTTCATCCAGCCTTCATGGCTCCAGAAAGTCTGGAGTCCATGAGAATTTGAAATTCTGTTCTGCATTTCCCCCATTTGATCATGATTCTTCTATAGAATCTTTGATCAAAATGTTCAGTAATGGTATTCGGCCACCATCCAGTTCTTCGGGTCTCATGGCAAAGGAAGCAGTTGTTCATGGAGGCAATTAGCCACACATTCCATTTTCTCCTATTTTTTTTTTTATTTTTATTTATTTATTTATTTGATTGTACTTCAGGTGAAGGCATATAGAACAAATAATTTCTCATGAAACAGAAGTACACATGTTGTTTTATGACATTGGTTAACAACCCCACAACATACCAACCATCTAACTTCTCAACCATTTTTTTGGTGAAAATACACGTAGCCAAAGATACACCATTTCAAAAATTTCTACATGCACAGTTCAGTGACATTGACTACGCTCTTC
>NW_004444093.1:3351798-3375007 GCF_000243295.1 Trichechus manatus latirostris | reverse complement strand
TTGTGCTTGACTGAGTTCTTTATCTCTTCATTTGATGTTTTAGGGTTTCAGGATTGTTGTATTCTCTGTTCGGCTTAGTTTTTCAGATCTTTGCTGTGTAGGGATGGCGTGGTGCTTCTGCCTAGAGTGCCATTTTGCCAGAACTCTTCATTGTAGTTTTGATCTGCATTTCTCTAATGAATAATGATCCTGAAGATTTCCTCATGTGTCTGTTAGCTGCCTGAATCTCCATTTTCTCCTATTTTTTGGTCTCCTTCTTCCACTTTTGCTCCAGGCAAATAGAGACCAGTTGTTGTGCCTTGGATGGCTGCTTGCGAGCTTTAAGACACCCAGGAACTACACAACAAACTAGGAGGTAGAACAGAAGCACTAAACACGTTATTAGGCCAATTAACTAGGATGTCCCATGAAACCATTACCCTAAACCTCCAAATTAAGGAACCAAATCCTATAAGGTGTTTGATTGTGCATACACAGCCTCAGCAGCTACTCTTTTTTTATTTTTTGGCATCATTGTACATATCACACAACTTTTGCCAGTTCAGCTTTTTACACGTGTATAATTTATTCACAGGACTTACAGTAATTGGCAGTCCTACCGTTAACCACCCCTGATGGTGCATTGGTTAAGAGCTCAGGATGCTAACCAAAAGGCTGGCAGTTTGAATCCACTAGTTGCTCCTTGGAAACTCTATGGGACAGTTCTACTCTGTCCTATAGGGTCGCTGTGAGTAAAAATCGACTCAACAGCAATGGGTTTTTTGGTTACCCTTAATCAGTGCAATTTTCTATCACCATAAACCGAAACTCTGTATTCCATAAGCAATAACTCTCCCTTTCCCCCTCCCTCCCACCCCTGGTAACCACTTTTTTGGTAAAGTCTTCTTATGTAAGTGAAGTCATAGAATATTTGTCCTTTTGTTATTGACTTGTTTCACTTACCATAATATCTTCAGGCTCCATCGATATTGTAGCATGTATCAAGACTTTATTTCTCCTACTGGCTGAGTAGTATTCCATTGTGTGTGTGTACCACATTTTGTGTATCCATTTGTCCCTTGATGGGCATATATGTTGTTCCCACATTTTGGCTATTGTGAATAGTGCTGCAGTGAACATTGGTGTGCAAGTATCTGTTTGAGTCTCTACTTTCAAGTCTTCTGGGTATATACCTATGTCTTAGTCTGGGTTCTCTAGAGAAACAAAACCAGTAAAGCGTATAAATATATAGAGAGAAAAATTTATATCAAGGAAATGACTTCACGTGGTTTAGATGTTAGAATGTCTCCAGTCCGTGAGTCAGGATAGAGGCTTCTCCTGATTCATGTAGCCACAGGGGTTGGCAAACCCAAGAGCAGGGCTCTTGCGCACCAGCTGTGAAGACCAATGAATTCCAAGTCAGCAGGCAAGGCAACAGGTAAGCTGCTAGCTCAAGTCCCAAGAACTGGAGATCAGATGAACAGGAGCCAGCTACAGGATCCAGAGCGAGCAAAAGCCTGCAAGCCTTGCCAGAAAGTCCACTTATATTCAATGCAGACCACACCCCCAAGTTAACTCCCTTTCAACTGGTTAGCTACTCACAGCAGATCCCATCATGGAGATGATCACATTGTATCAAATTTCATCATGGAAGTGATCATATCATCATACAACTGCCAGACTACATCATAATTGCCAAACCACTGAGAATCATGGCCCAGCCAAGTTGACACACAACCTTAACCATCACAACCTGAGAGTGGAATTGCTGGGTCATATTGGAGCCCTGGTGGCACAGTGGTTAAGAGCTCAGCTGCTAACCAAAAGGTCGACAGTTCAAATCCCCCAGCCGCTCCTTGGAAACCCTATGGAGCAGTTCCAGTCTGTCCTATAGGGTTGCTATGAATCAGAATCTACTCAGCGGCAACGGTTAATGGGTATAGTAGTTCTATTTTTAGTTTTTTTAGGAACTGCCACACTGTTTTCCACAATGACTATACCATTTTGCATTCCCATCAACAATGGATAAGGGTTCCAATTTCTCCAAATCATTGCCAACATTTATTTTCTGTTTTTGTTTGTTTTTGTCTTAGCCATCCTAGCGGAAGTATAATGTCTCGTTGTGGTATTAATTTGTGTCTCTGATGGCTAATGATGCTGAGTATCTTTTCATGTGTTTGGTGGTCATTTGAATGTTCTTTTTGGTGAAATGTCTATTCAAGTCATTTGCCCATTTTATGAATGGGTTATTTGTCTTTTCGTTGTTAAGAGAGTTGAAATTTTGTATATATTCTGGTTATTAGATTCTTATCGGATATATGGTTTCCAAAGATACTCTCCCAGTTGGTAGCTTGTCTTTTCACTTTTTTGATAAAGTCTTTTGATGAACAAAAGTTTTTAATTTTTATGAGGTCCTGTTTATTTATTTTGTCTTTTGCTGTTTGTGCCTTTTTTATTATATTAGGTAATCTGTTGTTAAAAGTTAGGCCCTACAGTATTGCCACTGCATTCTAAGCATTTCATGGTTTTAGTTTGCAGATTTACGTCCTTAATCCATTTTGAATTTGAAATTGATTTTGTGCATGGTGTGAGGCACGGATCTTGTTTCATTTTTCTGAATGTGGAAATCAAATTCTCCCAACACCGTTTATTGAAGAGACTCTTCTTTCCCCAACGAATGGACTTAGCATCCTTGTCAAAAATCAGTTGACCTTACATGTATGGGCTTATTTCTGGACTCTCAAGTCTGTTCCATTGGTCCATGTGTCTATTGTTATACCAGCATCAGCTGTTTTGATTACTATAGCTGTATTATATGTTTTAAAATCAGGAAGTGTAAGTCCTCCTGCTTTGTTCTTCTTTTTCAACATTGCTCTAGCTATTTGGGGCCTCTTGCCATACCATATTAAGTTAATGATTGGTTTTTCCATTTCTGTAAAGAAGGCTGTTGGAATTTTGATGGGGATTTATAGATCATTTTGGTTAGTATTGACATCTTAACAATATTAAGTCTTCCAATCCATGAACATGGAACATCTTTCCATTTATTTAAGTCATCTTTAATCTCTTTCCGTGTTTTATCATTTTTATTGTATAAGTCCTTCATGTCCTTGGTTAGTTTTATTCCTAGGTGCTTTATTCTCTCAGATGCTATTGTAAATGAAATTGTTTCCCTGATTTCCCTTTCAGATTTCTCATTGCTGGTTTATCGAAACCAACTGATTTTTGTTTGTTGACCTTGTACCCTGCAACTTTGCTAAATCTTCTATTAGCTCTAGAAGTTTTCTTGTGGACTTTTTGAGATTTTCTATATATAGAATCATATCATCCACAAATAGAGATATTTTTACTTCTTTTCCAATCTGAATACCTTTTATTTCTCTTTCTTATCCTATTGCTTTGGCTAGGACTTCTGATAAATATTGAATAGAAATAGTGAGAGCGGGCACCCTTGTCTTGTTCCCAATTTCAAGGGGAAAGCTCCCAGTCTTTCTCCATTAAGTATAATGTTGGCTGTTGGCTTTTAATATATGCCCTGAATCATATTGAGGAATTTTCCTTCCATTCCAGTCTTCTTTTGGGTTTTCATCAAGAAAGGGTGTTGGGTTTTATCAAATGCTTTTTGTGTATCCATAGAGATGACCATGTGGTTCTTTTCCTTTGTTCTATTGATGTGGTGTGTTCTATTGATGTTGATTAATTTTCTAATGTTGCACCATCCCTGAATTCCTGAAGTAAATCCTGCTTGGTCATGGCATATGACTGTGTTAATATGCTGTTTGATTCAGTTCGCTAGTATTTTGTTGAGGATTTTTCATCTGTATTCAGAAGAGATATTGGCCTGTAGTTTTCTTTTCTTGTGGTGTCTTTGTCTGGTTTTGGAATCAGGGTTATGTTTGCTTCATAGAGTGAATTAGGGAGTATTCCTTCCTTCTCTATCTTTTGGAAGAGATTAAACAGGATTGGTGTCAACTCTTCTCTAAATGTTTGGTAGAATTCCCCAGTGAAGCCATCTGGTCCGGGGCTTTTTTTTGTTGAGAGGTTTTTGATCACTGATTCAATCTCTTCACTTGTTATAGGTCTGTTGAGACTTTTATTCCTCTTGAGTCTGTTTGGGTAGGTTGTGTCCTCCTGAGAATTTGTCCATTTCATCTAGGTTATCCAGTTTGTTGCCATATAGTTCATAATATTCTGACATAATTTTTTTATTTCTAGGTAAGTTGTAATGTCCCTCTTTCATTTCTTATTTTGGTTATTTGCATCTTTTCTCTTTCTTTCTTTGTCAGTCTAGCTAAAGGCTAGTCAGTTTTAGTGATCTTCTCAAAGAACCAACTTCTTTTTTTTTAAATTGTACTTTAGGTGAAGGTTTACAGAACAGTTTCTCATTAAACAGTTAGTACACATATTTTTTTATGACAATGGTTAACAACCCCACGACATGTCAACACTGTCCCCTCTCAACCTTGGGTTCCCTATTACCAGCTTTCCCGTCCCCTCCTACCTTCTAGTCCTTGTCCCTGGGCTGTTGTGCCCCATTAGTCTCGTTTTGTTTTATGGGACTGTCTAATCTTTGGCTGACGGGTGAACCTCGGGAGTGACTTCATTACTGAGCTAAAAGGGTGTCCGGGGGCCATACTCTTGGGGTTTCTCCAGTCTCTGTCAGGCCAGTAAGTCTGGTCTTTTTCTGTGAGTTTGAATTTTGTTCTGTGTTTTTCTCCAGCTCTGTCCAGGACCCTCTGTTGTGATCCCTGTCAGAGCAGTCAGTGGTGGTAGCCGGGCACCATCTAGTTGTACTGTACTCAGTCTGGTGGAGGCCATGGTAGTCAAAGAACCAACTTCTGGTTTTATTGATTTTTTCTATTGTTTTTCTGTCTTCAATTTTATTTATTTGTGCTCTGATCTTTCTTTTCTTCTGGTAGATTTAGGCTTAGTTTTCTCTTCTTTTTCTAGTTCCTGGAGTTGTCAAGTTAGGCTATTGATTTGAGATCTTTCATCTTTCGTTATGTAGGCATTTATTGCTATAAGTTTCCCTCTGAGTACTGCTTTCACTGCATCCCGTAAGTTTTGGTATCTTGTGTTTTCATTTTCATTTGACTCTAAGAAATTTGTGATTTCTCTTTTGATTTATTCCTTGACCCATTGGTAGTGTAATAGTGTGTTGTTTTACTTCCATATGTTTGTGTATTTTCCAGGGTTTTTTTTCTGTTCTTCATTTCTAGTTTCACTCTACTGTGGTCAGAGAAAATACTTTGTATGATTTCAGTCTTTTTAAATTTATCAAGACCTGCTGTGTGTCCTAACATGTGGTCTATCCTGGAGAATGATCCATGTGCACTGGAGTAGAATATGTATTGTGCTGTTGTTGGGCAGAGTGTTCTATATATGTCTATTAAGTCTAGTTGGTTTCTAGTGTCATTCATGTCCTTTGTTTCATTGTTGATCTTTTTTCTGGATGTTCTGTCCAATATTGAAAGTGGTGTATTGAAGTCTCCAACTATTATTGTAGTGCTATTTATTTCTTCCTTCAATTCTATCAGTGTTTGCACTGTATATGTAGGTGCTGTGATGTTGGGTGTATATATATTTATGAATGATAAAGCTTCTTGATTAATTGACCCTTTTATCACCATATGGTGTCCCTCTTTATCTCTTCCAACAGATTTTGTCTTAAAGTCTACTTTGTGTGATACTAAGATTGCCACCCCAGCTCTCTTTTGGTTATTATTTGCATGGAATATTTTTTTTCCATCCTTTCACTTTCAATCTCTTTGTGTTCTTGGGTCCAAGGTGTGTCTCTTATAAACAGCATATAGTTGGATCATGTTTTCTTTATCCATTCTGCCACTTTTTGCCTTTTCATTGGAGCATTTAGTTCATTTACATTCACAGTAATTACTGATAAGAATTTTGTTGTTTGGTTTTTGTATTTCTTCAGCCTTCTTTGTCTTTGTCCTTTACTACTGCTTGCTTTTGTATTTTTGTTGGTTTATTGTAGTGAGTCATTTTGGTTCCTTTCTCCCTTCCTTTTGTGTATGTTTTTTAGATCTTTTCACAGTGGTTACCATGAATATTACATTTAACAGCTTGTATTCATAACATCCTAGGGTGAGAATGTACCAACTTCAGTAACATACAAGAAGTTCTATACCTATACCATTCTTCTCCTCCCGGCTTTTGTTGTTGTTATCACCAATTAGGTGTTTACATTTCACGTGCCCTGTAACATAATTTTACCCTTGCTTTTTATATATTTGTTATTTAAAAAAAAGAAGGACAAAACAATTAGAATTATCAGGCATGAATACCTTATTACTAGCCCTTACATTTGTCCATGCATTTCCCTTTATTAAGAATCTTTCTTTTTATGTATAGCTTTGAATTACTTTCTAGTGTCTTTCCCTTCCATCTACAGAACTCCCATTAGTATTTTTTGTAAGGCCCAGCTGTTAGTTATGAACTTTCTCAGCTTCTGTTTGTCTGGGAATGTTTTAATTTCACCCTCCTTCTTGAAAGATAGTTTCACTGGGTATAATATTTTTGGTTGACAGTATTTTTCATTCAGCACTTGAAATATTTCGTTCTCTTGCCTTCTGGTCTCCAGTGTTTCTGAGGAGAAATCAGCACTAAATCTTATTGGAGATCTATTATATGTGACTGTTTGCTTCTCTCTCAGTGATTTCAGGATTCTCTCTTTATCTTTACTTTTTGAGAGCCTAACTATGATGTGTTTTGGTGTATATCTCTTTGCATTTATCCTGCTTAGGCTTTTTGAGCTTCTTAGATTTATAGATTCATGTCCTTGTCAGATTAGGGGAATTTTCTATCATTATTTCTTCAGATATTCTTTTTTCCCTTTCTCTCATCTCCTTCTGAAATTCCCATGATGCACATATTAGGTTTCTTGTTCTTGTCCCATAATTCCATTAAACTATGCTCAGCCTTCTTGAGCCCCCATGCTTATTGCTCTTCATCATCTGTAATTTTGACTATCTTATCCTCTAATTTGCTGATTCTTTTTTTTCTGCCTGATTAAATCTGTTGGTAAATCCTCCTATTGCATTTCTCATTTCCGTTATTGTCCCTTTCAGTTGCAGTATCTCCTTTTTTTAGATCTTCATTTTGTTCTTGTATTGTTTTCTTTTTTAGCTCTTAGTCTGTTTTCCTTTAAGTCTTTAATTATGTTTAACCTTGCTGTATTTCTGTTCTTCCATTTTTTTCATTGTTCAGTCTTCCCTAGATGCACTCTCATGCCCTTCATCATTTTCATTTGGATGGACCATTGTTTCTCTTTTCTTTGTGTGTCTTATGATTTTTTGTTTGGGCATTGGAATTTTTTAGGGTGTTAACTTTCTCGGTTTCCCCCCGTATTTGGTGTTTGTGCCCTCACTACTTTCTGCAAAAAACTCTTGGGCAGGTAGAGCCTTCAGCCTTTGCTTACCTTTTCCTCTCCCTCTCTGTGATAGCTCTTTCTCCCTCCCTGGTTTAACTAGGATTCAAAAGTTCCAGATCTTGGTTTTCAGCTTTCAGTGTCTCCTAAGCACACCAGAGAGTACACTGTGTTCTATCTGTCTGCCAGCGGGCACCACCACTCAGGCGAGATAGCATGCACTAATCCATCTGTCCACCAAGGGGCTCAGTCCTCGCTCTGTGGTTGTTACTCACTTCCCTTCTCTGTTTCTGCAACCAGGTTTTCAGTCAGACAGCCCACACCTAGCAAGCCCCCTTTGGGGCTGGGTGTTAGCCTCTGTTTTTTCCCAAGGCTTCCTTCCCTGCTATGTGGGGGCTGCTGTATCTGAGCTGGCATTCAGGTGAAGCACAGAGAGACTTTCCTCCATTTCTGGAGGAGGAGGGGCTGGCACTTCCCATAAGGACCTCTGAGAGATCTGTCTTACTGATTTCAGAGCTCCAGTGGCCCTCTGGTGGTTGGGGGAGCAGTCTCCACTTAGGTGACCCACCTTCTGACTCCACTGTGGGGAACCTTGTGTAGCAGTTCATATCAGTCCAGCAGCTGACAGTTACAGGGTGGGGGAGAGTTTGACATGCTCTGAAAGGACCTTCAGGAAGGTCTGCCTTGTTGCTTTCAGAGCCTGCGCCATATTATGTTGGCTGTGGGTGTCATCTCCACTCAAGATGCCTACTTCCTTGCACACAGCAGCCTCAGTCAGCAGTCCTCAGCGCTAACTGGAAGGAGGAGAAGACAGAACCAAGGTGTCACCAAGAGAGGTCTGTCCTGTTGGTTTCAGAGGCCTGAGCTATAGTGTACAGGGAGGCAGATAGAGTGCTGAATATGGGAACAGACTCCACTGCAGGGGCCTTCTGTAATGGTTTATAACAGCCTAGCAACCAACAGTTACCAGGTGGGGGAGGGAGTGTCACACTCCAGTCACATCCCCGTGAAAGTATGCCTTGTTGCTATCAGAGTCCCCCGCCCCGCCCCCCGCCTCCAGTAGATTGTTGGCTATGAGTGCAGCCTCCACTCAAGATGCCTGCTTCCTGGCACAGCAACCTCAGTCAGCAGTCCTCAGCACCAACAGGAAATGGGGGCAGACTAACCCAAAGTGTCCCCCAGGGAAGTCTATCCTGTTGGTTTCAGAGGCCTGAGCTCTGGGATTCACAGGGAGGCAGACTATGGGAGCACACTCACTGTGGTGGCCTTCTGTAGCAATGCAGAACGATGGTCTGTTTACGCAACTATCTTCCCAGTATCGTGTATTTTACCTTTTATAGTTGTAAAAAAAGATCTCTTTAGTCTTGCTTAATGCTTATGGTGTTGAACGCTACTTTATCTTATGTTAATATTATCAATGTTGTTTTTCTTTTGTTTGCGTTTACCTAAAAAAAGTTTTATTATTTTTAGTTTTTCATGGTAATTTGGTTTTGAATGTGTCTCACGTCAACAGCATAGTAGCTGCATTTTTATTTTGAATGGAGTGGTTACTTCCATGCCATTTAAGTTATTATTAATTTAGGAGGTATTTTGTTCATTTTAAATACCTTTGAAATTTTTTATTTTGAAAGTGGCAGATTTTAGTTATAAAAAAATAAAGTTACAGTCCACATGAAGAACTTTAAAATTTTCTCACTACTCCATCCCAATGACCATAGTCCCAACCTGCAGAAGTATTTTGTTAGATTTACTGCCAGAATTGCATATATAAACATGCATATATAAACACACATGCATATATATTTATATATGCACATATAAACGTGTGTGTAATATACATATGTAAATTTTAAATAAAATTATACGTGTTTTCCTTATTTTTATCACTTAGCAGGGCTACCTTATTCTTTTTACATGTTGCATTGCATTTCATCATATTCATGTACCTTTGTTTTTTAATCATTAGCTTTGATCATTTAGATTGTTTTCTTGTTATTATTTCAAACAATGATGAAATCACGCTCCTGCTAATATTTCTGCATTGGGGAATTGCAAGTAGGTCAGTGGAGGATGGGGAGGTGGGGGCGGGGGCAGGGGCAATGTAAGAATGGCTAGTCTACTTTTTCCTCTTCGCTTAGCTTCCAATTATGGTTAGAGATTGATTGAATAGAAGAAACACAAATGGGAATTTCGCCCAGGGAATACACACACTCCTCAGTTATCAACATGATTAGATTCCAAAGACAAGGTCATCATGTCAAAATCAGCATTATACAAAATACTCGCAATTTCTTGCCCCAGCCTCCCCTCCTTTCTGGTCCCAGTCCTTCCAGCTGGGCAGCCACGGCCCCTCCGTACCTGAAGCAGTCACAAGCTCACCCTTGCTCTGCTTGCCGGAATCTCAATCCATGTCACGCCACGTGCTGCTAGCCGGCTGTCGTCAGCTGTCCAGAGGCCCAGATTGGGCTCCATGGTGCATGTGGGGTGGCACGGGCTGGGCGCAGCGTGATGACCTCAGCCAGGGGGCAGCTTTGCAGATATGAGCACCACCTGCTGCTCACACCCCGCTCCCAGCACCCACTGGCCAGTGCCTGCATGCAAGACGAGTGTGGGGCAGACGGTGGGGCATAGCGGGAGAGAGCCGGTAGGAGGGAGGGGAGTCACTAGCCAGAGGAGCCAAGCTTCAGGCACCCCATGGGTTCCAGACTGGGGTTAAATGCCCCAGGGATGGTGTCTTGGTTATCTAGTGCTGCTATAGCAGAAATATCACAAGTAGATGGCTAATATTCTCTCACAGTCTGGTAGGCTAGAAGTCTGAATTCAGGGCATCAGCTCCAGGGGAAGGCTTTCTGTGTCCTCTCTGGAAGAAGGTCCTTGTCATTAATCTCCTGGTCGAGGAGCTTCTCAGGCACAGGGACCCCAGTCCAAAGGACACTCTTTGCTCCCAGCATTGCTTTCTTGGTGGTATGAGGTCCCCTGTCTCTTCTGTTCACTTCTCTGTTTTATATCTCAAAAGAGATTATCTTAAATTGTAGATTAATCTTGTAGATTGAGTCTATATAACTGCTGCTAATCCCATCTCATTAACGTCTTAGAGATAGGATTTACAACACATAGGAAAATCACGTCGGACAAAATGGTAGACAATCACACCATACTGGGAATCATGACCCAGCCAAGTTGACACACATTTTGGGGGGAACACAATTCAATCCATGATAGATGGCATCGCTCCTCCCTTCGAGCACCCTGGACAAGCTGCTCACAGTGAAGGTGTGCAGGTCAGCTGGGTCATTAATGTACAAGATGGTAGATTTTTTTACTGTTGTCATAAATGCGAAATGTCAGATAATGAGATAGTCGATAAGTGGGGAGTAGGTGTAATACCTTTTGAGAAAATGTGAAACTAAGTCTTATGGATTGAATTGTGTCCCCAAAAAAATATATGTTGAAGTCCCAACCCCTGTACCTGTAAGTATGACCTTGTTTGGAAATTGGGAGTTTCTTTTGTTATGTTAATAAGGTCATACCAGAATAGGGTAGATCCTAAACCTAATCATTTATAAAGTGGTGTCTTATAAAAAAAGCAGAATAGACACAGAAACATGCACAGACAAGGGGGTGAGGGGAGACAGATGACAGACATGCATCTATAAGCCCAGGAATGCCAAGGATTGCCAACAGCTACTAGAAGCTGAAAGAGACAAAGAAGGACCTCCCCCTACAGCCAACACCCTGAATTCGAACTTCTGGTCTCCTTAGCTGTGAGAAAATAAATTTCTGTTCCTTAAAGTCACCCACCTTTGGTATCTTACTATACCAGCACTAGCAAACTAAGACACTCAGTATGAATGTGCATTTGTAAAAATTATTTATTGGAGGTGGACTAAGAATTCTGATACATAATCACCTTTTGATTTTCAGATGGGTGCTTCTCTTTATGCTTCGAATCTTGGCAGCAGCAACCTTTTGGGCCTGGCTGGGGTAGGAGCATCTTCAGGGATTGCTGTTGGGGCCTTCGAGTGGAATGTAAGTAAGGTCTTTTGCAGCAACTAACCTCCACCTTTATTATTCTCAAAATAAAACTCATAAATACAAAAATTTGGTTTCAACCTTGAGTAAATAATAAAGATTTCTTGAGAAATCACTGGAGAAGGAACCAAATCTTTGATTTCTCAGGACTTTGCTGGTTTTTATTCTTCTTGGTAAACTAATGAAGAAACAAAAGACTTTTTACATTCCAGGGACCATGGGAATAGAGTGAACGAAGAACTGTTAGGAGACTAATCAGATAGGGAAAAGATGTTATTGACATTTAAATATATATGTATACATTCTGTCTTTTGCAGTATATATTGAGAATCGGCTCAGCTGAGGTCTTTGAGACGTTCAGCTAGTCACTGTACGGTTTCTGATTAATCTCCTAGGAATGCCAGGTTTCAACCATAAATCTTATAAAATATTGGATTGTTTAATCTGTGGAATATGTTTTTTGTAGGACATAGAATTTGTTCAGTTAAGTTGTAAATGAATTTATTAATTGTGGGATAATTAGCTTATACCTATATAAATCATATAGTTTTTTTTTACACATGTAAGTTGGAAAACTCCATACTTACTGAGTCTCATATTTCCTCTTGTCTCTGAAAAGTAAAGGATACTTCTAACAGAATCAATTTTAAACTCAATGAGAAGCCCTGATCTTCACCACTTCTCAATCCACTAACATCTCTTTTCTCCATATATCCAGCTTACCCCACCCTTTCTTTGTAAGCAAAGCTACAACTGTATTACTTAATTTCAGTAACTTGTATGAAATTTTGATAAAGTATCTCTCCTTTTTCACTGAATGGCTTCTGATTTTTCTTTTTTTTAAGTATTTGATTTAACTATCTTTTAAATTTTATTATAAATCACTTTCATATTTGGAAATAGGCAAACAATAAATTAAAAATAAATACCTTGGTTAAAAAATGGCTCAACCCCATAAAATAAGAATGCATCCTTTTTACCTACCTAAACTAACACAAACTGAGATTGAAAATCTGAACAAACCCATAAAAAGAGAACAGATCGAAGAGATAATAAAAAAAAACTCCCAACCAAAAAAAAAAAGCCCCGGTCCAGACAGCTTTACTGCAGAAGTCTACCAACCATTCAGAGAAGAGCTTACACCAGTACTACTCAAACTATTTCAGAGCACAGAAAAAGCAGGAATACTCCCGAATTCATTCTATGAAGCCAGCATAACACTGATACCAAAACCAGGCAAAGACACCACAAAAAAAAAGAAAATTACAGCCCAATATCTCTCATGAATATAGATGCAAAAATTCTCAACAAAATTCTAGCCAATAGAATTCAGCATCATATCAAAAAAATAATACACCATGACCAAGTAGTATTCATACTGGATATGTAAGGATTGTTCAACATTAGAAAATCAATCAATGTAATCCACCACATAAATAAAACAAAAGAAAAAAATCACATGATAATCTCAGTTGACACAGAAAAGACATTCAGTAAAGTCCAACACCCATTCCTGATAAAAACTCCTACTAAAATTGGAATAGAGGGGAAATTTCTCAACATAGTAAATGGCATCTATACAAAACCAACATCATTCTCAATGGAGAGAGGCTGAAAGCATTCCTCCTGAGATCAGGAATGACAAGAATGCCCTTTATCACTACTCCTATTTAACACTGTGCTGAAAGTCCTAGTTAGAGCAGTAAGGCAAGAAAAAGAAATAAAGGGCATCCCAAGTAGATAGGAAGAAGTAAAACTGTACCTGTTTGCAAATGATATGATACTGTACATAGAGAACCCCAAAGATTCCATAAGAAAATTACTGAAACTAACAGAAAGATTCGGCAGAGTAGCAGGATATGATATCAACATACAAAAATCAGTTGGATTCCTATATACCAACAAAGACAACTTTGAAAAAGAAATCAGGAAAACAATACCATTTATAATAGTCCTAAAAAGATAAAATACTTAGGAATAAATCTATCCAGGGATATAAAAGACTTATGAAAAGAAAACTACAAAACATTATTGCAAGAAACCAAAAGAGACCTACATAAATGGGAAAACATACCATGCTTGTGGATAGGAAGACTCAACATTGTGAAAATATCTGTTCTACCCAAAGTGATCTACAGATATAATGCAGTCTCAATCCAAATACCAGCAGCGTTCTTTAACGAGATGGAAAAACTGATCACCAACTTTATATGGAAAGGAAAGAGGACCCAGATAAGCAAAGCATTATTGGAAAAAAAGAAAGTAGGAAACCTCACACTACCTGATCTCAGAACAGCCACTGTAGTCAAAATAGCCTGGTACTGGTATAATGGCAGACACATAGACCAGTGGAACAGAATTGAGAACCCAGATGTAAATCCACCCACCTATGGCCAGCTGATCTTTGACAAACGACCAAAGTCCATTGAATGGGGAAAAGACAGTCTTTTAGCAAATAGTGCTGGCAAAACTGGATGTGCATCTGTAAAAAAAATGAAACAGGACCCATACCTCACACTATGCACAAAAACTAACTCAAAATGGCTCAAAGACCTAAATGTAAAATATAAAACGATAGAGATCATAGAAGAAAAAATAGGGACAATGCTAAGGGCCCTAACGCATGGCATAAATAGAATAAAAACCGTAACTAACAATGCACAAACACCAGAAGATAAACTAGATAAATGGGTGCTTCTAAAAATTAAAAACGTATGTTCATCAAAAGACTTCACCAAAAGAGCAAAAAGAGAACCTACAGACTGGGAAAAAAATTTTGGCTGTGACATATCCGACAAGGGTCTAATCTCTAAAATCTACAGAATACTTCAACACCTCAACAAGAAAAAGATGAATAATCCAGTTAAAAAATTGGCAAAGGATATGAAGAGACACTTCCCCAAAGAAGACGCTCAGTTGGCTAACAGACACATGAGGAAATACTCGTGATCATTAGCCACTATAGAAATGCAAATCAAAACCACAGTGAGATACCATCTCACCCCAACATTACTGGCACTAATCAAAAAACCAGAAAATAACAAGCATTGGAGAGGTTGTGGGGAGATCGGAACTCTTATAAACTGCCGGTGGGAGTTTAAAATGGGAAGTGGTGGAGAGTGGACATCACTAACTAGATAGTAAACAACTGGTAACTTTGGTGAAGGGAAAGCAACATACAGTATAGGGGAAGTCAGCACAAATTGACCAAGGCAAAGTCATAGAAGCTTCCTAGACACATCCAGACACCTTGAGGGACCCAGTTACTGGGGCTTACGGCTGGGGAACATTGTCTCGGGACATCTAGGTCAATTGGCATGACATAGTTTATAAAGAAAATGTTCTACTTTGGTGAGTAGCATCTGGGGTCTTAAAAGCTTGCAAGCGGCTATCTAAGATACATCTATTAGTTTCATCCCATCTGGAACTAAGGAGAATGAAGAAAACCAAAGACACAAGGAAAATGTTAGTCCAAAGGACTAATGGACCACATGAACCACAGCCTCCACCAACCTGAGCCTAGACGAACTAGATGGTACCCAGCAACTACCACCAACTACTCTGACAGGGATCTCAATTGAGGGTTCCTGGACAAAGCTGGAGAAAAATGTAGAAAAAAATTCAAATTCAGACAAAAAAAGATCAGGCTTACTGGTCTGACAGAGACTAGAGGAACCCCTGAGACTACAGCCCCCAGACACCCTGCTAACTCTGAACTGAAGCCTCTCCCAAAGTCCACCTTTTAGCCAAAGAGGAGACAGGCCTATAAAACAAACAATAATACAAATGAGGAATGTGCTTTTTAGTTCCATCAAGTATACGAGACCAAATGGCGACACCTGCCCAAAAGCAAAGACAAGAAGGCAGGAAAGGACAAGAAAACTGGACAAATGGACACAAGGAACCTGAGGTGGAAAGGGAAAGGGGGACAGTGCTGATGCAATGCAAGGCTAGCAACCAGTGTCACAAAACAATCTGTGTATAAATTTTTGAATGAGAAATTAATTTGCATGGTAAACTTTCACCTAAAGCGCAATAAAAAAATTTTAAAAAGAAGATTAATGAGAAAAAAGACATCCTTTTTAAGGCAAAGATCATGTGCTGTTAATAGTAAGTTTGTTAAAATGCTTGGGCTTTTATTTGTGAGGTTCCCAATAGTGATACATTTATTAGGCTCAACACTGTTAGTAACTGAGTTTACATTTAAGATACTGACCTAGATAGGATACTGATTTAATTATTGTTCTTCTTGGTTTCAGACTCTATTTCTGCTCTGGGTTCTTGGTTGGATATTTGTTCCAATTTACATTAAGGCTGAGGTGAGTATTCTCTGTTGTCTGCAATATTTTTCCTTACAGATATTACAAGTGTACTAAAAACATCCTGGATGACAAGCTAAACTGCTCAGTCTTTTTATTCTTGCAGTTACTTCACCAAATCCTGAAAAATTCCTCAAGTACTATTTTGCCTTGAATAAACAGACTCCAATAATCGTTTTTTTTTTCCCCTCTGGACCTTACTCAAGTGTTTAGTTTACCTCTTTAACTTTATTGAACTTTATTGAAAAATAAGACCTGAATAAGTGTTAATAATTGGAAGATTCAATATCCTGAAGATGTTAGTTTTCCCAAAATTGGTCTGTACAAACAAAATCCAAACAGTGCTTTTTGAAAAACATGACAAGCTGATTCTAAAATACATGTAGAAAACCAAAAGTCCAAAGTAGCAAAGATACTCCTATCAGTGAAGAGTAAGGACTAGCCCTGCCAGATGTCAAGACTTACTGTATAGCTATAGTAATTAAGACAGCATGGTACTGACACAGGGATAAACAGGTTAGCAAGCAGAAGAGGAAAAGTAGCCCAGAAACAGACCCATATATGTGGACACTTGACCTACAACATTAGTGGCACTGCAAATCACTAGGAAAAGGAGCGCTAATTGATTATCATATGAAAAATAAAATTAGACCCCTATCCTATGCAAAAATCATTTGATTGATTAAAGAATTAAATGCAAAAGGCAGAATTCATTCAACTTTTTGACAAAAGTATAGAATATTTTTATGTCCTTGAAGTAGGATCTTAAAATGAGATACAAAAAGTCCAAATACCTGGATGACTCCTAAAGTACACATGCATACGAGACCCCAGGGAGCCTGGCCAAAAGCAAGCAGAAACTAGGAGGATATCTACACTGGAAGGAAAGAACTGTACCTGGTAAGATTTGTGAATTTAGTGTACCCTTGGCTGAGTACATTCCCCAACCAACACATAGTATAGGTATTGGAAAGCAGAAGCCTTGCTTGTTAGAGATTTCAGTGTTCAAAACTGAGGTCTGGCAAAGCAACTGGAAATTTAGCTGGGGATCCCTAAAAACAGGGGAACAAGAAGAGTTAATCACCAAATCTGAGTATAAACTATTGCCAAATCTTTGGCTAATTGCCAAACTACACAGGTGCAGGGAAAACCCCTAGAGGGTCATGCTTAAATAGCAGTACCTGGAAGCTGAAAATACAAGCAGAAACATTAGCTGCTGCACACCACAGTGGGGGAGGGACAGAGGGAAAAGTGAAACATTTTTCAGTTTGAGTCCAGGCAGGTTAACTGCCTACTAAAACAAATAGCAGTCCTCAGAAGAATGAAACAGATTCCAGAGTGCTACAGTGTATTATCTGCAATATCTAGTTTTTAACCAAGAGTTATTAGACATAGAAAGAAAGAAAAAAATGTGACCCACACTCAGGGGAAAAAAGCAATAAATAGAAATCGTCTCTGATGTTGATTTAACTAACACAAAAACTTCAAACCTGCTATTATAAATATGTTGACAGAATTCAAAGAAAATTAGTATTAATTAGCATATTAATGAGTGAACAAATAGGGCTTCTGGACAGAGAAACTGAAATTATAAAAAGGAAAGAAATGGAAATTCTAGAGCAGAAAAGCATGATAACTGAAATGAAAAATTACCAACAGGGCTTAAAGCATATTTAAGATGGCAGAATAAAGAATTAGTGAACTTGAAGATAGTTAATAGAAATTACCCAGGATAAAGAACAGAGAGGAAAAAATTTTTTTAAGTGAAAGGAACTAAATCTCAGAGACCTGCGGTACAATGTCAAGCAGTCCAACATACATATAATTGGAGGCCCAGAAAGTGAGGAGAGGAGGCAGAAAAGAAAATTTTGAAAGCAGTAAATGAAAAGTGACATATTACATATAAGGGAACGATGATATAATTAATAGATGACTTCTCATCAGAAACCATGGAAACCAGAGAACAGTAGAGGACTATCAGTAAAGAGATATAATTACAAAAATGAATCAAATAGAAAATCTGGAGCTAAAAAGTACAGTAACTGAAATGAAAAATTCACTAGAAGGGTTCAACAGCAGATTTGAGCTGGTGGAAGAAAGAATCTACAAACATGAATATAGGTCTATTGAGATTATCCAGTCTAAGGAGAAGAAAGAAAAAAGAATGAGGAAAAATGAACAAAGCCTAAGAGACCTGTGGGACACCATCAAGTGTACCATCATATACACGATGAGAGTCCTAAATAGAGATGAGAGAGAGGGAAAGAAAGAATATTTGAAGAAATAATGGCCAAAAACTTCCCAAATGTCATGAAAGATATAAATCTACACATCCAAGAAGCTCAATGAACTCTGAGTAGGATAAACTCAAAGAGATACACAAGGAGATACGTTATAATCAAAATTATATAATTACGTATTACAGTCAAAAGCTAAAGAGACAATCTTGAAAGAAGAGAGAAGCAGCTCACCACCTACAAGCAATCCTCAATAATATTAATAGCCAGATTTTCATCATAAACCATGTAGGCCAGAAGGCAGTGGGATGATATATTTAAAGTCCTGAAAGAAAAACTGTCAAGCAAGGATTTTATATCCAGCAAAGCTATCCTTCAAAATGAAGGCAAAGTAGGCTTTCGGTTTCTGCTCCAACATGTAAAGAGTTTGGAATTCATCACTGCCATCCTCACAACAAAAGTTGAACAAACTGAAAGACAACTCTTCTTCGATCTGTCATAAAATTGAGGTCACAGGTTAAACCACTGCCCCCAAAAACAGGAGAGAAAGACAGACAGAGAGGATCACAGTTTACCAGGAGCAGAAGCCTGCTGCTGGATCAAGTCACTAGTAAATACATTTAAACTGTAATTGATGAATTGCTGGAGGCTCAGTGTGGGATAACTTGAGAGTTAAAAATCTCTGGGGAGGCTAGTCTTAGAGGTGCCCCCACACTTTCATAAATTTTATTTCCAGGAGCCCTAGCAGGGCTTCTGGCCAAGAGGAGGGGAAAAGTAACCATTGTGAAATATGCTTAGGGAAAAGTAACCATTGTAAAATATAGCCGGAGTGTTCTGTTCTTCCTTCTGTTCTCTGTAATGAAGGCCAGCCCTCGAGGAAAACTGTTTCATCAAAGCCTACCTTTGACTTAAGAAAAGGAAATAGCCAACTCCAGCTCCCACTAGCCTTTCTGTATCACATAAGAGGAGGAATAAAAAAGGCTAAGAAACTTCTGAATGTCATAGCATAAGGACTATGGCTCTCCAAAAAAATTAATAAATGGAAATTTAATCATAAGATTATGCAATGTTTCCCCTCTCCAATACCTTATGTGAGGTGTGGAATCACCTTGCAGAAAAGTTTTGCCTTTTGTTCTTGGTTATTCTGAGCCATGTCAACACCTGAGGCTAATGAATGGAGGCTGACCAGACCAAGAGGGACCACCTGGGGGCCCCATGCTGACTAAACCTCAGGAAGTATGATGTAATCTATCATGGTCATGTGGTAAGGCAGTTAAGAACCCCAAACCCTGAGGCTCAGATGGAACCTCCTGGATGGTGACCTTGCACAGGAGAGGGTAGCATGTCCCTCTTTGGGAAATGGAAGCTCCACGCTGTGAGCCCTCCCAGACCTCACTCTATGCATCTCTTCATTTGTATTATTTTTTTATATTAAATCTGTTATCACAGGTATGATGTTTTCTGGTGAGCTCTGTGAGTCATCCAGTAAAATATCTTACCAGAAGGAGCAGAGGGAGCTGGCCAATCTGAAGCGGAGGGAATTACATGGACTCCCAGGCTTGCAGCTCGTACCATGAGAGGGTAGAGGAAAACCTCGAATTTGGGGCTGACTGATCTGAAGTGGAGGGAGTCGTGTGGACTCCTGAACTTGCAGCCAGTACCCGCTGACCTATCCCTGTGTGGCTAGGGATGAGAGAGAAGCTGCATGAGCAGCTGGGATCTGAACTGAACAGGGAAGGAAAGCTGAGATTTCCAGAGGATACAGCTGGCATGCGGAATGGGCTTTGTTACCCACCACAGAATTTAGCGTCAGAGGTGGGTGACCTCAGTGTCCCTGGACTGGTTAACACAATTGGTGCAGCAGTCCGGGTTCACTAGAGTAACCATGGCATCACACCTTACATCAGATCAACAGGGCTCCAGGATAATTAGAGTGTATTACAACTGAGAGACCTGCAAAGATTTAAAACGGAGTTTCTAGGAAAGCTCAAACTTTGGTTGCTGAAAATGAAGAGGACTTGAAGCACTTACTGATGAAGATTAAAGACTACAGCCTTCAGTATGGATTACACTTCAACTTAAAGAAAAAAAATCCTCACGACTGTACCAATAAGCAACATCATGATAAACCGATAAACTATGGAAGTTGTCAAGGATTTCATTTTACTTGGATCCGAAATCAACACCCATGGAAGCAGCAGTCAAGAAATCAAACAACACATTGCATTGGACAATCTTCTGCAAAAGACCTCTTTAAAGTGTACAAAAGCAAAGGTGTCACTTTGAGGACAGTCATGGATTGAATTGTGTCCCCCAAAAGTATGTGTATCAATTTAGCTAGGTCATGATTCCCATTATTGTGTAATCGTCCATTATTTTGTCATCTGATGTGATTTTCCTATGTGTTGTAAGTCCTGTCTCTGTGATGTTAATGAGATGGGATTAGTGGCATTATGTTAACGAGGCAGGACTCAATCTACAAGATTAGATTGTGTCTTAACCCAGTCTTCTTTTGAGATATAAAAGAATCAAGCAGAGAAACATGGGGACCTCATGCCACCAAGAAACAAGAGCCAGGAGAATAGTGCATCCTTTAGACCCGGCATCCCTGTGCTGAGAAGAATCTCCTTAACCAGGAAGATTGATGACAAGGACCTTTCCCCAGAACCGACAGAGAGAGAAAGCCTTCCCCTGGAGCTGGCACCCTGAATTTGGACTTCTAGCCTACTAGACTGTAAGAGAATAAATTTCTCTCTGTTAAAGCCATCCACTTGTGGTATTTATAGCAGCACTAGATAACTCAGACAGATGGGGAAAAAATAACCTGAAAATATTGGACTGGTAAGGATATGTAGAAATTGGAACCTTCATGCCTTGCTGGTGGGGATGTAAAATGGTGCAACTACTTTAGAAGACAGTTTAGCAGTTCCTCAACAAGTTAAACATAAAATTACCATATGACCTGGCAATTCCATTCCTAGATATGTACCCAAAAGAACTCAAAACAGGTGTTCAAGCAAAAACTTGTATAAAAAGGTTCATAGCAGAGACTTCCGGCAAAATGGCACTCTAGACAGAAGCACCACACCGTCCCTCCACAGCAAAGATCTGAAAAACTAAGCCGAACAGAGAAAACAACAATCCTGAAACCCTAAACCATCAAATGAAGAGATAAAGAACTCAGCCAAACACCAAATGGAGTGAGAAAACTGACAGAGAACGGAGAGTGAGGCGAGATTCATGCCGAGGTCCCCTATCAGCTAATGCAGCGCGGATCTGCCATCTTGGACTCCTATTGGAGACCAGCAAACAGGGGGTACGAGAAAGCAGCTTCACAGAGCTTCCAGCAGGAGACAAAACAACCAGTAATTTGCAATATACACTTTCCCACCCCCTACCCTTCTTCACCCCCACTCGGCCTCCTCTACTTCCCGCGGCCACACTCTCTTGTCCAGGAAGCACCAGCTGCTTGGATTCCACCCACCCGAACGGGCTGGCTCTCTGAGTGCCATTTCTTGGCTGCTGGTGTTGCTTTTTTCCACTTCTTTTGATTTCTTCCTTACCTCTCACCACCTCCCCCTCCTTTAGCTCAAATACCTGGCTCCGTGCGCCATCTTCTTCCTGAGGGGCTGCAGAGCTCCGGTAATTTGTGATATACACTTTCCCACCCCCTACCCTTCTTCATCCACACTCAGCCTCCTCTGCTTCCCGCGGACAGTCTCTTGTCCGGGAAGCACAGGCTGCTTGGGGTCCACCAGCCCGCACTAGCTGGCTCTCTGAGTGCCATTTGTTGGCTGCTGGTGTTGCTTTTTTTCCGCTTCTTTTGATTTCTTCCTTATCTCTCACCACCTCCTCCTCCTTTCGCTCAAATACTTGGCTCGGTGCACCATCTTTGCTTCTTCCTGAGGGGCTGTGGAGCTCCGTTCAAGTGTGGAACTGCTTCCCGGTCTGGGTTGCCACGCTGGTGGGATCCCAGGACTTTTGTTCATTTGTTTATTTTGAATTGTTTGTTTTCTTTTCCTTTGATTGAGTTGGGAGCCCGTTCTGGCCAGGCGGTGCTGTGTGGCTTGGAATCTACCCATGTGCAGAGGGATCCCTGAGAGCATTTCTTTTTCGTTGGTTTTTTTTTTTTTCTTTCTGTTTTTTGGAGGGCTTTTCTTGTTCTTTTTTTTTAAAATGTGTTTTGTTTTCTTTTCCCTCTTTTTCCCTTTTTGTCTCTCTTCATTACTCAGTTTCTCGTCTCTTTATATCGTCCTTCTCTTTCTGTTCCCTGAATACATGGCATTGCATAACTCTGTGCCTTCTGGCCAGGCTGTACTGCAACACCTGAGAACAACTTCCCCAGACCTCATAGCTGCACCAGTGGGATCCCTGGGAGCTTTGCTGTTCTTTTTCCTTTCCGGTTTTTATTTATTTATTCTTTTCTTTTTTTTTTTTCTTCCTCTTCCCCTTTTTGTTTTTCTCCATTTCATAGTCTCTCATCTCTCCACTCCAACGATAAGCTCCCCTAGCATTCTTTTTTGTTTGTATGTTTTTGGCTCCTGTTCCTCTCTCCTCTCTCCCACATCCATCTTAGCTCCACACATAACAATCTCCCCACTACATCCGGCCTCCCTGCACCACGCGCTTAAAATCATACCACCAAGCAGCACAGGCACGGCCTACTGGAACCTGCGCTGCACTGACTGCCGACCCGCCCTGGTGGCTGTAGTAAGTTCCACAGACAACCCCTCCCAGTAACTCCTCTTCAGCTAGACCTGCCCTGCCATAACATATCTGAATGACTGACCCTGCCAATTGGAGAAGGAGGCGAAAAGTATTGTGCCCACAGACGAGCAAACAACAAAGAACACGCAGCCCGCCTGCTCAGACATAGCCAAATTAAAAAAAAAAAAAGGGACGAAACAAATCTACGAACAGTAAACGAGAAAAATAACTACTGAATGCCCCAAAGACAGCAGACAATATCAAAACATTTACAAAAACAGGACAGGATGGTTCCAGTAGGTGTCCAAAACAAAACACCAGATGACTTTCCAGTGGAAGAAGAGGCACTAAAACTACCCAATATGGAATTCAAATCTCTAATACTCAGAATTCTCCAAGAGCTGAAGCAAAAAGCAGACAAAAATGAGGAAAAAAATAGACAAATTCATGGAAAATACAAACAACTGGAAGAATTCTGGAAAATAATGCAGGAACAAAAAGCCAAAATAAATTCACAACTAAAAGTATACAAAAACAACAATTAGAAA
>NW_004444093.1:3324328-3345942 GCF_000243295.1 Trichechus manatus latirostris | reverse complement strand
CCGAGGTTCACTGTTCAGCCGGGGAGAGGACAGCCCCATAAAACCAAATGGAACTAATGAGGCAAAGCAGTCCCGGGACAAGATCCAGAAGGCAGAAGGGGACAGGAAAGCTTGTGATAGGGAACCCCAGGTTGAGTAAGGATATTGTTGATGTGTTGTGAGTTTGTTCACCATTGTCATAGGGCAACACGTGTACTAACTGTTACAGAAACTATTTTGTTCGGTAAGCCTTCATCTAAAGTGAGAATAGCAGCACAACTGGAAGAGCGTAGTCGATGTCACTGAATTGTGCATGTAGAAATTTTTGAAATGGTGTATCTTGGTCTATGTGTATTTTCACCAAAAAAAAAAGGTTGAGAAGGGAGAGGGTTGACATGTTGTGGGGTTGTTAACCAATGTCATAAAACAATATGTGTACTACTGTTTTATGAGGAACTATTTGTTCCGTAAGCCTTCACCTGAAGTACAATAAAAAATATTTAAAAAAAGGTTCATAGCAACACTATTCCTAATAGCCAAAAGATGGAAACAACCTAAGTGTCCATTAACTGACGAATGGATTTTAAAAAAAGATGATATATTAGTATAATGGAATATTATTTGGCCATAAAAAGGAATAAAGTACTGATAAATGCTACAACATGGATGAACCTTGAAAACATTATGCTAAATGAAAGAGCCAGGCACAGTAGGGTCACATTGTATGACTCCATTTATATGAAATATCCAGAATAGCTACCCTATAGAGACAGATTCCTGATTGCCAGGGGCTGAGGAAGGGGGAGTGGCTGCTTAATGGACATGGGGTTTCTTTTTGTTGTGATGAAAATGTTCTGGAACTAGATAGTGATGAAGGTCTACATGGCAGTATATGATTAAGAACCAAATGAAAAGTGAAGACGGTAAAAGTTATAGATGTTTAGAAAATGGCATATGGTCCCTACGGAGCCCCCAGGTAAGTCTTCATGGAGCAGATGTTGTTCAAGTAAGAACTTAAAGTTAGAAAAGTCTTAGGTAGGTGGGCAAGAGCACATGAGGATATTCAGGACAGAAGGCAGGACACTATCCATTTAGTAACTATTCATTCACCTACTATGGGCTAGGCACTGTGCTAGGGCCCAGGAACATAGTAAACCAAGAAGTTATGGTCTCTATGCTCCTGGTGCGCACAGCCTGAGGTGATGGCAGTAGAAATGAACAGTAGTGGTTTGAGACACCAGCATGTACAGTAGCAGCATTGGTTCCCAGGACCCTGTTGGAGAGCTGTTGAGTCAAGTTCTGTCTCCCTTGAGCACTTGCTATGTTTGTAGGATGTGGTGAAGTACTTGATTTTGCTCTATGATTATTTCATGAAAGTGATTTGTCATCATTAAACATTTTCAATTAGATTGATTTTCTTCAACAGTCCAAAGATTGCACAAGAAGCTAGATTGCAGGCTTCTTAAAGGCAGTGATATTGCTTCTCCTTTCTTCTCCCATCTTAGTAGATGCCAAATGCAAAGCCAGAGTCTGTGGCCCTGCATCTTGCATTCCTGGGCCTTGTCCACCTTCAGTGGGGCTGTTGATCCCAAAAGCTGCATCTCTGTGACAGTCAGCACTTTGTAAGCCTGGTCATCCCTGTGGGCCTGCCTCTTCTGGTGCTCGCTTTCTGATGGTGACTTCTCTTGTTGCTTGTACAGGTAGTGACAATGCCAGAATATTTGAGGAAGAGGTTTGGTGGCTACCGGATCCAGATCTTCCTCTCTCTTCTAACTTTATTCCTCTATATTTTCAGTAGGATCTCGGTGAGTTATGTAAAAGCCAACCCAAGAAAGATAACAAAAAAAAAAGAAAGAAATCAATAGGTAGGATTATGCTAGATTTATCCCAGCAGTTCACTTCCAGGGCCCCGTAAGTTACTTGTTGGCCTCTGCAATCTAAACCAGAGTAGAAAATAAATAGCTTAAACATACTTTGCAAAAAATAAAAGGCAGAGCATCTTCTTTGCCTCTTGAGGCTAGGTTGCAGGTATCTCTCTTATATTGCCATAGAACCTTGGGTTCACCCTTGTCATAACATTAGGACATGTCACTCCCCAGCTTAAAACAATCCAGGAGTTTCCACCACCTTTACACGAAAACCCAAACTCCTTGTTATATCTTTAAGAGATGTCCTGCTCTAGCTCTTGGCCACCTCTCTGGCTTCATCGCCTCATTCCCTGCCCATGACTCACTAGGCTCTAGCCACACTGGCCTTTCCTGTTGTTTCTCAGATCCATCAAGCTTCTTCATCTCAGCTTTCTATCCTTGCTCTGTCCTTTGTCTTCAGTGTTCTTCCATGTTTGCATGACTGACATCCCATCATTCAGCTTAAATACCACCTTGCTGGAGAGGTCATCAGTCTCTACGTTATTACTCTGTTTTATTTTCTTTGTAATACATACCATCGTGTGAGAGTATTTGTTTGTTTACTTGCTTATTATCTGTCTTCTCAACTTCAGCGTAAACTTTTCGAAACCAAGGGCTTGCCCAGCTTGTTCACTGCATTAGCCCTGTGCTTAAAGCATGTTTAGCGCTCGACAAATGCCCTTTGAATGGACAAATAAGTATCACCTATCACACTGCATCGAAATTGCCTATTTAATGGTCTCTTTCATTAAATGTAAGATCCTTGAGGACAGTGACTGGGGTTTGGTAACACTTGTGTCTTCTGGCCCCTGCCTAGTATCTACTACATGGTTGGCACTCAACATTTGGTGAATAAATGGATGGATGAATGTTGGGAGAATCTCTGCCCATTGTACCATTGGCTATGGAGACCAGAATAGCAAGGAAAGCAAGAGACTAGCCAATTGAATGATGTGCCAAAACCAAATGAAACCCGTTGCTGTTGAGTCAGTTCCAACTCATAGCGACCCTATAAGACAAAGTAGAACTGCCCCATAGGGTTTCCAAGGAGCAGCTGGTGGATTCGAATTGCCAGCCTTTTTGGTTAGCAGCCAAATGCTTAACCACTGCGCCACCAGGGATCCAAATGATATGAAGATCCTTCAAAATCTGTGTCCCTAAGCCACAGGTTAGCACATCTGGCCCACAGGCCAAATCTGGCCCGTGGTCTGCTTTGTACAGCCCTTAAGCTAAGAATGGTTTTTACAGTTTTACTAACAACACACCAACAAAACGATTAGAAAAAACAAAGAAAGAAAGAAAAATATGCAACAGAGATGTCATGTAATCCACAAAGCTTATCATATTTACTTCTGGCCCCTACAGGAAAAGCTTGCTGACCCCTGGTAAGCAAGCCTCTGCCATTTCCCAATGGCAAAACTGCAGGAACAGCCCTCTGAGAACACTCTCAGCTTTGAAGCTCCAGGGAGGAAGAGGCTAAATTGAGTTAATTGTATTAACTCAAGCCCTAATGGTATTGACCTTGGCTGAACTCATGGGGCACAAGCCTCATTGCCCAACAAAACTTGGGTAGCTCTAACATTAGTGATGGGATGGGTATACTGACCTCACAGTGCCTGTTGAAGATGGCTTTTAAGGTCTGTTTCTCTATGGGGATGTTGTTGATGCAGTTGGAAATCAAAGTGCAGCCTGGTGACTTTATATCATTGTAGGTGGATATCTTCTCTGGAGCTGTGTTCATGAAACTCGTTATGGGGTTGGATGTTTACCTGATCATCCTTATCTTGGTGACAGTTTCTGGCATGTACACCATCACAGGTGAGGTTCCCCTGACCACACAGATATGTATATTGACACCAAAGCTCTGCTGTCTTAGTGGAGGCCTACCAGTCGTTGAAGCGACATCTCCAGTGTTTGCATTTTCCCTAAGTCTGTACATCTCATTATTGAGGACTGAGGGGGCTGAACAGTGAAAATAACAGAGGCTGGGACCTAGGTGGTAACCAACCTCTAGAAATTGGGTTGGGCTGGTGATGGTGCATGGGGTGAGGTGGGGCCTATCACTGCAGGCTAACAGGTAAAAAAGGGTGGGAACACAGAACGGGAATGGGGTGGGCACACAACCTTAGACCAGTTGGTCAGGCCAGAAGGTGGTGTTTTTCATGTGGGCAGTTTTGTCCTAGCCCGTCTTTGCCTCAGTTTTGAGAGTAGGAGTTCTCACCGCTCCCTTTTACAGCCACAGTGCAGCTCTTGAAGGTTGGCACATGTCTCTGGCAGTTCATCTAAATGGAAAGAACTAGTATAAACCTCTCACATGCAAAACTCCTCTAGCAGACCTTTCATGATCCCTTCAATTCACAGTCAAAGTGGAGTAAATCAGGTCGGGGAGCAGAATGCACTAGATCAGTGGTTCTCTGGAGTGGGGGTGCTGCCACACAGGGGACATTTGGCAATATCTGGAGACATTTTGGGTTATCACAACTGGGGGTTGCTACTGGCATCTAGTGGGTAGAGGCCAGAGATGCTGCTAAACATTCTACAATGCTCGGGACAGCCCCCTACCACAGAGAATTATCCAGCCCAACATGATAATAATGTTGAGACTGGGAATCCTGCAGTAAATCATTAAAATAAATCAGAGGTCAGCAAACTTTGGCTGTGAAGAGCCAGATAGTAAATATCCTAGTCTTTGCAGGCCAAGTCCTTGCTACAGCGACTCAACTCTGCCACTGAGTGTGAAAACAGCCATAGATAATAGGTAAATGGACGTGGCTGTGTTCTGTTAAAGCTTTATTTTCAGAACAGGTAGTGGGCCATACTCAGCCTACTCCTGAAATACATCTTTATAGTATAAAAACTACTATTAAATAAGGCTAAGTATAACCAGAAGAGAAGTTAGAGAAGGGAGTACAAGGAAGTTTTTCATGAAGGCAGTGCACAGGGTGAATACAGACCTATCCACCAGCTATGATACCAGAACTCAGGATCTCCACAGAAATTCAAAGAGAATGATATAGAGGTACTCTGTTGTACTGTATATAGTGACCATGTTGACTAGGCATAAAAAGGAATTACTCCACCTAAGCAGATGACTAGATATACGAGGCTTAGATGTATTCTGGGTGAGATATCTAATGAATCATGGGAAGGTTGGGATTTCACACAAACTGCCAGGTGGTTGCCTTAATTGGTGATAAAACTGGAGTTTGTGACCCTTGGGTCTGATTACTTGTAGCCTTTGGGCCACATCTGTACATCTGTACTCAGGTGACAAGTGTCCTCATGGAGCTAAAAGGATGAAGCTATTATAATGGGAAAGAATTAATTTTCGTCTAAAAAAAGGAAAGTGGAGAAACAGAATCTCCTGGAAGCCTATTGACAACCTGGAAATATATGGATTCCTGTCAGATGGAGTCTAGAGACTACCCTGGATACAGTTACAGGAAATTTGAGCCCTACTTTCATTGGTGCAAGAATTAGAGGAACTGCTCCCAGAAGAGTCAGGGTGACAGGCTGGCAGTTCTCAAGTCTTTTCAGGGTGGTTCTGTAGATGAGGAGTTAGCCGGCTGGATTCTGACTGAACCCTGAAGGTATATCTAGCACTGAGGGCTGAACGTTTTAGGGAGGTTGATATCTGCTCTGGTAGGAAGACTTTCCTAACATGAAAGCTCTTCCAAAAGGCACCAGCTATGATGGGAGGGGTGGGGCTCTTCCCCTGTGGGACAGAGAGACCCTTGTTTAGGGGTTTTGCATTAATACAAAGTTGAGTGGGTAAGAGTGGAACCTAACAGGCTCCTGCATTACTTCCAAGCTGAGCTTTTGTGATTCAAGATGTTAGTTTTTGCCTAGGAAAACTACCAGACTTGCCTTCATCCAAAAAATGAGAAATAAAGGGAAATTGGGATATAGGCCCAGATGAGGCCCCAGTAAGAGATCACAGAGAATGTTAAAGACAGAAAACAGGGTGTATCAAGGCTGAGTGTAAGATGTTGTAAAACCAGTGACAAGTTGCCATGGAGTGGACTCTGACTCATGGTGACACCATATGTGTCAGGGTAGAATTGTACTCTATAGGGTTTTCAATGGCTGATTTTTCAGAAGTTGATTGCCAGGCCTTTATTCCAAGGCATCTCTGGGTGGACTCAAACCTCCAACCTTTTGGTTAGCAACTGAGTGTGTTGACCTTTCACACCCTCCAGGACCTCCTAAGTTAATTGTGAGACCCACTAAATTTAAGGTACAAAAATGTAGATATCTGGGATTAAAAAAAAAAAAAATATGGAGAAAGGTGGTGCTGAAGTGACTTTCAGCAGAGAGGGTCAGATGCAGCTTTCTTCTCTCTTGCTCTTTGCCCATTCAGGTGGTTTTGCAGCTGTGGTTTATACTGATACCTTACAAACTATTGTTATGCTTTTGGGATCCATCGTGTTAATGGTCTTTGGTAAGTAAAACTTGAGAATCTTGGCAATTTAGGTCAAACTTTTGAATTTGAGAGCTGCCTGGGATGACTTCAGCACCCTCATCTCACAGATGGAGAGAATAAGGCCCTCAGGGCCATGAGCGTCATCTAAGGTCTAACAGCAGATGAGGATGAAACTTCTGCTCACTTCAGAAGAAAGAGGAGTAGAGTAAAAGAAGTGGAAAGATAAACTGGTGCTTTATACAAGTCAGGTGCAAGGGATGCAGCACATTCAGGCCTACCTCTGTGCCTCTGTCCAGACTGTGCCATTCCGCGTAGACCCCCTCACCTTTTGTCCGTTCAGTTAAACTCATCTGTCAAGGTAAGAGCCACCCCCGAAGGTGTGGTTCCCTGATAATTCCATCAATAGATGTTTCTTCTCAACTCCTTTCACTACCACAAAACTTAATATTTTTTTGACACAAACCTTGATTTTTCATTGATTATTTCACGTAAATGAATCATACCACCCAGGTCCAAAACTTCTTAAGAGGCAGAACCATTGTATCCCCCACACTAAGTGCAGTCTGAGGTACGTAGTAGGTGCTTTTAAGTTACAAGAATGAAAATAATAGCTCGTATGAATTGATTGCTTACTGTATGTCACATACCATGTAGATATTTATCTATATTGCCTCATTTAATCATCATAGTCGGCATGAGCTATAACTACTATTGTTATCTCCATTTTACAGATGAAGAAACTGAGTCTCAAGTAACTTGTTTACGAGACACACCAAGAGCAGAACTCAGAACTGAGTCTCTCTAACACCAAAGCCCAAGATGTGAACAGACATATCACAGTGCCTCTAAGGGCAGATAGTTGTTAGATGTTGAGTCGATTCTAGCTCATGGTGATCCCACTTGTTATCAAGTAGAATTGCTCCATAGGATTTTCTTGGCTATAATCTTAATGGAAGCAGATTTCCAGGCCTTTATTTCATGGTACCTCTGGATGAGTTCAGACCACCAACCTTTAGGTTAGCAGTTGAGCACAAGCCATTTGCGCCACCTAGAAACTTCTAAGGGCAGGTAAACATACTTAAAATGGAAGTTTCCTTTTATCACCTTTGAGTGTAACCTTAGCAAGGTTGATGTTACCACTGCTCCAAAGGTGAGATATTGGTCTTGCAGAAATCTAGAAGGAAAAGCTCTTGACTTGGGTAGTGAAAAACTCTTGGAATAATATGTGAGTATAATTGAAGAATTCTGATTCCTTAACAGGACATGCTGTTGAGCCCCACGGAATGAGAACAGGTAGAATCAAACAGAATCCTACAATCCTCAGTCTTACCAGTCAGTAGGGAATAGTACACCATGAAATATACTCATTGCTGTGTTGTGGGACACAAAGTACATGTCAGACATAATTCAAAGAGCTTTTAAATGACCTAGGGATGAACGTGTGAACTGTAAAACACAGCAAGCCATTGTGTTTAATTGAGGATAGTGTTAAATAGAAACATTTTATAAACCTGGCAAGTGCACCCAAAAGGTGAAAAATGACAACCAGATAAAATAAACTTTAGAAGCAGGTGGAATATTCCATTTAATGTTAGCAATTGAGTCTCTAAATAGTTGCATACTCTTTATTGAGAAATTTAATAGAATCTTTTTCTTGGGATATTCATGTTAGTTCTTTTGATAAGTAATGAGACAACTGATTTAGTTTTAAAATATTTATAAAAGCTTGTATATCCAAATAAGGGTTGTGCTTAAAACTATCCCATGGGAGCCCATGCACATAAAGTCATAGGTTTTTATTTATTTATTTATTTATTTTTAGGTATATATACACAAGGTGGAACAAACAAAAGGTTATATGGTGAAATACTTATCTCCCTCAGATTCTTAATTCCACTCCTTAGAACCAATCAGTGCTATCAATTTTGTGTGGATTCCTCCTAGAGATATTCTTTGCATATACAAGCATTTTTTTATATATAGGATTTATATTTTAATAGAATCAAAACATTAGGTTTTACAGCCTGTTTCTTTCCACCACTGGCACTAAATCATAGGTAGATTTCTATGTCAATGAATAGAAATACATTGCATCTTTTTTATTTTTATAATTGTAATAAACTTTTTATTGAAAAGTACAAATAAAAGTATATAGCTAGATGAAGTATCACAAAGTGAACACACTCTTACAAGAAGAAATTATCTTTTGTTCCCCTTCATTTTCCAATCTTTATGCATTTTATTTCTTTTTCTTACCTTTGTGCACTGGTGAGGACCTTTAGTATGGTGTTGAGAAGAAGTGGAAATAGCAGGAGTCCTTGCCTCGTTCCCAATCTTAAAGGGAAAGCTTTGACTATTTCACCATTAAATATAATATTTGCTATAGATATTTTATGGAAACCCTAGTGGCATAGTGGTTAAGAGCTATGGCTGCTAACCAAAAGGTCGGCAGTTCAAATCCACCGGGCGCTCCTTGGAAACCCTATGGGGCTGTTCTACTCTGTTCTCTAGGGTCACTATTGAGTCGGAATCGATTCAACAGCAACAGGTTTTTATAGATATTTTGTAGATACTCTTTGTCAGACTAAGGAAGTTCCCTTCTGTTCCTAGCTTGCTAAATTTGTTTATCATGAATGGACGTTGAGTTTTGTCCCAGGGATAGGGAACATTGGCCAGGCCTGAGTCATATGCCAGAATGGAATGGAAGGGTTAACTAGGTTCACCTAACTTCACAGAATGGGATGCACCTGGAAAGAGAGGTTCTAGTGCCAGAAAGAAGAGGGGTGCCAGGCACAGAACAACCACCAGTGTCCTCTGACTTTTCTTGCTGTTTGTAAAAGATGGTCTTTTCTTGAGCACATAAGGGTGACTATTCGTCACTCCACTGGTCACCATCTTTTATAATTGCACCTTACACATCAGTTACAGTCAGTCAAACTGGGCCTTTGCAGTTTTGGCCGTTCAGGTATGTGTTATTGTGCTCCATAAGGTACTGATCAATATTATGGTCTTTAAGCCTTTAAGGAAGTGGGAGGATACCAGGAGCTACAGGAGAACTACTTGCACGCCATCCCAAGTATTGTCAGTGAAGGAAACTGGACTGCCAAGCCAGAATGTTACACCCCTCGCCCGGATTCTTTCCATATCTTCCGAGATCCCATCAGTGGAGACCTTCCATGGCCTGGGATTGTCTTTGGCCTCTCCATCATCTCCTTGTACTCCTGGTGCACCAATCAGGTATGTGAGGGCGTGATCCTCTGTGTATGCCAGGCGTCACCACAGTCCGTGCAGCTATAGGGGACTGTGCACCTGGCTCTGCTCAGTGGTCAGGTTTCATATCCAATATTTACTTATTTATCATATCCATAATTTTATAGCTTTATATTATAAATTATATTTTTAAAAGGAAATTTCTCCCACAAACCCATCTGACACATCAGCCATTTTCATTTTTTCTTCTTCCCAATCGTTATCTGAAAAAGCATGATTTTTTTTGAAGTGGAAAGTAGTTATTTTTTTATTCTGATTGTTAACAGTGATTTTTTTTTTAAATGTCATTATTTTATTGTGAGGCATACATCAGAAGACTGTATAAAGCACATATGTACATTTTAAAGAATGGCTGTAGCATTGCTCAGGTTAAGAAACAGAACATTGACCTTAAGATAAAAATGACATACCTTCATTACTTGTTTACCTATGTTTTATTAACTGTGCAAGGCATTCAACTCTATGAATCATAAATTATGGATAACATTGCAAAGAATCAGAATTCCAGAACACTTAATTGCATTCATGAGGAAGCTGTAATGGATCAAGAGGCAGTCATTCGAAAAAAATAAGGGTATACTGTGTGGTTTAAAGTCAAGAAAGGTGTGCGTCAGGCTTGCATCTTTTCACCATACTTATTCAATCTGTATGCCGAGCAAATAATCCGAGAAACTGAACTATATGAAGAACAGGGCATCAGGATTGAAGGAAGACTCATTAACAACCTGAGTTATATAGATGACACAGCCTTGCTTGCTGAAAGTGAAGAGAACTTGAAACACTTAATGATGAAGATCAAAGACTACAGCCTTCAGTATGGATTACACCTCAACATAAAGAAAACAAAAATCCTCACAACTGGACCAATAAGCAACGTCATGATAAGCAGAGAAAAGATTGAAGTTGTCAAGGATTTCATTTTACTTGGATCCAAAATCAATGCCCATGGAAGCAGTAGTCAAGAAATCAAAAGACGCACTGCCTTGGGAAAATCTGCTGCAAAAGATCTCTTTAAAGTGTTAAAAAGCAAAGATGTCACCTTGAAGACTAAGGTGTGCCTGACCCAAGCCATGGTGTTTTCAGTTGCCTCATATGCATGAGAAAGCTGGACGATGAATAAGGAAGACAGAAGAAGAATTGACGCCTTTGAATTGTGGTGTTGGTGAAGAATATTGAATATACCATGGGCTGCCAGATGAATGAACAAATCTGTGTTGGAAGAAGTACAACCAGAATGCTCCTTAGAAGCAAGGATGGTGAGATTATGTCTCACATACTTTGGACATGTTATCAGGAGGGATCAGTCCCTGGAGAAGGACATCATGCTTGATAAAGTAGAAGGCGGGAGAGAAAAAGGAAGACCCTCAAGGAGATGAATTGACACAGTGGCTGCAACAATGGGCTCAAACGTAACAATTGTGAGGATGGCGCAGTACCTAGGATCACTATGAGTCGGAGCAGACTCAGCAGCACCTAACAACAACAGCTTTCATTATAAAAAGTCAGAAGTAAAGCTCAAAGATGATATCACCAAAATCCCATCAAGAAATGACGTCTACAGTATTTTTGTGAACAACCTTCCAGACATCTTTCTTTATATATGAACAAATAGGATGTGTGAATTATTTTACAGAAGCAATATTAGGCTATACTTGCTCTCTGTCATTTCTTTCTTTCTTTCTTTTTTTTTACTCAGATATATGTCACAGACATCTTTTCATAGCAGTAAATAAGTGTCACCATTTTCATTTTTAATGGAAGTATGTTCTATTCATTGTGTATATGTACCAAAATGTATGTAACCAGTTCTCAATTGACAGACTTGAGATGGTTTCCAGTGTTCACTGTGCCAACGCTGATGCCATGTATATTCACAGGCACACATCTCTAACACTTGTATGAGTATCTGCTAGGTGCCTTATGTTTTTCAGTTCCTTTTGCAAGTGATACTTTTTATATTATATTTCCTAATTCTTTGTTGTTTATGTATAGAAATGCAAATTTATTTTAGAATATAGATCTTACATGCAGCCATCTCATTAAATCTAGTAGTGTGTGTGTAATTTTTTTAGTTTATTTGTTGTTGTTGTTGAGGGTATACACAGCAAAACATAAAGCCAATTCAACCATTTCTACATGTACAATTCAGTGACCTTGATTACATTCTTCGAGTGGTGCAGCCATTCTCACCCTCCTTTTCTGAGTTGTTCCTCCTCCATTAACATAAACTCACTGTCCTCTGAGGTTCCTATCTAATCTTTCAAGTTGCTATTGTCACTTTGATCCCATATAGATAGTTTTTAAAAGAGCATAATGCTCAAGGCAGACCTTTTTTACTAGTTTAGCTAAATTATTATTTGGTTTTAAGAACACTTCAGGGAGTATTTTTGGTTTAAATTTTAAATATTATCTTACGGAATAGTTTCAGGGGTTCGTCCAGCCTCCATGGCTCCAGAAAGTCTGGAGTCCATGAGAATTTGAAATTCTATTCTGCATTTCCCTGTTTGATCAGGATTCTTCTATAGAATCTTCAGTCAAAATGTTCAGTAATGGTAGCTGGACACCGTCCAGTTCTTCTGGTCTCATGGTAAAGGAGGCAGTTGTTCATGGAGGCAATTTAGCCACACATTCCATAGCTTCCTCCTATTCCTGACTTTCCTTGTGTGTGTAATTTTTTAATGTACACTGTATATCATCTAAGAAAAATGAAAATGTTACTCCTTCCATTCCTGTGCTTCAGCCTTTTGTTTGTTCATCTTGTCTCATTATGCTGACTTGGATGTCAACATATAAAGAAGCAACTCTGGTTGGAGGTTTTAGCACTCCCCTCTCAGAAACAAAGTCCCATGCAGACAAAAATAAGATATTTAGAATATAAGCAATACAAACTAATAGGCTTCATCTAGTAGTTGCACAAAGTTCTCTGTGCCCAGCAAACAGAAAATAAACATTCTTTTCAAGCACATTTACAAATGTTGACCATAATTAGGCTATAAAAGAAGCCTCAATGTATTACTAAGGATGAATATCATACAGACTGTGAGACTGTGTATTCAGACTAATGCCAAAAAGTAGAAAATAATAATAAAAAGGTAACTTTAAAAATTCCTAATAACTGGAAATTAAGTAATATGTTATTAAATAGCCTGTAGTTTGAAAAAAAATTATACTTAGAACTGAATGCCAATGAAAACATGGCATGTTGATGCGTAGGGCATGTTTAAAGCAGTGCTTTAGATAGGCTTTTCAGCAAACATGAAAGATGAACCATGATGACCTAAATATTCAGATCCAGAGGCTAGCTAAAGGGCAACAGAGGCAAAAGGAGACAGAGGGAGAGGCAGAGACTCAAGCAAAGAGGAATACAGTAATGAAAGATAATGGCAGAGATCAGTGAGTCAGAGAATAAAGTAAAGGTGGTTAGTAAAACCAAATGTTGGTTTTTGAAAAGATTAGTAAGGTAAATATCTTGTATGAGTGACCAAGAAAAAAGTGAGATGTACATAAAATACCAAACAAAAGGAGAAATTACATACAACAAAGACCTTTTTAAAAATTATATTTTTAAGTATTATGAATAATTATATGCTAATAAACTTTTAAAACCCAGATGTAATGGATAAATTCCTGTGAAATTATAAAATACCTTTATTGGCAAAAGAAGAAGAAAACTGTCTTAGTTATCTAGTGCTGTAATAACAGAAATACCACAGGTGGATGGCTTTAACAAAGAGAAATTTATTCTCTCACAGTCTAGGAGGCTAGAAGTCCGAAATTCAGGGTGCTAGTTCCAGGGGAAGGCTTTCTCTGCTTGTCATCAATCTTCCCCTGGTCTAGGAACTTCTCAGCGCAGGGACCCCAGGTCCTGGCACTTCTTTCTTGGTAGTAATGAGGTCCCTCTCTTCTCTGCTCTCTTGTCTCTTTTATATCTCAAAAGAGATCGACTCAAGATACAACCTAATCTTATAAATTGAGTCCTGCCTCATTAACATAAATGCCTCTAATCCTGCCTCATTAACATCATAGAGATAGGATTTACAACACATAGAAAATCATATCAGATGACAAATGGTGGACAGTCACACGATACTGGGAATTACAGCCTAGCCAAGTTGACACACATTTTGGGGGGACACAATTCAATCCATAACAAAAACTTGGTTGGACAAATAAGCAATTAAAAAATAGAAATGGTAATCAAAGGCATCTTTTTCCCAGAAGTCCCAAGCCCAGAAAAGTTTGCAAAGAATTTCTACTAAATTTCTAATCTTATACAAGGTATTCTAGAAAATAAAAAAAAAAGATAAAAAACTGCCCATTTTATTTGATGATGCCAGTGTAGTCTTGGTCCCAAAGCTATATAAGGACAATACAAGAAAAGAAACTAATTTGACCTTTTCACTTATGAATATTAATGCAGAACTCCTAGATTAAATATCATCTGAGTACAACAGATAATTTTTAACTGATGCATTGTGATTAAATTGGGTTCAATCCAGGCATGCAAGGAAGATTCAAATAGAAAATGTATTGATGTAATGATTCTTATTAATAAACTAAAGAAGAAAGATCGTATGATTGTCTCAATAAATACAGGAACAGCATTTGACAAAGTTCAATACCTATTTATGATAGAAGTTTCTGCCAAAATAGGAATAGAAGGGAACTTCTTTAACTTAATAAAGATCATATACCAAAAGATTGCTGTAAGAATTTTATGGAATGGAGAAATTTTAGATGCATTTTCTTAGAGTACAGGAATAAGAAAAGAATACCCACCTTGGAAAGTATTATGTTTAACATAATACTAGCAGTCCTGGCAAAGCTAGAAAAAAAGAAAAAGAAGTAATGATTAAAGCAGATAAAATGATCATTGTTTGCTCACAATGATCATGGATCTGGGGGGAAAAAAAACAGTAGAAACAATAGACAAATTACAAAAGCTAATGTGAGCTCCACAGTGTTACCAGGCACAGGATCAACTCATGAAAATCGCGTTTCTCTACACCAGTACTAACCTATTACAAAATATGATGCTATTCACATCTAACCCTGGAAATTAACTGAATCAAGAATATATGATATTACCAGTGACCAGAAAAGGAAATTAAGGAAACAATTCCATTTACAATAGCATCTAAAAGAATAAAATACATAGAAATAAATTTAATAAAGGAAGTGAAAGACTTTTACACTGAAAACTATGAAACATTACTGAAAGAAATTAAAGAAGAGCTAACTAAATGGAAGGATGTTCCATGCTCATGGATCAGAAGACTTAATATTGTTAAAATACCAATATTACCTAAAGCAGTCTATAGATTCAATGCAATCCCCCATCAAAATTCCAACAGCCTTCTTTGTAGAAATGGGAAAGCCAAATCCTCAAGTTTATATGCAACTGCCAGAGGCATCAAATAGCCAAAGCAGTCTTGAAAAAGAAGGAAAAAGAAAGACTCACACTTTGCAATATCAAAAATATTATAAAGCTACAGTAATCAAAACAGTCTGGTACTGGTTTAATGATAGACATATAGACCTGTACATCTATAGTCAATTGATTTTCAACAAGTATGCTAATCCATCCAGTGGGGAAAGAACAGTCTCTAATTAATGGTGCTGGGACAACTGGATTTCCACAAGCAAAAGAATGAACCTCAACCCATACCTCACACAATATACAAAAACTAAAAGTGGATTAAGGACCTAAATGTAGGAATTAAAACTATAAAACTCTTAGAAGAAGACATAGGGATAATGCTTTGGGACCTAGTTTTTAACAATTAGTTTTTAGATAAGATACCAAAAGCATGAGCAACGAAAGACAAAATAGATAAATTGGACTTCATCTAAACTAAAAACTTTTCTTCACCAAAAGATTTTATCAACAAAGCAAAGAGACAACCTACAGAATGGGAGAAAATTTGGGGGAACCATATATCTGATAAGGGTTTAATATACAGAATATGTAAAGAACTCCTATAGCTTAACAACACAAATGCAAACAACCCAGTCAAAAAAATGGTCAAAGGACTTGAAAAGGCATTTAATCAAAGAAGAAATACAAATGACCAACAAGCACATGAAAAGATGTTCAATGTCATTAGTCATTTAAAAAAAATTAGTTGCTGTGGAGTCAATTCTGACTGATGGTGACCCTGTGTGTGCAAGAGAACTGCAATGGCTGTGACCTTTTGGAAGTAGATTGCCAGGCCTTTCTTCTGAGGTGCTTCTAGGTAGATTCAAACTCCTAACCTTTGAGTTAGTAGCTGAGTGCTTAACCACTTGCGCCAGCCAGGGACTCCTGTTATCATTAGAGAAATGCAAATCAAAACCACAATGTGCTATCACTTCACACCCACTAAAATGACTATGATTTTAAAAAACATAATCAGAAAAAGAAATTAAGGAAACAATTCCATTTACAATAGTAGCTAACAGAATAAAATACCTAGAAATAAATTTAACAAAGGAAGTGGGTAGATGAAATGGAAAGAGTAATACTGTGGAGTACTATGAAGAACTTAGAAGCAATAGACTAGATAGATGTACACATAGCAACACAGATGAATCTTTGTTTTAATTATGATACTTTACATAGAAGATAAAGATAAAATATTTTTCTATATTTGTCTTTTCAGTTTTTTCTATAGTCATAACTTTAAAAGTTGCCCCTGAAATGTCCATTTCTGACCATAGATAGACTACATTTCCTGAAACACCTCCCAGTGCAAAACACCTAAAAATTCTGGTTAAAATATACCAAATAACTTTCTATATTCATAGTGAGCTCATAAGAAAGGAAGAAAATCTCTAGAGGCTGAAAACAAAGAGGGAATTGAAATTAAGAGAACTAAGCTGACACTGGAGTCCCTGGGTGGTGCAAACAGTTAACATGCTCGGCTGCTGAACAAAAGGTTGAAGGTTTGAATCCACCTAGAGGCGCCTCAGAAGAAAGACCTGACAATCTACTTCTGAAAAAAATCAGCCATTGAAAACCCTATGGCACACAGTTCTCTGACACATGAGTCCATGAGTCAGAATTGACTTGACAGCAACTGTTTCTTTTTTGGGTTTTGGTTTGTTTGTTTGTTTTTAATCTGACACTGACACTATCAAGGCCCTGATGGCATTTTCAAGCTTGGTTTTCAAAAGACTTAGGTTCTAATGGCCGCACGAGAACAGGAGGAAGGCTTTGATTTCAAGAGTAGTGAAGAGTTAAAACTTAACTTGAGAGGCTATAACCTCAGTGAAAATGTAGACTAGAAAAATCAGCAAAGAGAAACAAACAAAAAAGCACCTCAACCTGGGTTCCAGGTGGAAGAATGAAACCTCTGAGAATTCATAATCGCCTGCCTTCCTTTAGGTCTGGGTATTTTTTTATTTACCTCTGTAGTCAGGAAAACACCATGTAGAGAAATTAACATAAAATCGTCCAAAATTTGTGATATCCTTATCTGGCTGGTGTAATGGCAAATTCTCTCTGGAGTGATGCACTCTCAACCAGGATCTTGCCAGATTCCCATATATAAAGCCCTGCTGAACATGAGCACCTAATCCAAAATTAGAGCTGTCAAACCACCATGAGCAAGAGTCAGCAGAAACAGCAGAATTAGTAGAAGTTTAGGGAAACTTCAGAAAATGGAATTATTAGATATCAAATAGAAAAAAGAGTGTTTAAAGATAAAAGTGGAACGGAAGACAAGAGAAACAAATTTCTGTCTAAAAAGAGCAGTCAACAACATGGGTGACCCTCAAAAACAGTATGCTAAGTGAGAGAAACCAGACACCAAAGGCCACATAGTGTACAATTCCATTTATAAGAAATGTACAAAGTAGGTAAATCCACAGAGACAAAGTAAATTAGTGGTTGCCTAGGACTGGGGGGAGGGGAAAATGGTTAGATTCAGAAGTGATAGTTAAAGGGTATGGGGTTTCCTTTAGGGGTGATGAAAATGTTCTAAAATTGATCATAGTGATATTTACACAACTCTGAATATACTCAAAACCACTGAAGTATACACTTTTAGATGGTGAATTTTATGTTTTATGAAGTATATCTCTATTAAAAATAAAAAGACCAGGTTTGAAAAAATAAACTTCTAGAAATGAAAAATACGGTTTTTGAAATTTAAAACTCAGTGGCTGCTAAAATAGCCTATGAAACACAGCTGAAGAAAAATTAGTAATCTGGAAGAGAAAGCTGGAGAAATTATTCAAAAAGCACAAAAGTGGGAGCGGTGGAAGAGAAACAAAGTAACATGGAAGATAGGATGGGAACGATTACATCTCATTGCTGTTCCAGAAGAAAAAGAGGGAGAGGCAACGTTTGAAGAGAAAGTGGCTGAGAATTTTTACAATGATGAAAGTACAGGAATCATCAAATTCATGAATCACAGTGAATCCCAAGCAGAAATATGTATTTTTTAAATCCACAAAAAGATGCATCCTAATGAAACTTCAGAATATCAAAGACGAGAGGAATTTAAAAGCAGCCTGAAAGAAAAGATTACTTAGAAAAGAAAGACAGTTACGCTGAGAACAGACTTCTCAATAGCAAAGATACCAAAACGTAGTGGAGTAATATTTTCAAAGTACTGAGAGAAAATGTCAGCTTCAAATCGTATTCCTAGCTAAGGTATTATTGAAAACCAAGGGCAAAATAAAGGCATAACCTTCCCTAAAGAAAGACTGAAAGATGTACATAAGGAAAAACGAAGCATTGAAGAGCAAGAAAGAATAGTTGGCAAAAAAAAAAAAAAATTGGTAGACACAGAAGTAAATCTAAAGCATGACTTGAAAACAATAATAATGCTTCACATAGGAAATAAAAAACAAGCTGAAACTAAAATATTGGACAACTGTATGTTGTATAATTGGAGCTACATCTGTTTATATACCTTAAATTATTCAGGAGAAAGATGGGGATATTGCTTTACTTTAGACTTTAAGTTGCACCCATGTTAAAATGTTAAAGGTAATTATTAAAAGCATGTTGTTGCTGTTAGATGCCATCGAGTTGGTTCTCATAGCAACCCTGTTACAACAGAACAAAATACTACCCAGTTCTGTGCCATCCTCACAATTGTTGCTGTGTTTCAGCCCATTGTTGCAGCCACTGTGCCAATCCATCTCATTGAAGGTCTTCCTCGTTTTCATTGACCCTCTACTTTACCAAGCATGATGTCCTTCTCTAAGGACTTGTCCCTCCTTATAACATGTCCAAAGTATGTAAGACAATATCTCCCCGTCCTCCCTGGCTGTACTTCTTCCAAGAAGATTTGTTTGTTCTTCTGGCAGTCCCTTGTATATTCAATATTCTTCACCAACACCATGATTCAAAGGCATCAATTCTTCTTCGGTCTTCCTTAATTCATTGCCCAGCTTTCACATACATATGAGGTGATTGAAAATACCATGGCTTGGGCCAGGCACACCTTAGCCCTCAAAGTGACATCTTTGCTTTTTAACACTTTAAAAGAGGTCTTTTGCAGCAGATTTCCCCAGTGCAATGCATCTTTTGATTTCTTGACAGCTGCTTCCATGGGCATTGATTTTGGATCCAAGTAAAATGAAATCCTTAACAACTTCAGTATTTTCTCCATTTAATCATGATGTTACTTATTGGTCTAGTTGTGAGGATTTTTTTTTTTTTTTTTTTTTTTTATGTTGAGGGGTAATCCATACTGAAGGCTGTAGTCTTTGATCTTCAGTAAGTGCTTCAAGTCCTCTTCACGTTCAGCAAGCAAGGTTGTGTCATCAGTATATCACAGATTGTTAATGAGTCTTCCTCCAATCCTGATGCTGCTTTCTTCATATATAGCCCAGCTTCTCAGATTATTTGCTTAGCATACAGATTGAATAAGTATGGTGAAAGGATACAACCCTGACACACACCTTTCTTGACTTTAAACCATGCAGTATCCCTTTGTTCTGTTCAAACGACTGCCTCTTGATCTATGTACAGGTTCCTCATCAGCACAATGAAGTGTTCTGAATTCCCATTCTTCACAATTAAAAGCATAGAAGTAGAATATGTAACTTTCCTAACACTATAAAGGAAATGGTTTAAGAAAAAATGAATTAAGAAAGAAGGCAAACTGACAAAAGAAGGAAAATTGTTAACCTTCCAGCCAACTGCCTTTTTTAAACAAGAATCATTCCCTTCCCCCATTTTTTAATATTTGACATATCCTAGAGCACTTAAGATTTTCTGTATGGAATGATTTAATGACCTTAGGTCACCCTTTCCTGAAAATAAGAAAGAGTGGCATTTCTGCTCTTCCCCTGATACTTGGTCACCCCATGGGAGATCATCTCATCTGGGAGCAGGACTAGGCAAAGGTCAGGAAGTGCAGTGTATCTGCACACCACTCAGCAGGGTCCCATGAGTGAGCAAGGCCAGCAGCAGCAGAGTGGCCAGCAGACCTCTCGAGGTCCAGTGCCTGCCGCATGGGGGCAGGATCACTTTCCCCCTGTTATTCAAACAATACATAAGGAAAATATAAAGAAGAAAATGAAAATCCTACTTGTAAATCCTGCCAACCCATGATTAACCACTCTTACTGTGTTGGTTCACCCCTTTTGGCTTTTTTCTAGGTATAGAATCACAATATCTATGGTATTTTGTATCCTGTACCTTTTAGTTAGCATCACATTAGGGGCAGTTTTGCACATGATTTAGATGTTCTTCAAGAACATAGTTTTCAGTGCATACACAAGACTGCATTGTTCTGATGCACTGACTTTTCTTTCTGAAGTGCTCCTCCACCTCCCTCCCTGCTGTCCCATTCTGTTTTGTGTCCCTTCTTTCAGCATTTGTACCAGGAAGTGGATCATGACAGGTCTGCTGGGAGAATTTTGCCTGTGAGAGGTTTATACTAGTTTCTTTCCATTTAGATGAACAAAGTTGGTCCCAGTTCTGAGCACTCCCTTGTTTCCAGGAACCACCTTTGCTCTTACCAATGTCACAAGAACCCTTTTCCTTCTGTAGGCAGGGACTGTCTGTGGCCTCCAGGAGGGAATCTCCTCCCTACCAGGAATAGCTTGTCAGGTGGTGGGTGCACAGTGCTGGCAATGAGGCCAAAGGTGCATACTGGCCCTGCCCTCCGGCAGCTGTGCGCTAGGCAGTGTGCTCACAAGGTGCTCACTGGGCACACGCCATCCCTGCACAGGCCCGGGCACCCCAAGGGCACACCCTGCTACTGCCAAATTGGGCAGAGCTGGCCTGAGAAAACCCACTCCCCCACCTTTATCTCCCCACAGGTGATTGTTCAGAGGTGCCTGGCTGGGAAGAGTGTGGCTCACGTGAAGGCTGCCTGCATCCTGTGCGGGTACCTGAAGCTGCTGCCCATGTTCAGCGTAGTGATGCCAGGGATGATCAGCCGCATCTTGTTCCCAGGTAAGTGCTCCATCCTGGTGTGCGCACACCTGCTCAGCCTCACTTGGAGGGATCCTGAGAGCATGGGGGCTTTTAGATCTCCCGGAGGTGCTCCACACTGCTTCCTTGGGGGCTCAGGGCTGGGATGAGTGGTACAGCTCAGCAGAGGTCTGGCAGACTGTGGACCTGGGCAGCCAGAGTGAGTTCCAAGGAGGCCAATTTGGACAGGGCAGAGCAGACCAAGGCATCTTCCCTTGGGACAGCCCAGGACACTGGTATGGAGGCACAGTCCCTAGAAAGGCTGAGCTGCCCTCATGGCAGCACAGACATCGTCATGCTGCGTACGCTGTAGGTCCAGCCCTGTGCCAGGGGTCCAACAGATGAGGCTTGTCAGAGGGAGACTCGATATGACCCCCAGTATGGGCCTGACTCTGAGGCCCGTATTCTTTTTTTTTATTATTATTATTGTACTTTAGATGAAGGTTTACAGAACAAATAGCTTCTCATTAAACAGTTAGTACACATATTATTTTATGACAATGGTTAACAACCCCACAACATGTCGACACTCTCCCTTCTCGACGTTGGGTTCCCTATTACCAGCTTTCCTGTCCCCTCCTGCCTTCTAGTCCTTGTCCCTGGACTGTTGTGCCCC
>NW_004444093.1:3310429-3320049 GCF_000243295.1 Trichechus manatus latirostris | reverse complement strand
GGTGGTAGCCGGGCACCATCTAGCTGTACTGGACTCAGTCTGAGACACACCTCTTTTTGACCCTCATCCCTTTCTGGTCTCAGTATAGAGACATGCTTGGCTACAGCATGCCCAGATAGGGTGTTCTGTCGCCAAGCAGCATTTTCATAGGGCTCCCAAGTGGTGCCTCCTCGTGTGTTAGAGACGAGGCCTCATGCTCTTCAAGAGCTCAGAGTGCCTCCCCACCGCACAGTGGGACCTGTCCCCACTCACTGAGGAGGAAGATTGGCAGTGCATCTCAGATCTGGGTTCTAGAAAGGAAGTTACTGAGGGAGGGGAGTGGAGTGAGGAATGGCTCCTCTCTCCAGTGGCACTGGGAGCAGGAACCAAACTCCAAGCCTTCTGACCCAGAGGTGAGTAAGAGGAGGATGGGCTGCTCTGGCAGGAGCCCTTGGGGAAGACAGGCCGGCACTCACTTCTTCCTGGTCCTCAGAGATGGCCAGACCCACAGAGGGACACACCTGCTCTCCACGTGCCAGGGCTCTGAAACCAGAAACCCACCGATCACTCAGCTCTGGCACCTGCCCATGCTCCCGGTGAAGGATGCTTTTCAGTGACCCAAATGCTTCTGCCCCTAGGTTCAGAGCCTCTCCCAGCCAGAGCTGGGCCTGGATACGGCTAAGGTGTGAGTCTGAAAACCTTGTTTTCCTGTAGGCTGGTGAATTTGTTGGAGCTCTCAGTTGCCAGTGTGCCTATCTTGGCTCCTTTTTCTAAGCTGGTGTCACCCTCAGGCCATATGGTCCCACGAGCTGGACAGCCCCAACAGAAAGAGTGTTTTCTCTTTCATCATTCCAGCAAAGATACCAGATGAGTCTCAGTGAACACACTTGAGTTGTATGGACCAATCTTTGTGGCCAAGGGGAAGGAATGTGTAGAATGGCCAGGCTGGCTCCCGGTGCCACCCACACCACAGCAAGGGAGCCTGAGGTCTGCTTACCAGAGCAGGGGGATGGAGAGTGGGCAAATGAACACAGGTGGCCACTGCAGCCTTCCCCTGGAGTCTTTACGTTCCTTCTTAAGATGTTTGACAATCACGTCTTAAGCTAGGTAGCTGTCCCCAGTAAAATAGCATGTTCTACCATAAACCTGGGAAGTATCCTGCTTCCTTTTGTGCTATGTAGGGTGACCTAAGGTCCGTGGGTGGCGCAAATGGTTAAGTGCTTGACTACTAGCTGAAACGTTAGTGGTTCAGACCCACCCAGAGGTACCACAGGAGACAGGTCTGATGATCTACTCCTAAAAGGTCAAATCCTTGAAAACCCTGTGAAGCATGTTTCTACTCTGCACACCCATGGGGTCGCCATGAGTTGTAATCAACTCAATGGCAGCTAACAACAGCAACTTTATATCCCTGATTAATGTTCTTGAGGGTCATAGTATGTTCACTTCTTTACTTCCCTTTGTCCAAAAATTCTTCCCAAATATTCTGAAATACCACCTCTATCAGAGTTAAGGGAGTAAGTTTATGAGTTGCTCACACACTAGTATGTGGAAGAATAATTGTTTGCTAACACCTGACTGGGATCACTGAAAGACTTATGAGGGCATGTGACTTGCTTTAGATCACACCGTGAACTGGTGGAAGCTTCAATTCATGTGGCTCCTGGTGCCTGTCTCCTAGTCCTTCATCCTCTGCAAGCTCCTGAAAAGAGCATAGGATTATCAATTGGAGCTGTCAACAGTACACCAAGAATCAATCAAATATACTGGTTAGTTGCTGTTAAGTTGATTCTGACTCATGGCAACCCCACGTGTGCAAAGTAGAACTGTTCCGTAGAGTTTTCAAGGCTGTGACCTTTCTAAAGAAGATCGCCAGGCCTGTCTTCTGAGCTGCTTCTGGGTGGGTTTGAACCACCAACCTTTCAGCTAGTAGTTGAGCACTCAGCCATGTGGGCCACTCAGGGTCTGTCCACTTAATGTTCTTATTTTTTTTCCCTTCCCTTGAACTCAGCTCTGAGCACTCTGAGGCCAGCATGTTGGTGTGACTGCCATCTCTTTTTGCAGATAAAGTGGCTTGTGTTGTGCCTTCAGAATGTCTGAAGCACTGTGGCACCAGAACTGGTTGCAGCCACATTGCCTACCCAGTCCTGGTGGAGGAGCTGATACCTATCGGTAAGAAATGGACTATACCATCAAGGGCCACAGAGCCCTCTGATCTGTGTCCCCATTGGAGCCTGGGCCATTGGGCGTGAGGGCTGAGACTGACCCATGGTTCTGGGTGGAAATGTAGACTTTTGGGGCCAGTTGGAGAGGGAGCCTTGTCTGCCCTGATGGAAGGAGCTGGGCCTTCCCTCTCTTCACTCCTCATGCACTAATGGAGTATATGCTCTCAGAGGCATGGCCTGTGAACAAGCTCATCTGCTCACCTTGTTCCTTTGCTCATTCGTTCACTCAGCAAATGTCTCCTGGGCTCCACACTCTGGTAGGCATTGTTCTCAGCCAGGAGAATACCACGATAGTCTCATCCTGCTCTCAAATTGCTTACTAGCCAGCAGTGTAGGCGGGTAAACCAGCAGTTACCCAACAGAGAGATACCTTTCATTGTGAGATGACAACGAGCCCGTGCATTGAGCTCCCCTTCTCTTACATTCCATTAAAATGAAAGAACAAGTATTTAAGCAAAAACCTTTGTACTAGCTCTGGAGAACATGGGAGAGTGACATCCATAGGCTGGAGAAGTTGAGACTATTCTATCAAATATGATATCAGTGGACTCCAACTGAGGGAAATCCTGACCACCCCATAGTTCTGGTAGCAGGTGTCCAGATTCCCCAGATGAGCCTCTGGAAAAGGGTGCACGGGAGCGCGCTGCAGGGCAGTGGAAGGGAGGACATCAAAGGATCTTAGATTTTGCCTGCCGGAGTGGCCATTGAACACAGTGGGGGCATGACTGTAGTTGGCTGTAATCCAGGGTCCTTTTGACCCTCAGGCTCTCCTGTCCACTTGTAGAAAAGACATTTCTTGGCAGAGCAGTTGGGGTCACTGTGGCATGGCAGCATCCCAGGTAATCATACTAGATAGTTGTTTATCACTAATATTGGTTGAGTGCCTGCTCTGTACTGAGCATTGTGCTAACTCATCTACCTTACTTATCTTAATCTCAACAATAGCCCTATGTGGTCGGTGCTGTTAGGCCCACTGAGGCACAAGGAGTTACATCACCTGCCTGAAGACTGAGCCATCTCTGAGCCTCTGGCTCCTCATCTGTAAAGGGGACAGCAGTGGTATCCCTCACACAGGGCTACAGGGAGATCAGGGCGATTGCCTGAAGATACATTCTAGCACAAAGTAACGACTCAAGAGAGACAAACTCCCATTATATAAAGACACAGCAGGAAACTACTAAATCTTGTCACAAAGCAAGGACAAATGTAATACATTCCACTCCAAATAACACTTGAATATTTTGTAGGAGAAAATTCAGCATGGAGAAAATGTCATGATGAGGCCTCTGTTCTCGCCTAGCACAGCCAGAGACCGGAGGCCCAGGGACTGTCCTTCTCTTGCAGGCTTACGTGGCTTGATGGTGTCCTCACTGTGGGCCTCTCTCATGTCCTCCCTGACTTCTATTTTCAACAGTGCCAGCACCGTCTTCACACTAGACATCTACACCTGGATACGGCCTGTGGCCACTGAAAAGGAACTTATGGTCACAGGAAGGTGAAGGATTCTCTGTTAACATTAGTTACTGCAGTTAATGAATCGATGCCCACAGTATGTTACTAAGCAAAATGTTTAGGCTGTAAAGCTGTATGCAGCATTATCCTGTACATATACAATATGGTTGGGTTTTTTGTTGTTGCTGTTATTTTTTGTGTTTGTTTGGTTTGTGTTTGCTTTTTGGCTGCAGTTTTGCAATGAAATCTATTGCTTTTATAATCAGAAAGAAAATTATTTCCATTTGGGGAAAAATAAATAATGACAATGATAAATGTAAGTGTAGTGTAATGTACCCCCTAAAAATAGTTTTTGTGACACCATTTACATACATTATCTCATTTAGTCCTGAGGATAACCTTTAAAGGTAAGTTTTACTACCTTGATTCTCATTGTACAAATGGGGAGACAGTGGCCCATAGGGAGGAGGTGGTCTCCCTGCAGTCACATAGTAAGTGAAGGGAACTGTCCATCTCAGGGTTCATGCTGTCAACCACAGTGCCACACGGCACCATCCTAGGCATGGAGTGGGGGATACAAACACGTGTAACACGTGGTCCCTGACTTTAAAGAGCTGATTGCATAGGGTTTCATATTGGCAGTCCATGCCCACATCCAGCCCATAGCCATGTTTAACATGGCTTACGTTATATCTAAACTACTTCCTTTTATCTTGGGTAGAGGTGCATGTTGCTCATTTACCTTACCTGCAGGTTTTGAGTTGGACTTTACATTTTGATTAGTATTTGATACATTGTGGCACAAGCCGTTTGCAGTTGGCTGCTAACCAAAAGGTTGCATTCTCTCTGCTGGAGAATGACCGGCAATCTGCTTCCGTAAAGATTACAGCCAAGAAGACCCTATGGAGCAGTTCTGCTCTGTAACATATGGGGTCGCCATGAGTGGGGGGTCGACTCAGTGGCAGCTAACAACAACCACCCCTGCAGGTTTGGAGTTAGACTTTACGTTTTGATTAGTATTATAATTTAAAAAGCACTACTCTTCCAAGATTTTAAGGAACAGATTTCAGTTTTATTTAAATTGTGATAGAATGTAGAAAAAACAGGAAGGCTGAAATCCGATTCAGAAAGCTCAAGACATGATGCCAAGACCTAAAACATATAATAGAAAAAAAAGAAAATTAAAGACAAATCTCACTTTTCAACAGCAATGCAAAAATTGTAAATAAGATATTAGGAGATAAAAATCCAACAATACATTAAAAGAATGACGTTCCATTACCAACTGGGTTTTTTTTCCAGAAATATAGGAATGGGTCAATGTTAAGAAATGTGGTGGAGGCGGCACGAAGATGGCGGAGTAGTCAGACGCTTCCTGTGGTCCCTCTCACAACAAAGACCTGAAAAAACAAGTGAATTGACTATATATGACAATCTAGGAGCCCTGAACATCAAAGGCAAAGTTGAGGAATCAGACTTTGGCAGGGGGAGGGAGAGATGGTTTGGAAGCAGCGAGGAGTTGTCAGACCTGACTGGGTGAGAGCCTGAGCCCTACAGGTCTGATCAGCTCCTGGTGCTCAGTGAAGCAGGCAAGCAGCAGTGCTCAGGAGGCATTTTCCACACCGAGAGAGACCCAGTGGCAGAGAGTCTACTCAGCCATCCAGAATCAGTGAGAAGCAGCCCTCGATCGGCAAAAAATAAGTACTTGAGTATGGCCTACCGCGTGGATCAAAAACACCCCACTTTGCGAAAAATCTCTCTCCCATCTACCTCCCCACTCCCTGCTCTGCACTGGGTCCAGGACCAGCTTCAGCAATTACCAAGTCCCCTGGGCCAGAAGTGGGACCAGTAACATGCCCTGAGCCATTCTGCTGGCCTTGGAGAGTGAACAAATTACCAAACGGGAAAAAATAATCTGCTGGCTCCCCTAAGCCAGGAATTCAGGGTAGGCACAGCTCCTTTGCCTGGGCACAGGCATAAGGGATCCGCAGGCTTTGAGTGCCTTTCCCCCTGCATAGACTTGTGTGAGCCCATTTCAACAGCGTAGGCCCTCATTACCGCAGCACAACAGGGTATATACCTGAAGTCTAACTTCAACTGTTTCAGCTGTGAAGTGGCAGGTTCATGCCATTTGACACTTTTCTGCCCATTAAGCAGGGTCTTCACCCACCCGCATCAGGGGCCTGAGGATTGGTGGCTCCACCCACACCACCTAGCCACCTGCAGTGGGGCACAAGAATAAGAGGTGCCCCCCAGTCCTTACAGCCAACATATTGGGTGCTCATAGTCCGGCTGCAAAGCCCACCCACCTACACGCCCTAGGGAACAGAGACATGCTTTCCTCCTGGACATTCAGGCCTTTGGCCCCCTGTGTTGCTCAGCATGTGTCCCCCCTGCTGCAGCCAGATGCCTGTGCCTACACCAATCACTCATGCCGGTCTAGGACTGTAGGTGAGAGCCTGCACAACACACTTGGTGACCAAATACCTGGACACCTGTGCTGAATCCATACAGGAGGAGTGGGCAGACTCCTGGGCTCACATACTCAGCGGCGGGTCTGGCCACCTGGTGGCAGGACGTTGGAGCTTCAGGGACACCAGTGAGTGGGCTAGTTCACATGAGCAGCCTACTTGGGCATATCAAAACAAAACAAAACAAGCGGGTAGAACACAGTAAGCAAACATAAAATAAATATAAGAACTTATTGATGGCTCGGAGACAACAGTCAATATAAAATCACATAAAGAGGCAGACCACGATGGCTTCAGCAAGCGCCTAAAATAAAGGATATGGAAAATTTTCCGGAGGAAGAAAATTTCTTGGAATTACCAGAGGCAGAATACAAAAGGTTAATATACAGAACTCTTCAAGATATCAGGAAGGAAATTAGGCAAAACACGGAACACGCAATAGAGGAAATTAAAAAGATTAGAGAAGAGCGCAATGACAAATTAAACAGGCTACAAGAATCCGTAGAGAGCAATCAGAAATCCAGAAGATTAACAATAAAATTTCAGAATTAGACAACTGAATAGAAAGAGGAGCAGAATTGAGGCAATGGAAGTCAGAATTAGTGAGATTGAAGATAAAGCACTTGACACCAACTTATTTGAGGAAAAATCAGATAAAAAGATTTTAAAAATGAAGAAACCCTAAGACTTATGTGGGATTCTATCAACAGGAATAATCTACGAGTGATTGGAGTACCAGAACAAGGAGGGATAACAGAAAATACAGAGAGAATTGTTGAAGATTTGCTGGCAGAAAACTTCCCTGATATCATGAAAGATGCGAAGATATCTATCCAAGATGCTCATTGAACCCCACATAAGGTAGATCCCAAAAGAAAGTCACCAACACATATTATAATCAAACTTGTCAAAACCAAAGATAAAGAGAATTTTAAGAGTGGCTAGGGATAAACAAAAAGTCATCTACAAAGAAGAGTCAATAAGACTAAGCTTGGACTACTCAGCAGAAACCATGCAGGCAAGAAGGCAATGGGACGACATATATAAAGCCTTGAAGGAAAAAACTGCCAGACAAGAATTATATATCCAGACTTCCGGGCAACATGGCACTATAGTCGGAAGCACCAAGCTGTCCCTCTGCAGCAAACAGCAGAAAAACTAAAACAGTCACACATCAATCCTGAAACCCTATGCATCAAATGAAGAGATAAAGAACTCAGCCAAGCACCGAATGGAATAGGAAATAAACCAAGAAGAGACAGCGAGGAGAGATACATGCAGAGGTCCCCTATCAGCTACCGCAGCACGGATCCACCATCTTGGACTCCTATCAGAGATCAGCAAATGGGGTACGAGAAAACAGCTTCACAGGAGTTTTCAGCAGGAGACAAAACAACCGGTAACCAGCAATATAGGCTTTCCCACCCCCCACCCTTCTTCACCCTCCACTTAGCCTGCTCTGCTTCCTGCAGCCGCAGTCTCCTGGCCTGGAAGCACCCTGGTGTCACTTGGATTCCACCCGCCAGCACTGGCCAGCTCCCTGAGTGCTTTCTGTTGGCTGCTGGTGTTGCTTTTTTCCGCTTCTTGGATTTCTTCCTTGTCTCTTACCACCTCCCCCTCCTTTCTCTTGGGTGCCTGGCTCTGTGCACCATCTTTGCTTTTTCCTAAGGGGCGGCAAGGTGCTGCTTGACTGTGGGACTGCTTCCTGGCCCGTGCTGCCACACTGGTGGAACCCCTGGGGCTTTTTTGTTTGTTTGCTCTGATTTGTTCTGTTTTGATTTGTTTGTTTGTTTTCTTTTTCTTTTTCTTTTCTCGGCTTGGGAGCCCCTTTTAGCTGGGAAGTGTCACGCAGCTTGAAAGCTACTTCCTCACTCTGCAGAGACACACAGGGACATCCCTGGGAGCATTTCTTTTTTTGGGGTTTTTTGTTTGTTTGTTTGTTTCGTTTTTGTTTTCTTCTCTCTCTTACTGCTTTTTTGTCTGTCTTCATTTCCAGTTTCTCTACGTATTCATTTTTTTCTTTTACCCTTTTTCTTTTTTCTTTTTTGTTTTTCCTCATTTCTCAGTCTCTCACCTCTCCACTCCAATAGCAAGCTCCCTTAGCACTCTTGTTTGTTTGTGTGTATGTTTTTGGCTTCTGTTCCTCTCTCTTCTCTCTCATCTTTCCCATACCCATCTTAGCTCCATATATCACAATCTACCCTCTCCTTCCTGCCTACCTACACCGTGCTCTGAACATCACACTCCCAAGCAACACAGGCACGCCCTACTGGAACCTTCCCAGCACTGATTCCTGGTCCGCACTGTCAGCCTTAGTATGTGCCACAAACAACCCATTCCAGCAACTCCCCTTCAGCTAGACCAGCCCTGCTGTACCATACCTGAGTGAGTGACCCTGCCCATTGGAGAAGGAGGTGAAAAGTATCAAACCCACAGACGAGCAAACAACAAAGAACGCACAGCCTGCCTGCTCACACATAACCAAATAAAACAAAAAAGCAAGGTGAAACAAGTCTACAATCAGTAAATGAGGAAAATAACCACTGAATTCCCCAAAGACAGCAGACAATATTAAAACATTTACAAAAACAGGACAGGATGGCTCCAGTAGGTGTCTAAAATAAAACACCAGATGAACTTCCAGTAGAAGAAAAGGCACTAGACATAACTGATAGGGAATTCAGATCTCTAATATTCAGAATTATCCCAGAGTTGAAGCAAAAAGCAGACAAAAAATGAAAAAATAGACAAATTCATGGAAAATACGGACAAAAAATTTGAAGAATTCAAGAAAATAATACAGGAACAAAATGCTAAAATAAATACACAACTAGAAATCATACAAAAACAACAATTAGAAATCCAGAAGATAACAGGATTTCAGAAATCGACAAGGAAAGGTCACGGAAGCTCCATAGACACTTCCAAACTCCCTGAGAGACTGAACTGCTGGGCTGAGGGCTGTGGGGACTATGGTCTTGGGGAACATCTAGCTCAATTGGCATAACACAGTTTATAAAGACAATGTTCTACATTCTACCTTGGTGAGTAGCGTCTGGGGTCTTAAAAGCCTGCGAGCAGCCATCTAAGATACTCCACTGGTCTCACCCCTTCAGGAGCAAGGGAGAATGAAGAGAACCAGATATAAGGAAAAGATTTGTCCAAAGGACTAATGGACCACAAAGCTACCACGGCCTCCACCAAACCAAGTCCAGTACAGCCAGATGGTGCCAGGCTACACCACTGACTGCTCTGACAGGGATCACAACAGAGGGTTCTAGACAGAGCTGGAGAAGGATGTAGAACAAAATTCTAACACACATACAAAAGATCAGATTTACTGGCCTGAAAGAGACTGGAGAACTCCCGAGAGTATGGCCCCCAGGCACCCTTTTAGCTCAGTGGTGAAGTCACTTCTGAGGTTCACCGTTCAACCAGGGAATGGACAGCTCCATAAAACCAAATGGGACTAATGAGGCACAGCAGTCCAGGG
>NW_004444093.1:3305142-3310010 GCF_000243295.1 Trichechus manatus latirostris | reverse complement strand
GTTGACATGTCATGGGGTTGTTAACCAATGTCATAAAACGATATGTGTACTGACTGTTTAATGAGAAACTATTTGTTCTGTAAACCTTCATCTAAAGTGCAATAAAAAAATTTAAAAGGAAGAATTATATATCCAGGAAAACTGTCTCTCAAATATGATGGCAAAATTAGGGCATTTCCAGATAAACAGAAGTTTAGGGAATTTGCAAAAACAAAACCAAAATTACAAGCAATACTAACGGGAGTCCTCCAGTTAGAAAGTCAGTAACATCAGATAACAACCCTAGACTAGAACACAGGACAGAGCAACCAGATATCGACTCAGATATGGAAGTCACAAAAATAAATTAAAGCTAAAACACTGAAAATAGGGAGACAGAGATATCAATATGTAAAAAATGACAAAACAAAAAAAGAGGGACTAAAAAATGTAGACATAGAGTTTTCATACGGAGAGGAAGTCAAGGCAATATAAAGAAATGAAAGACTGGTATAAACTTAGAAAAATAGGGGGAAATATTAAGGTAACCACAAAGGAAACTAACAATCCTACAAGTCAAAATAAAAAACAAGAAAAATATAAAGACTCAGCAAATACAAAATCAACAACAATGAAAAAAATGAAAATACGTAAAGAAAAATGACTCAGCACAGAAAATTAAGGGGAACAAAGAAACTGTGAACAACACACAAAAAAAGACATCAAAATGACAGCACTAGACTCATACCTATCAATAATTACACTGAATGGAAATGGACTAAGTGCACCAATGAAGAGACAGAGAGTGGCTGATTGGATTAAAAAAACACGATCCGTCTATATGCTGCCTGTAAGAGACACACCTTAGACTTAAAGACACAAACAAACTAAAACTCAAAGGATAGAAAAACATATATCAAGCAAACAACAATTTAAAAAGAGCCGGAGTGGCAATATTAATCTCTGACAAAATAGACTTTAAAGTAAAATCCACCACAAAGGATAAGGAACGACACCATAGAATGATTAAAGGGTCAATACACCAGTAGGACATAACTATAATAAATATTTACGCACCCAATGACAGGGCTCCAAAATACATAAAACTAACAGCGTTGAAAAGAGAGATAGACAGCTCCACAATAGTAGTAGAAGACTTCAACACACCACTTTTGGTGAAGGACAGAACATCCAGAAAGAAGCTCAACATAGACAGAAGATCTAAATGCTACAGTCAACCAACTTGATCTCGTAGACATATACCAAACACTCCACCCAACAACAGCCAAGTGTAGTTTCTTTTCCAACGAAGTAAGTGAGATGAAGTCTCACTGTCCTTGCTTCTAAGGAGCATTCTGGTTGTACTTCCTCCAAGACTGATTTGTTTTTCTGACAGTCCATGGTGTATTCAGTGTTCTTTGCCAACACTGCAATTCAAATATGTCAATTCTTCAGTGTTCCTTTTTCACTGTCCAACTTTTACATGCCATGAGACACTTGAAAAGACCATAACTTGAATCAGGCACACCTTAGTCATTAAAGTGACATTTTTGCCTTTTAAGATTTTAAAGAAGTCTTTTCTGCAGATTTGCCCAATGGAATTCATCATTTGATTTCTTGACTACTGCTTCCATGGGTGTTGGTTGTTAATCAAAGTATAAATGAAGTCCTTGCAACTTCAGATTCTTCACTATCATGATGTTGCTTATGCACCCAGTTGTGAGGATTTTTGTTTCTTCACGTTCAGGTGTAATCCATACTGAAGGCTGTAGTCTTTTACCTTCATCAGTAAGTGCTTTAAGTCATCTTCATTTTTGGCAAGCAAAGTTATATCATATGCATAACACTTCTCAGCAATATAAAGGAACAAACAAATGATACATACAACAACTTGGTTGAACCTTAATGACATTATAGTGAATGTAAGAAGCCAGACTCAAAGGTTACTTACTGTATATTGCATTTATATGACATTCTCAAAAAGAGAAAATAGTGATGGAGAATATATCACTGTTTGCCAGGGATTAGGGGTGACGGAAGGATATGACTACAAAATATTAGCATGAGGGAGATTTTTTGGGAGTGATGGAACCATTCTGTAGCCTGATTATGGTGGTAGCATGAATCTATGCATGAAAAATTTTGTAAAATGTACACCAAAAATGTCAATTTTACCTAGTGTTAATTTAATTTTTTTAATTAAAATAAATAAATAAAAATTTTAAAACTACTCAACCAGGCAGTCCTCACTGTTGCTCCCAAATTCCACTGAGAAAGTAGCACTGGAGGATAGACAGGACATCACATAGTTCAGTGTAATGTTATGGTCCTTGTATTTCGGGCCTTGCCAGAGTTTTGTTTCCAAGGATGAAACAAAAAGATCTGAAAATGCAGCACAGTCTCCTCCCGGCTCAAATACTAACAAAATCAAAATGGCTGCAGTGGCACAGGAGGTTGAGGATTGAGCCAATCATAAGTGAATTTTAATTAAAGGTTCAGTCTAGCCCCAGCTCAACTTGACTTCTTGCCTTCACTGCCAGGAAAAAGAAAGGGATTGCACTCTCTGGAAAATAAACAAAAGAAAACAAAAAATATTATTATTCAGTCTTGTCTTAGTCTTCTAGTGCTACCATAACAGAAATACCACAAGTGGATGGTTTTAACGGAGAAGTTTATTTCCTCACAGTCAAAGTAGGCTAAAAGTCCAAATTCAGGGCATCAGCTCCAGGGGAAGTGTTCCTCTCTCTGTCGGCCTTCTCATCAGTGTTCCCCTGGATTAGGAGCTTCTCGGCACAGGGACCCCTGTCCAAAGGATGCATTCTGCTCCTGGCACTGCTTTCTTGATGGCATGAGGTCCCCGTCTCACTGCTCACTTCTGTCGTTTATATCTCAAGAGATTGCCTCGGGACACAATCGAGTCTTGTAGATCTAGTCCTGCCTTACTAACACAACTGCCACACATCCTCCCTCATTAATATCGTAGAGGCAGGATTTACAACATATAGGAAAATCACACAGTACCAAGAACCATGGCCCAGCCAAACTGATATACACATTTTGGGGGGGACATAATACAAACCATGACCAGTCTCCACTGTTTTCTCCCCACTATTCTTTTAAGCACAATGTCAAAAATTATAAATCATGAGATACGCAGAAAAGTAAGAAAATATGACCCATAGTCAAAAGAAAACACAGTCAATAGAAGCAAACACACAGGTGGCACATTTATTGGAGTTAGTAGACAAGGACTTTAAAACAACTATTATAAATATGTTAAAGAATTTACAAGAACAGATGGATATAATTGGTGAGTGATGGAATACTTTGTGAGAGAAATGGCAACTCTTGAATCCAAATGGATTGACATGATCAGCCCTCTGCTCTGTCTTTCTAGGAGAAGAAGGGCTGAATTATCTCAGTGGAAGATAACATCATCATGAGCCTCTGTGGTCTTTTTGTTTTTTAATACCAAGTGGCATTTCATGAAAAATCACTAGCTGCGTAAAGAGACAAGAACTTTTGAACAAATAACAACAAAAAGTCAACAAAAAGACCCGCAGGTGAAGTTAGCAGACTAGAACTTTAAAATAACCATGATAAATATGTACAAGAAAGTAGAGGGAAAGGTGTACAAAATAGACAAAAAGATCAAGAATTTCACTATAGAATCAGAATTTGTAAAAAGGAAAAGGTTTTTCTAGAATAGAAAAATATATTAAACTAAGAACTCGATGGGATTTCAACTTATTGGGTATAACAGAAAATTGGTGAATTGGAAAATGGATCAATGGAAAATATCTAAACTGAAGTACATGGGAAAAAATAATAAGATGTACATGAGACACAAGCAAAAGAAAAATACACATGTAATTGGAATCACAGAAAGAGAGGAACAAATTGGGTGGAAGCAATTTTGAAAAGAGAATGGCCAAGAATTTTCCAAAACTAATGGACAGCCATCCAGAAATTTAAGAAGTTTAGCAAGTTCCGAGCAGGATAAATACAAAAGAAATTATACCTTGATTACATTACAGAGAAACTTTCTTGAAACTAAAGATAATGAGAAAAACATTAAAGTAGCCAGAGGAAAAATAAATCACAAAATACTTTCAAAGTGGCAATAAGGAGACTTAGAATCTTTACCAGAAACTATGAAAGCCAGAAGACAAAGAAATAGCATCTTCAAGTTCTGAGGAGGGGAAAAAAAAAAAAAAACTGGCAAAACAGGATTCAATACCCACCAAATCTATTCTCCAAAATGAAGGTAAAGATTTTTTTTAGATAAGTGCAAGCTGAGAGAATTAATCACCGTTAGACCTGCACTATAATAAATTCTAAAGGAAATTCTTCAGGCTGAAGGAAAATAACCCAGATAGAAGAATTAAACTTAAGAGGAGAATGAAGAGCACCAGAAAGTGTAAATATGTGGTAACTATAAATGAATATTGGCTCTTGACAATTCCAATAAAAAATGTCTTGTGGAATTTATAACGTATGGAAGTAAAATATATGACAATAATACGACAAAATATAAGAATAGACTAAATGGAATTTAAATGTTATAAGGTTCTAGAATTATTTGGATTATGGTAAAAGTAAAAGTTGTATCTGCTATAATATATCAAAGATGAATGTAATATCAAGACTAAGCAATAAAAGAATAGTACAAAAAGGTACAACTAACCAGTTAATAGAAAGGAAATAAGGACTAACTAATAAAATATTTGCTTGCCAAAAATGAAGAAAAGTTGAAGCACTTTTTTTTTTCTTTTAATTTTATTGTACTTCTGGTGAAGGCTTACAGAACAAATAGTTTCTCATGAAACAGTAGTACACATGTTGTTTTATGACATTGGTTAACAGCCCCACAACATATTAACCCTCTA
>NW_004444093.1:3258819-3298687 GCF_000243295.1 Trichechus manatus latirostris | reverse complement strand
CGTGGTGCTTCTGCCTAGAGCGCCATTTTGCTGGAACTCTGAAGCACTTTTGATGAAGATCAGAGACCACAGCCTTCAGTGTGTATTAAAACTCAACATAAGGAGAATGAAAATTCTTACAACTGGACCAATGAAAAACATCATGATAAATAGTGAAGAAATGGAAGTTGTCAAGGATTTCATTCTTCTTGTCAAGAATTTCATTCTTCTTGGATCCACAATCAATACCCACGGAAGCAGCAGTCAGGCAATCAAAGGATGTATTGCATTGGGCAAATCTGCTGCAAAAGACCTCTTTACAGTGCTAAAAATCAAATATGTCACTTTGAAAACTAAGTTGTGCCTGATCCAAGCTATGGTCTTTTCAGTCACCTTATATGCATGCAAAAACTGGACAACGAAAAAGGAAGACTGAAGAAGAATTGATACATTTGAATTGCGGTGTTGGCAAAGAATATTGAATATACCACGGACTTCCAGAAGAATGATCAAATCTGTCTTGGAGGAAATACAACCAGAATGCTCCTTAGAAGCAAGAATGGCAAGACCTCATCTCACGTGCTTATTATGAGGAGGGACCAGTACCTGGAGAAGGACATCATGCTTGGTAAGGTAGAGGGTCATCGAAAAAGAGGAAGACCCTCAACAAAATGGATTGGCACAGTGGCTGCAACAATAGGCTCAAACATAGCAATGATTGTAAGGATGGCGCAGGACCAGGCAACATTTCATTCTGTTACACGTAGGGTCGCTATGAGTTGGTGTCAATTTGACAGCACCTAACAACAACAAATAAAATATTTGACTAACCCAAAAGAAGTTAAAAAAGGTGGGGGGGAGGAGTGATAAAAAGAACGTAAAACGTGGGCTAAATAGGATGGGACATATAAACCCAGGTATATTGTAATTTCAGGAAATACAAGTGGATCTGAGAAGGCTGAGATTATCAGACTATTTTTTAAACCAACTATATGCAGCTTAGAAGAGAGATTTTTTTAAAGGCAGAAAGGTTGAAAGAAAACATATGGGAAAAGATATATCATGCAAATATGGACATAGATGCAGAAATTTTAAACAAAACATTAGCAGCTTGAGTCCAGCAACATATACAAAGAATAATACACCATGACCACCTGGGGTTTATTCTAGGAATGCAAGAATGGTTTCTTATTCAAAAATGAATGTACTTCCCGGCTACCACTGTTGAACCTTCTGATCAGGAACATAATAGAGAAATCCTGATAGAAAGGGAGATAAATGTGGAACAGAAGTTCAAATTTTAAAAAAATCCAGACTTGCTGGACCTATTGGATCTAGAGGAGTCCCTGAGACTATGACCCTGATTGCTTTTCAAACCTTGAATTGAAACTGTCCCCTGATGTCACCTTTAAACTAACATTTTAGCTGAAAGAGTAAAGATTGTCACCCTTGAATATCACTTTACTTACATACATGTTACTTAGTTTAATATACATATATACACACATATGTATATATGTGTATATATACGTGTGTGTGTATATATATATATGTAAGACTTAAGGATCAACAGCTATTTTAAAGCATAGATGTGAAAGTTAGGGGAAGGGAGATTAAGTAAATGGAAATGAAACAACTAGAACAGAAATAACGAGAATGTTGACACAATGTGAAGAATTTAACGAATGTCACTGGTCATTATGTCTAGAAACTGTGGAATGGGAGGAGGGTATTTTTATGATTTAAGTGAAAGTTTACAGAGAAAATTAGTTTCTCATTAAATAGTTAATACACAAGTTGTTTTGTGACGTTGTTTGCCAACCCTGCGATGTGTCAACACTCTCTTCTCCACCCCAGGTTCCCTGTTCCCATTCATGCAGTTTTCCTGTCCCTTCCTGCATTCTCCTCTTTGCTTTTGGGCTGGTGTGCCCATTAGCCTCGTATACATGATTGAACTATGAAGCCTGTCCCTCATGTGTGTTACTGTTGGCCTGTCACCTCAGGAGTGACTTCAGTACTGAGTTGAAAGGGGGCTCGGGGACCACACTCTCAGGGTTTCTCCAGTCTGTCAGACCAGCAAGCCAGGTGTTTTGTTTTTTTCCTGTGAATTTGAATTTTGTTCTACATTTTTCTCCCACTCTGTCGAGGAGTCTCTATTGTGAGTCCAAAGAACTAATCTTCCCCTTGTGTCTTTCGTCTTGTTCATTCTCCTTTACTCTAGCTGGGATGGGACCAGTAGATGTATCTTAGATGGCCACTCGAAGGCCTTTAAGACCACAATCGGTACTCACCAGAGTCAGATGTAGAACATTTTCTTTATAGAATATGTTATGCCAGTTGAGCTAGATGTCCCCCGAGACCATGGTCTCCAGCCCTCAGCCCAATAGCTCGGTCTCTTAGGGCGTTTGGATATCTGTGAAGCTTATATGACTTTGCCCTGGTCAAGTTCTGCCGACTTCCCCAGTGTTGTGTACTGTCTTACCTTCACCAAAGTTACCACTTTTCTCCCGCCCCGCCCCTCCCTGCCCCTCCCCTCCCTAACAACCATCGAAGATTGTTTCTTTCTGTATGGAAACATTTTCATGTGTTTTTATAATAGTGGTCTCACGGTATTTGTCCTTTTGTGATTGACTTATTTCACTCAGCATAATGCCCTCCAAATTCATCCATGTTGTGTGATGTTTCGCAGATTCATCATTGTTCTTTATTGTTGTGTAGAATTCCACTGTGTATATGTACCATAGTTTATCCATTTATCTGTTGGTGGGCACTTAGGTTGTTTTCATCTTTTTGCTATTGTGAGTAATGCTGCCATGAACATGGGTGTGCATATGTCTGTTCATGTGATGGCTCTTATTTCTCTAGGATATATTCCTAGGAGTGGGATTGCTGGATCCTATGGTATTTTTATTTCTAGCTTTTTAAGGAAGTGCCATATTGTTTTCCAAAATGACTGTACCATTTTGCATTCCCACAAGAAGTGCATAAAAGTTCCAGTCTCCCCACAGCCTCTCCAAAATTTGTTATTTTCTGTTTCTGTTTTTTAATTTGTGCCAGTAATGTTAGGGTGAGATGGTATCTCATTGTAGTTTTGATTTGCATTTTTCTAATGGCTAGTGATCATGAGCATTTCCTCATGTGTCTGTTAGCCACCTGAATGTCTCCTTTTCATATCCTTTGCCCATTTTTTAATTGGATTATTTGTCTTTTTATTGTAGAGGTGTTGGATTTTTCTATAGATTTTAAAGATTAGACCTTTGTCGGATATGTCATAGCCAAAAATTTTTTCCCAGTCTGTAGATTCTCTTTTTACTCTTTTGGTGAAGTTTTTTGATGAGCATAGTGTTTAATTTTCAGGAGATCCTGTTTATCTAGCTTATCTTCTTGTGTTTATGTATTGTTAATTATGGTTTGTATGCTGTTTATGCCATATATTAGGGCCCCTAGTGTTGACCCTATTTTTTCTTCCATGATCTTTATAGTTTTTGGTTTTATATGTAGATCTTTGATCCATTTTGAATCAGTTTTTGTGTATTGTGTGAGGTATGGGTCATGTTTCATTTTTTTACAGATGGACATCCAGTTTTGTCAGCACTATTTGTTAAAAACACTCTTTCCCCCCATCTAATGGACTTTGGGCCTTTGTCAAAGATCAGGTGGCCATAGGTAGATGGATTTACACCTGGGTTCTAGATTCTGTTCCATTAGTCAGTGTGTCTGTCATTGAACCAGTACAAGGCTGTTTTGACTACTGTAGCTGTAAAGTAGGTTCTGAGGTCACGTAGTGCAAGGCCTACTTTGTTCTCTTTCTTCAGTAATGCTTTACTTATCTGGGTCCTCTTTCCTTTCCATATAAAGTTAATGATTAGTTTTTCTGTCTTATTAAAGAATGCTGTTGGTATTCAGACCAGGATTGCATTTTATTTGTAGATTGCTTTGGGTAGAATTGACATTTTCACTATGTTGAGTCCACCTATCCATGAGCATGGTATGTTTTCCCATTTATGTAGATCTATTTTGGTTTTCTTTGTATAGGTCTCTTACGTCTCTGGTTAGATTTATTCCTAAGTATTTTATTTTTTTAGGGGCTATTATAAATGGTATTGTTTTCCTGATTTCCTTTTAATAGCTGTCTTTATTGGTGTATAGGAATCCAACTGATTTTTGTTTGTTAATCTTGTCTCCTGCTACTCTGCTAAATCTTTCTATAAGTTCCAGTAGTTTTCTTGTGGAGTCTTTTGGGTTCTGTATGTATAGTATCTTATCATCTGCAAATAGAGATAGTTTTACTTCTTCCTTACCAATTTAGATGCCCTTCATTTATTTTTCTTGCCTTATTGCTGTAGCTAAGACTTCCAGCACAATGTTAAATAGGAGTGGTGATAAAGGACATTCTTGTCGTCTTCCTGTTCTCAGGGGGAATGTTTTCAGCCTCTCTTCATTGAGAATGATGTTGGCTGTTGGTTTTATATAGATGCCCTTTATTATATTGAGAAATTTCTCTTCTATTCCTACTTCATTCAGAGTTTTTATCAGGAATGGGTGTTGGACTCTATCAAATGCCTTTTCTGCGTCAATTGAGATGATCATGTGATTCTTTTATTTTGTTGTATTTATGTGGTGGATTAATTGATTTTCTAATGTTAAACCATCCTTGCATACCTGGTATGAATCCCACTTGGTCATGGTGTGTTATTGTTTTGATAGATGCTGAATTATATTGGGTAGAATTTTATTGAGAATTTTTGCATCTATATCCATGAGAGATATTAGTCTGTAACTTTCTTTTTTATGGTATCTTTGCCTGGTTTTGGTTTCAGGGTTATGCTAGCTTCATAGAATGAATTTGAAAGTACTGCTTCCTTTTCTATGTTCTGAAATAGTTTTAATAGTACTGGTGCAAGCTCTTCTCTGAGTGTTTGGTAGCATTCTCCAGTGAAGCCATCTGGGCCAGGACTTTTTTTCGTTGGGAGTTTTTTGTTTTTTTATTGCCTTTTCAATCTCTCCTCTTTTTACTGGTCTGTTCAGATTTTCTATCGCAGTTTGCATTAGTTTAGGTAGGTAGTGTGTTTCTAGAAGATTGTCCATTTCCTTTAGGTTTTCAAATTTGTTGAAGTACAGTTTTCCGTAGTACTCTTATGATCCTTTGTATTTCAGTCGTGTCTGTGGTAACGTCTTCCATTTCATTTCTTATTTGGGTTATTTGCTTCCTCTCCTGTTTTTCTTACGTTGTTTAGCCAATGGCTTGTCAATTTTTTTGATCCTTTCAAAGAATCAGCTTTTGGTTTTGTTGATTCTTTCTATTGTTTTTCTGTTCTCTATTTTATTTCTGCTCTAATATTTATTATTTCCTTTCTTCTGGTGGTTCTGGGCTTCTTATTCTGTTCTCTTTCTGTTTGTTCAAGTTGTAGGGTTAACATTTTTATTTTGTTTCTTCTTTTTTGATGTGTTCACCTATTGCTATAAATTGACCTCTGAGCACTGCCTTAGCTGTGTCCCATAGGTTTTTGTATGATGTGTTTTCATTCTTATTTGATTCTAGAATTTTTTGGATTCCATCTTTGATTTCTTCTATTAGCCAGTGGTTTTTAAGCAAGGTGTTATACAGTTTCCATGTATTTGATTTTTTTTTTCCTTGCTCTTCCTGTCATTAATTTCTACTTTTATGGCATTGTGATCAGAGAAGATGCTTTGTATTATTTCAATGTTTTGGATTTTGTTGAGGGTTGCTTTGTGGCCTAAGATGTGGTATATTCTGGAGAATGTTCCATGTGCATTGGAAAAGAATCTATAATTTGCTGCTGTTGGTTGGAGTGTTCTATATATGCCTCTGAGGTCAAGATGGTTGATTGTGGCCTTAAGATCTTCTGTATCTTTTCTGAGTTTCTTTCTAGATGTTCTGTCCTTTACCAAGAGTGGTGTGTTGAAGTCTCCTACTATTATTGTGGAACTGTCAATTTCTCTTTTCAGTGCCGTTAGAGTTTGTTTTATGTATTTTGGAGTCCTGTCATTGGGTGCATAGCTATTTATTATGGTTATGTCTTCATGATGGGCTGTCCCTTTAATCATCGTGTAATGTCCTTCCTTTTATTTTATGTTGGGTTTTGCCTTAAAGTCTATTTTATCTAAGATTAGTATTGACACTCTTGTTCTTTTTTGATTGCTGTTTGCTTGATACATTTTTTCCATCCTTTGATTTTTAATATATTTATGTCTTTGTGTCTATGGTGTGTCTCTCATAGACAGCATATTGATGGGTCTTTTTTTTTTTTAATCCGTTCTGTTACTCTCTGTCTCTTTAAGGGTGCATTTAAGCCATTTAGATTCAGTGTGATTATCGATAGATGTGAGCTTATTGCTGTTATTTTGTAGTGCCTTTTTTTTTTTTTTTTTGTGGTCCTGACATTTTCTTTGTTCTTCTTACTCTTCTGTGCTGAGTTCATTTTGTCTGTGAAATTTCTTTTTGTTTCTTTCATTATTATGTATTTTACGTTTACTGAGACTGTGTTTTTCTTCTTTATTTTGATGAGTAGGTTTGCTAACTTTCTTTGTTGTTCCCTTGAAATTGACCCTTATCTTCCTAAGTTTGAACCAGTCTTTTATTACTTGATATCACCTTGACTTTCCGTCTGTTTGAATGTTCTATATCTACAGCATGTATTCCCCCTCTTATTGTTCTGACATTGTCGTCATTTACAGATTGACGTCTCTAGTTCCCTGGTTTGAATCTTTTATTTTTGTTGTATGAACTTGAGAGTTCATTACCTAGGTCATTATTTGTCTGATACTGTGTCCTCGATTCAGGTTGTTGTCTGATGTTGCTGGTTCTCTAACCAAAGGACTCCCTGTAATCATTCTTGTACATTTGGTTTGGTTTTTACAAATTCCCTTAATTTCTGTTTATCTGGAAATGTCCTAATATCACCATCACATTAGTTTTGCGGGATATATTTATTCTTGGTTGGCAGTTTTTTTCTTTCAAGGTTTTATATGTATACTCCCATTGCTTTCTTGTCTGCATGGTTTCTGCTGAGTAAGTAGAGCTCAGTCTTATTGTTTCCCTTTTGTATGTGACTTTTTGTTTTTCTTGAGCTGCTTTCAGGATTCTTTCTTTGTCTTTGGTTTTGGCTAGTGTGATTATGATATGTCTTGGTGACTTTCTTTTGAGGCTTATCCTTTATAGGGTTCATTGAGTTTCTTGGATGGTCAGTTTTTCATCTCTCATATAAGGAAGTTTTCTATCAGCAAATCTTCAGTGATCCTCTCTGTTTTTTCCATTTTCTCCCCCTGTTCTGGAACTCTGACCACAGGAGAATTTTTGCTCTTCATCATACCCCACATAGTTCTTAGGTTTTCTTCATTCTTGTTCATTCTTTTCTCTGATTTTCCCTCAAAGTGGCATTCATTGATTTGTCTTCAATTTGATTGATTCTATCTTCCGTTGTTTCAAATTTGCTCCTAAAACCTTATATTGTGTTGTCCGTTTCTGAAATTTTGTTGTTTATGTTTTGGATTTCTAATTGTTGTTTTTGTATGATTTCTAATTGTTTATTCTGATATTTTGTTCTTGTATTATTTTCTTGTATTCTTCTGTTGCTTTGTGTTTTCTTTGATTTTGGCTCTGTTTTGGTTGGTTTTGACTGTGTTTTCCATGATTTTGTCTGAGTTTTCCTTGATCTCTTTCCTAATCTTTTGGAGCCCTGAATATTAGACTTTTGGTTTCCCTATCAAGTAGTTCCAGTACCTTTTCTTCTGCCAGAAGGTCAACTGGTGCTTTATTCTGGTCACTTACTGGAGCCATCTTGTCCTGTTTTTTTAAATGTTTTTATATTGTTTGCTGTCTCCGAGACATTCAGGTATTTTTTTTCCCTTTATTTTTTTATGGTAGGTTTGTTTTGTTTTGTCCTGCTTTTTTGTTCGGTTTAGTTATGTCTGGGCAGGTGGACTGGGCATGCTTTGTTGTTTGCTCATCTGTGGGCACAATAGTTCTTACCACTTTGTCCTAGTGTGCAGAGCCGGACACTCAGCTATGGTGCAGTGGGGCAGGTCCAGCAGGAAGGGAAGGGGCAGAGATGGCGCATTTGTCTGCAGTGTGAACTGGGCCAGGGGCTGGAGCTGGGCTGCCGCAGTCTGCAGGGGGGTCTCGATCTGGTGGGGAAGGCCTGAGGGCTGGTCCGGGTCCCCTTGGGGCCACAGCGGGCAGCAGAAGGGGTCCAGAGCCAGCAGGATGGGACTTGGGCTCCAGGCCGGGTCCCTTTGGGGCTGTGGTAGGCAGCAGGAAGGGTCTGGAGCTGGCGGGAAGGAGCCTGGAGTCTGAGCCAGGTCCCCGGTTGCTGTGGTGGGTGGCAGGAGGGGTCTGTAACTGGCAGGAAGGGGCCTGGGGTCCGGGTCGGGACCCTCGGGCCAGAGGAGTAACAGGAGATGTCCAGGACCGGTGGGAAGGGACCCCAGGGCCGCAGGTAGGGGGGCAGAGGAGAGAGGTAGGAGGGAGGTGAAGGCAGGGGCAGAGGGGGCTAAATGGAGGAAAGTAATAGGGTGGGTTGGTACTCTGATTCCTAGCAGCTGAGGTTGCCGTGATGGGGCGGTTTTAGCCACTGTTCATCAGAAGGGTGGAGGCTGTAGGAGTGTACTCCTGTGATTACCAGATGGGAGAGTCTGGGCTTCTTCTAGAGCTGCAGCCAGCAAATGTGGTCTTACTTAGTCCTGGGAGTGTCTGAGCTATACCTCTGTCTCCTACTTGGAACTCCACGGAGGTGTCTTTCTGTGTGCAGGGTTGGCTATGTTCCAAGATGGCAACACTGAGACGTGTCCTTTGGTCAGGAACCTCCACTCTGTATCTCTGTTCCTTCCCCATTTTCTATCAGTTTCTTCTTCTCCTCAGTAACTTCCAACCTAATAATTTATCCTTTCACTTAAGCTTCAAGGCTCTAGGATTGATGTCGTATGTGTTTTACTTGGTTTTTCAGATCTTTGTTGCAGTGGGATGGCTTAGTGCGTCTGACTAGTCTGCCATCTTGGCTCTGCCTCTAGGAGCAGGTTTTGCTGTGTATATTTTCACAAAAAATAAAATTTTTAAAAAGTGAATGTAGTTGACCACATTAACTGAATAAAAGGATAAAATCATATAATTATCTCATAAAAATCATTTAAAAACTTTAATACCCACTTATTTTTAAATCAGAAAATTAGGACTATAAAGGAACTTATTTACTATGGTTTGTAAATATATATATCTATTTAAATCTATAGCATTTGTCATACTTAATGTTGAAAGATTTTCCCAAGATTGAGAACTAGACATGTATGTCCACTATGGCCACTTCTATTCAATGTTATACTAAAGATGCAACTCAGTGCAAAAAGGCAAGAAAAGAAAATAAATGGCATAAGGATAGATATAGAAGAAATAAATTTATCATAAAAGACAAACTTAAAATTAAATAAATGAATTTAACAAGACTGCTAGATACAAGGTCAAAATATAAGAAGTAATCACATTTGTATGGCAGCAATAATCTTAAAGAAAATAAAATTTATAAAACAATACCATTTACAGTGTCATTGTACCATATCAGATACCTAGAAGTAAATATCACCAAAGATGTTTTACTAAAAGCATTTTTGAGAGAAATTAAAGAGTCTCCATAGATGAAGCAGTATACCATATCCATGGATTGGAAGATTCAGTATATTGACACGGTATCTGTTATCCCCATATCATTCGGCATAATCAGAGTAATTCCAATAAAAATTGCAGTCTTTTTTTTTAATTGACAAATTGGTTTTAAGATTAATGTAGAAATTCAAAAAGTGAGGAATAGCCAAAGCAATTATTGAAGATGAAAAAAGCTGGAGGATTAGGCTAACAGATATCAATGTCTATTATGAAGTGATACTAATTAAGACAACACAAGTATAGACAAATAAACCAATGGAACAAAAAGAATACAGAAAAAAGTTCACATGTATACAGTCACCTGATTTATGGCAAAGATTACAATGCAGTGGGGAAAGTGAGGGGGAGTCAATAAATGATACTGGGTGATTTGTCTATTCATGGAAAAAATCAATTTGATCCCTACTTCTCACGCCATACACAAGAATCAATTTCAGATGGACAGTGTATCTGAACGCGAAAGATAATAAAGCTTTTAAAGGAAAACATGGGAGAGCATCCTCTTGATCTTGGAGTATGCAAAGATTCCTTAAACAGGATCTAAAGGAAGCTAACCATTAAGGAAAAAAATATTAAGATTCAGAATGTCTGTTCATGTAAGTGGAATTGTATGATTTATACTCTTTCTCATCTGGCTTCACTTAACATGTTTTGGTTTTGGTTTGTTTGTTTTTTGCCAGTTTTGGTGTCAAATTTATTTATATATGGAATGAACTACTTCTCAACTTAAGAATAAACCATTAAAGCAAAGGCTAAACAGGTCTAATATACGCATTTTCTACTATGAGTTTTCTCTTCAAATTACTAAATTTTTACTTCAATGGACTTTTTTTTGTGTTTTAGGTGAAAGTTTACAGCGCAAATTAGTTTTTCACTCAAAAATTTATACACAAATTGTTTTGTGATATTGGTTGCAATTTCACTTAACATGTTTTTGAGATTCATCCTTGTTGAACATTAACATGTTTAATGCTTAACATGTTTCCATGGTTCATTCCTTTTTATTGCTGAGTTTTAGTATTCCATTTATGGATATACCACAGTTTATCCATTCTCCTGTTGATTGACATTTGGATTGTTTCCAGTTTTGTCTGTTATCAATAAAACTGCTATAAACATTCTCATACATATCTTTTTGAGAACATAAGTTTCATTTCTCTGGGGTAAGTATCTAGGAGTGGACTTGATAGATCATAGGGTAGACGTATGTTTTACTTTATAAGAACTGCCAAAGTGTTTTCCAAAAAGATTGTACCATTTTATATTTCCATAAGCAATGTGTGGTGAGTCTAGTTGCTCCATATCCTCACTAACATTTGGTATTGTTAGTCTTCTTTATTTTAGCCATTCTAATGGATGTGTAGTGTATCTCATGCACATGTGTACAATGTATATCTCATTGTAGTTTTAATTTGTATTTGCATTTCCCTGATTACTAATGATGTTGAGCATCTTTACAAGGAACCCTGGTGGCATAATGGTTAAACTTTCGGCTGCTAACCAAAGGTCGGCAGTTCAAATCCACCAGCAGCTCCTTGGAAACCCTATGGGGCAGTTCTTCTCTGTCCTTATAAGGTTACTATGGGTCGGAATCAACTCGACAACAACAGGCTTTTTTTTTTTTTTTTTTTTTTTGCCATTCATATTTCTCCTTTGTGAAGTGTCAATTTCAAGTCTTTTTCCCCATTTTATCATTGGGTTTTTTGTGCTATTGTTATTGATTTGTAGAAGGTATTTATATATTCTGGATACAAGTCCTTAGTTAGATATATGTATTGAGAATATTTTCAACCAGGCTGTGGCTTGACTTTTCATTTTCTTAACAGTATCTTTTGATGGGAATTTTCAATTTTCATGAAATTCGATTTATCAATTTTTTATTTTCTGTTAAGTGATTTTTGTGTGTGTGTCCTTGCTGAGAAGTATCTGCCTAACACTAGATTGTAAAGATATTCCTAAGCTTTATAGTTTCAGCTTTATATTCAGTCTATGATCCATCTCAAAATAATTTTTATATGGGTATGGGGTAGAGGTGAAGGTTTACTTTTTCCATAAAGTTAATCCTGATTTTATTTCCCCATTTAATTATCTTAGCACATTTGGCTAAAATCATTTAACCATATAGATGTGTATCTATTTCTGGACTGTATTTTATTCAGTTAACCTATTTGTCCTCATGCAAATACTAAACAGTCTTGATTACTGTAACTTTATATTAAGCCTTGAATTAGGTAGTATAGCCTTTCAACTTTGTTATTCTTCAAGATTGTGTTGACCGTTCTAGATATTTTGCCTTTCCATATAATTTTTGCAATCAACTTTTTTTTGAGATTGTGTGGAATTTATAATCAATATGGAAAAAATGAACATCTTAACAATACCATATCTTCTAATCCATAACCTTGGTACATTTCTGTTTATTTCAATCTTCTGTAATTTCTCTCAATATTCTAGTTTTCTATGTGGGGATCTTGCACATCTTTTGTTAAGTGTATTCCTAAATATTTTATTTTATTTTTGATGCTATTGTAAATAGAATTGCTTTTAATATCAATTTCCAATTATTTGCTGCTAGTTCTAAGTAATACAACGGATTTTTTTAATGACATTGTACCCTGTAAACCTTGCTAAATTTACTTATTAGTTCTATTAGTTGTTTTGTAGATTGCTTGAGATTTTCTGTGTACACAATCATACTTTTGTGAATAAAGATAGGTATCTTCCTTTCCAATTTGTAGGTATTTTCTTTCTTTTTCTTCCTTTATTGCCCTGGCTATGAACTTGAGTACAGCATTGACTAGAACTGGTGAGAATGGACACTTGCCTCATTACCAATTTTAGGGAGAAAGTGTTTAGTCTGTCACCATTAAATATGATGTTAGCTGTAGGTTTTTTGTAGATACCCTTTAGTCAGGTTGAGGAAATTCCTTTGTGTTCCTAGGAAGCCCTGCCACTCTTTGTTTTTCTGCATAATGTAGGCATCAGAGAGCTGTAGAAGCAGCAAAGACTAGCTTAAAATTCTAGACAAGGACTACTAGGAAGTAGAGAAACATACAGAACTTTGGCAGTCTTGTGGCGCTAAAGTGCCAAATTGAGAGGCCTCAAACACACACAAGTTTTCTCAAGACATCTGTTGAGTTCCGGCACATTGTGAGAGGCTATCGAGCTAAGCTAAAACCTTCTGAAAAACGGAGTAGAATTTCCTGGGGGTGCTGAATCATGCCAAATGCTTTTTTTGCATCTATTGAGATGATCATATGTTTTTTCTCCTTTACTCTTTAATACAACAAATCCTACAATTACTGATTTTTAAATGTTAAACCAACCTTACGAACCTCGAATAAACCGCATTTGCTCATGTTATGTTATTTTCTTTTGTATACTGTTGGGTTTGATTTGCTGATATTTTGTTAAGAATTATTCTGTCTGTGTTTATGAGGCATATCAGTCTGTAATTTTCTTTTTTTAATAAAGTCTTTGACAAGATTTGGTTTGAGGGTTATGCTAGCCTCACAAAATGATTTGGGAAGGGTTACCTCCTCCTCCATTTTCTGAAGGAGTTTTTATGAGATTGGTATTATTTCTTTGTTATAAGTTTTATAGAATTCACCAGTGAAACCATCAGTATTTGGAGTGGTTTTTAAATTATGAATTCAATTTTTAATAGACATATGGCTATTGAGGCTTTCTATCTCTGTGTTAGTTTTGTTAAGTTGAATTTTTCAAGACATTTGTCCATGTTATCTGAGTTGTTATTGCTCTTTGTTCATAACTTTTCCTTATTATCATTTTAATATCTGTAAGATTTCTAATAATGATCACTTTTTCATTCTTAATGTTGGTCATTTGTTGGGGGGGCTCTTTTTCTCTTGATCAAACATTTCTAGAGATTTATCAATTTTAATAATCTTTTTCAAAGACCCAACTTTTGTATTTATTTTCTCTATTTTTGTCTTTTTTCGTTTTCATTGATTTCTTTTTTATTTATTTTTTTTTCTTTTTACTTTAAATTTACTCTTTATTCTAGCTTCTTAAGGTAGAAATTTAGCTCATTGATTTAAAACCTTTATTATTTTTTACTATAATCATTTAAATCTATAAATTTTCCTCTAAGCGCTGCTTGAATTTTTGGCAGTTCCCTATTGATGTACGGCTGCAACCATTTTTGAATTATCTTCAGCAAAATTTTACTTGCGTATGATATTAATAATACTGTTTGATAATTTCCACATTCTGTTGGATTACCTTGCTTTGGAACAGGCATGGATATGGATCTTTTCCAGTCGGTTGGCCAGGTAGCTGTCTTCCCAATTTTTTGACACAGAAGAGTGAGTGCTTCCAGCGTTGCATCTGTTTGTTGAAGCATCTTAATTGGTATTCCATCAATTCCTGGAGCCTTGTTTTTCCCCCAGTGCCTTCAGTGCAGCTGGGATTTCTTCCTTCATTACCATCCATTCTTGATCATATACTACCTCCTGAAATGGCTGAATGTCAACGAATTCTTTTTGGTAGAGTGACTCTGTGTATTCCATCTTCTTTTGATGCTTCCTACACCACTCAAATTTTTGCCCATAGAATCCATCAATATTGCAACTCGAGGCTTGGATTTTTTTCTTTAGTTATTTCACCTGAGAAATGACAAACATGTTTTTCCCTTTTGGTTTTCTAACTCCAGGTCTTGCACATTTCATTATAATATTTTATTTTGTCATCTTGAGCCAACCTTTGAAGTTTTCTGTTCAGCTCTTTTACTTCATTTCTTTCATTTGCTTTAGCTATTCTATGTTCAAGGGCAAGTTTCAGAGTCTCTTCTGATATCCATTTTGGTCTTTTCTTTCTTTCCTGTCTTTTTAATGATCTTTACAATCTGGATTCAGAAGCAAACATGGAATGAGGGATATCATTACTGAGGTCAGATGGATCTTGGTTGAAAGCAAAGAATACCAGAGAGATATTTACCTGTGTTTTATTGACTATGCAAAGGCATTCAACTCTGTGGATCATAACAAATTATGGATAACATTGCAAAAAATGGGAACTCCAGAACACTTAATTGTGCTCATGCGAAACCTGTAACATAGACCAAGAGGCAGTCGTTTGAACAGAACAAGGGGCTACTGCATGGTTTAAAATCAGAAAAGATGCACATCATGGTTGAATCTTTTCACCATACTTATTCAGTCTGTATGCTAGGCAAATAATCTGAGAAGCTGGACTAGATGAAGAAGAATGCAGAATCAGGATTGAAGGAAGACTAAATAACAATGTACGATATGCAGATGACACACCCTTGCTTGCTGAAAGTGAAGAGAACTTGAAGCACTTAACTGATGAAGATCAAAGACCACAGCCTTCAGTATGGATTACACCTCAACATAAAGAAAACAAAAATCCTCACAACTGGACCAATAAGCAACATCATGATAAATGGGGAAAAGATTTAAGTTGTCAAAGATTTCATTTTACTCGGATCCACAATCAATGCCCATGGAAGCAGCAGGCAAGAAGTCAAACCATGTATTGCACTGGGAAAATCTGCAGCAACAGACGTTTTTCAACTGCTGAAAAGCAAAGATGTCACTTTGAGGACTAACGTGCACCTGACTCAAGCCATGGTATTTTTTATTGCTTCATATGCATGCAAAAGCTTGACAATAAATAAGGAAGACTGAAGAGGAATTGATGCATTTGAATTATGGTGTTGGCAAAGAATATTGAGTATACCATAGACTGCTAGAAGAATGAATAAATCTGCCTTGGAAGTACAGCCAAAATGCTCCTTAGAAGCGAGGATGGCGAGACTTCATTTCACTTACTTTGGACGTGTTATCAGGAGGGACCAGTTTCTGGAGAAGAACATCAGGCCTTGTAAAGTAGGTCAGCAAAAAAGAAGAAGACCCTCAATGAGATAGACTGACACAGTGGCTGCAACAGTGGGCTCAAACATAGCAACAATTGTGAGCTTGGAGCAGAACTGGGCAACATTTCATTCTATTGTGCGTGGGGTCGCTATGTGTCAAAACCGACTCAAGGGCACCTGTCTTAGTCATCTAGTGCTGCTATAACAGAATACTACAAGTGGATGGCTTTAACAAAGAGAAATTTATTTTCTCACAGTCTAGTAGGCTAGAAGTCCAAATCCAGGGCATCCGCTCCAGGGGAAGGCTTTCTCTCTCTGTCGGCTCTGGAGGAAGGTCCTTGTCAGTACTTCGGGTCCAAAGGATGCATTCTGCTCCCGACACTGCTTTCTTGGTGGTATGAGGTCCCCATGTCTCTCTGCTCACTTGTCTCTTATATCTCAAAAGAGACTGGCTTAAGACACTATCTAAACTTGTAGATCTCATCAATATAACTACCACTAATCCATCTCATGACATCATAGTGATAGAATTTACAACACATAGGGAAATCACATCAGATGACAAAATGGTAGACAATCATACAATCCTGGGAATCATGACCTAGCCAAGTTGACAGATATTTTTGGAGGACACAATCCATGACAGCACCTAACAAGAACAAGAAGCCCTGCTTTAGCTGCATCCCACAAATCTTTATATGTTGTATTTTTATTTTCATTCAGTGCAAAATATTTTCTAATTTCTCTTGTGGTTTTTCCTTTGATCCATGGGTTATTTAGAAGTATGCTGTTTAATTTCCAAGCGTTTGGGGCTTTCCTAGCTAACTTATTGTTATCAATTTCTAATTTATTTCCACTGTGATCTAAAAACATACTTTATCAGATTTCAGTCTTTTTAAATTTATTGATACTTATGCTATGGGCCTACTTACGGACCATCTTAGAGAACATTCTATGTGCATAATAAAGCTGTTGGATGTAGAGATCTATAAATATCAATTAGGTCAAGGTAGATGGCAGCATTATTCAAGCCTTTTGTATTCTTACTGATTTTTTTGTCTAGTTCTATCAATTACTGAGAGAGGGGTATTAAAACCTTAAGTTATGATTGTGGAGTTGTTTATATTCCCTGTAGTTCTATAATTTTTTGCTTCATGTATTTTGAATTTCTGGTATTAGGTGTATACACACTTATGCTTATTGTGCTTTCCTCAGGAATTGACCCTTTCATCGTTATGAAACGCCTCTTTTTATCTCTAATAATATGCCTTGTCTTGAGGCTTACTTTGTTATTAATATAGCCATACAAGCTTTCTTATGCTTTGTGTTTGTAACATCTTTTACTTTTAACCTGTAAATATTTTTCAAGTGAGTCTCTTATAGAGCACATGTGGTTGAATCATGATTTTTCATTTAGTCTAACATTCTCTGCCTTTTGAATGTTTACTCCATTTGCTTTTAATGCAATCATTAATATAGTTGAGAATATTTATTAATGTTCTATTTTAACTCCTTTTTATTGCTCTAGGGACTACAGTATGCATTCTTAATCTATCACAGTCTACTTAGAGTTAGTATTGTACCACTTTATGTAAAATATAAGTACCTTGCAACAGTATATGCTCTTTTCCTCTTCCACCCTTTCTGTTATTTTTGTCGTATATTTTACATCTGCACACATTATAAACCCCACAACACAATGATATAACTTTTGTTCTGAGTAGTCAGTTGTCTTTTAAAGATGTTAAAATAAGAAAAAATATAGAATTTTTTATTTATTCATTTATTTTACCTTTTTGGTATTTATCATTCTTTCTTTTAGGCCAGAGTTTCCATCTGTTTCATTTCTCTTCACCCTGAAGAACTTTCTTCAGCGTGTCTTGTAATGCAGGTCTCCTGGTGACAGTTTTTCTTGGTTCTTAATGATGAGAAAATATTTTTTATTTCATCCTCTTTTTTTAGAAATATTTTTGCTGGATTCTGTGTTGACAGCATTTTTCTTCCATCACTTTAAAGATGCTATTCCATTGTCTTCTGTCCTCTTGTTGCTGTTGAGAAGTTACCTATAACTTATATTGTTACTTTTCTGTATATAATGTATCTTTTTCTCCTCTGGCTTTCAAGATTTTTCTCTTCATTTTTGGTTTTCAGCAGCTTCATTATATGTGTAAAGGTAGGTGTGTTAGTGTGTGTGTGTGTTTGTATGTGAGTGTGTGTTTATCCTGCTTGGGTTTTGCTGAGCTTCTAGAATCTGTAAGTTAATGGTTTTCACCAAATTTGGGGACTTTTTTTTGTGTGTGTGCTTTAGGTGAAAGTTTACAGCTCAAGTTAATTTCTTATACAAAAATTTATACACATACTGTTTTGTGACCTTAATTGCAATCCCCAAAATGTGACAGCATACTCCCCCTTTCCACCCTAGGTTCCCTGTGTCCATTCAACCAGTTCCTGTCCCTTCCTGCCTTCTCCTTCTGCCTCCAGACAGGAGCTGCCCATTTGGTCTCAAGTATCTGACTGAACTAAAAAGCACACGCCTCACGTGTTATTTTTTGTTTTATAGTCCTCTCTAATCTTTGTCTGAAGAGTGGGCTTCAGGAATGATTTCAGTTCTGGGATAACAGAGCATCCGAGGGCCATAGTTTCAGGGGTTCCTCCAGTCTCTGTTAGACCATTAAGTCTGATCTTTTTGTGTGAATTTGAGTTCTGCTGCACACCTTTCTCTCACTCTGTCTGGGATTTTGTTGTGTTCCCTGTCAGGGAGGTCATTGGTCGTAGCCAGGCAGCATCTAGTTCTTCAGGTCTCAGACTGGTGGCATCTCTGGTTTATCTGGTCCTTTAGTCTCTTGGGCTAATGTTTTCCTTGTGTCTTTGGTTTTCTTCATTGTCCGTTGCTCCAAGTGGGATAGGACCAATTGATGCATCTTAGATAGCTGCTTGCAAGCTTTTAAGACCCCAGACGCCACTCACCAAATTTGGGGAATTTATGACCATTATTTCTTTGAATATTTTTCTACTCCATCCTCACCTCTCCTTTTGGGAATCTGTTTACACATATCTTAGTCCTTTTGTTATTGTACCAAAGATCATTAAGTCTCTGCTTATTTTTTGGAAATTTTTTCTTCTCTGTATTCTTCAGCTTAGATTTCTATCAGTCTGTCTTTAGATTTACTGGTCCTTTCTTCTCCCATTTCTAATTTACTATTAAGGCCAACCAGTGAATTTTTCATTTCAGATATTTCAGTTCAGAATTTCAGTTCTGTAATTTCTATTTTGTTCCTTTATAAGGTTTCTATAGTTTCTATTTTTCTGTCACAATTTTCCATCTGTTCACTTATTATGACTATCATTGTCTTTAAGTCCTCTAATATAACTATAGTAACTATTTTGAAGTTCTTCTGGCTTTAACATCTGAGTAATCTCATGGTCAGTTTCTACTGATTGCTTTTTTATTGACTATGGGTCAAATTTTTCTATTTCTTCACATGCTTAGTGTCTTGTTCATCTAGTGCTGCTATAACAGAAATACCACAAGTGGATGGCTTTAACAAAAAGGAATTTATTTTCTCACAGTCTAGTAGGCTAGAAGTCCAAATTCAGGGCATCAGCTCCAGGGGAAGACTCTCTGTCAGCTCTGGAGGAAAGTCCTCGTCAATCTTTCCCTGGACTAGGAGCTTCTCTATGCAGGGACCCTGGGTCCAAAAGACACGCTCTGCTCCTGGCTTGGCTTTCTTGGTGGTATAAGGTCCACCACTCTCTGCTCACTTCTCTTTCCTTTTAGCTCTTGTAAAATAAAAGGTGGTGCAGGCCGCACTCCAGGGAAACTCCCTTTACGTTGGATCAGGGATGTGCCCTTAGTAAGGGTATTATAATCCCACCCTAATCCTCTTTAACATAAAATTACAATCAGAAAATGGAGGACAACTTCACAGTACTGGGAATCATGGCCCAGCCAAATTGATACACACATTTTTTGGGGGACATCATTCAATCCATGACACCTAGTAAGTTTTTATTGTATACTGAACATTTTGGATGGTACATTATAGAGACTGTAGCTCATGCTTTTCTGAAGAGGAACTTCTGAAGATGTTTTTGTTCTAGCATGCATGTAAATTACTAACTAATCTCCTAAACTTGTGGAGGCTTGGTTTTATACTGTGTTAGGATGGGTCTGTTTCAGTTTTCCCCTTAGTCTTCAAGCAAATTCTTTGTTCTGAGATATAGTCCCTACTCCTAAGACATGACCCTTCTTGAGTTTCAGTGAAAAGCCCAAAGTGGTTACATAGCCCTTCTAACTTGATGAGATTCAAGCCAATTTCTGTCTCCCCTGCTGTAGGAGTCAGTTAAAATCATTGCTAAGCTTTTTCAGCCTTTCAACCATTGCTTTTTACTGTACTCTTTGGAGATTCTCCCACACATACACAATTCAAGGGTCAGCCAAGGGTTCAGTGGGGGTTTATACACAGATTGGGACTTCCTTGTTCTATGGATCTCTCCTTTCTAGTATTTCCCTCAATGTTTTTCAGCCACTCTGGCAGCCCCATACTCTGTCCTCTGACACCTCAACCAATGACAGTGGGGCTTTCTGCTTGACTTCTAGCCATCCTACACCATGCAGACTGCGGAGGGCCTTCAGGAAAAAGCTGTATAAATGGAGATACCATCTAGAGTGCTTCCTTTTTTTCCAGGATTGAATCCTCTCCCATTTCTGCCTGCTTTTGGCTGCTCTCCTGTGCTTTCAGATTTTTTTTTTATATTTTTCCCAGAGTTTATTATTGTTATCTGTGAGAAAGTTAGTCCAATGCCAGCTCTGCCATCATTACTGAAACTGGAACTCACTGCCCTGCCTCACCTTTGACTATCAGTAAGTTAGTCCTTTGTAGCTTATATTTACACTCTCTTAGAATTGTAATTTTTAAGCCCTTGTTGACATAGAACTAAGATGTGTTCATCTTTGACATTTTATCTAGTGTAATTTTGTAAGTGGATATGCATTTAAAAAATCATCTACTTAGAAAAAGTAATGAATATTTGGAGCCTCTTCCCACTCCCTTAAAAATTTCAGCAAAATTGAGTGAAATAAGTCAATCACAAAAGGACAAATATTGTACGAGACCTCTATTGTAAAAACTCATGAAAAAGTTTACACACAAAAAGTAACAATCTTTGTTGGTTACGAGGGATGGGAGGGGTGAGGGAGAAATACTAAACAGACAATAGATAAGTGGTATCTTTGGTGAAGGGTGAGACAATACACAGTACTGGGGAAGCCAGCACAACTTATACAAGGAAAGGTCATGGAAGCTCCATAGACACATCCAAACTCCCTGAGGGACTGAATTGCTGGGCAAAGGGCTGTGGAGACCATGGTCTCAAGGAATGTCTAGATCAACTGGCATAACACAGTTTATAAAGACAATGTTCTACATTCTACGTTGGTGAGTAGCGTCTGGGGTCTTAAAAGCCTGTGAGCGGCCATCTAAGATACTCCACTGGTCTACTCCTTCGGGAGCAAGGGGGAATGAAGAGAACAGGACACAAGGAAAAGACTAGTCCAAAGGACTAATGGACGATAGCTACCAAGGCCTCCACCAGACTGAGTCCAGTACAGCTAGATGGTGCCCAGCTACCACCACTGACTGCTCTGACCAGGATCACAACAGAGGGTTCTGGACAGAGCTAGAGAAGGATGTAGAACAAAATTCTAACACACACAAAAAAGACCAGATTTACTGGCCTGAAAGAGACTGGAGAAACCCCGAGAGTATGGCCCCCAGACACCCTTTTAGCTCAGTGGTGAACTCACTTCCAAAGTTCACCGTTCAGCCGGGGATTGGACAGCCCCATAAAACAAAACAGGACTAATGAGGCACAGCAGTCCAGGGACAAGGACTAGAAGGCAGAAGGGGACAGGAAAGCTGGTGCTAGGGAACCCAAGGTTGAGTAAGGGCGGTGTTGACATGTAGTGGGGTTGTTAACCATTGTCATAGGGCAACATGTGTACTAACTGTTTAATGAGAAACTGTCCTGTAAACCTTCATCTAAAGTGAGAATAGCAGCACAACTGGAAGAACATAATCGATGTCACTAAATTGTGCATGTAGAAATTTTTGGAAATGGTGTATCTTTGGCTATGTATATTTTCACCAAAAAAAAAAAAGTTCGAGAAGGGAGAGTGTTGACATGTCGTGGGGTTGTTAACCAATGTCATAAAACAATATGTGTACTGACTGTTTAATGAGAAACTATTCGTTCTGTAAACCTTCACCTAAAGTACAATTAAAAAAAAGAAAAACAATTTCAGCAAAATTTAAAGAACAACATAAGTTTCTAAATTTAACTTGTTAAAATCTTTAAAGTCATGTGCCATGCTAATCTGTCTGAAAGAAAAAATTTGTGTTATCTTTCAAGAAATTAATATCTGCCATGTATTGTATATTTTAAATACGACTGCCCCAAATATACTCTCCAAATTCGGACAAACACTTGGTTTTATTTGTTCATGAGTTGAAGGGGTTTTGTCTGCCACCCTGTGACACCTATTTGTGTTCAGGGCTATAACCATCTCCTCTGCCCCCACACTCATAAATGGGCACCTGAATTTAACCTAAGGAATAATTGAGTTAATAGTTTATGGTTTGTAGATATTTTATTGGCAAGAAAAAAAAATCATCAAATTGTCATTGACTGTTGATTTAATTTCCAGGTTTTTCATTATTTTATTACTTGCTGTTAGTATTGCCTGGGTCCCTGTTGGGCTAACATCACAGAGTGGACAACTTTTTGAATACATGCAGGCAGTGACAATTTACCTGGCGCCACCCATTGCTGCTGTCTTCCTGCTTGCCATATTTTGCAAGAGAGTCAATGAACAGGTGGGTGTTGGCATGGCTACCGCATGGTGCAAGGTGCAGGGCCATCTTCACATTGTAGTTGCCTTTGCAGGAGTTGCTTTCAAAGGGTCTCTTGTGCTTTGAGAGTTCGACTGTTGCATCATTTGGTTTCTGAGAGATGATTTTCTTCTGGGAAGATTTGGTCTGAGCTCCCTCTTGTGCATGGAGGGAAAGTAAAAGCTCTAATTTATTCTCCACCCCTTGTAATGTAACCCACTCTGGCTGTGCCATAAATGGTACAGAGTGATGAAGGATTCTTCATCACATATAACTGGGAAAATATTCTTCTCTTGCCTCTGTACACGAATGTGTCTCACCCAGAGATTTCCCACTTTCAAAGGGAATGTAGTAGTGGGCTCCTTCCACCTTCCCTACAGTGAGGAGGTAATTATTTTGACCATCTCTTCCAGGAACACTTACGACCAAAAAAAGATCCCAATTAAAGGTTCAATCATTTCATCAATAAGACACTGAAAGCACGGTTTGCCAGAGTATTTTCATTTATTTGAGTCATATCTTAACTTTTGTTTCCCCCAATAACCCCTAGCAGTGGGCCTTGTACCAGTTCCTGAGCGTGGCATCTGAGGCAATCTGTGATCTGGCCCCTGCCTACTTTTGCAGGCTTCCCCTCTTCACACACAGCTCCTCAGCCCCAGCCACTCCAGACAACTTGCTGTGCTGTTTTCCCAACTGTCCAGCGCCCTCTCAGGCCTCTCTTCCTACATATAGACTGTTTACTTTGCCTGAAATGCTTTTTTCCTTCTCCACCTGGCGGATTCTTCCTCCCAGGCTCATCTCAGGTATGGACTCCTCTAGACCAACCTGCCATTGCTCCCTGCTCTGTCCCACTTGCCAGGACTCCCGTTAGCACTGAAATACAGTGGGAGAGCAGCTAGGTGCCAAGGATGCTAGCACTGCTTCCCTTGGCTCTCTTGGGAAGGGCACAGCCAGAGGAGCAGGCAGTCAGGGGCTGTCAGGGCATGTCACCAAGGAAAACGGAGATCTAGTCAGTGCTCTTCCACTATTCTGGTCCAAGATTGCCTGCATACTGCATCTACCATCTCTGACCTAGACAGCTTCTCAAGCCCTCTCTCCACCCTCTGCTTCAGATGGCATACCCATCTTATAGTACCAATCTTCTTCTAGACCTGCCCTTCTGCATGTCTCCTTCAGTGAAACCATTCCTGAAGCCCACTATTCAGACAAAGATTAGAGTGGACTATAAAACAAAAAATAATACATGTGAGGTGTGTGCATTTTAGTTCAATCAGATACATGAGGCCAAATGGGCAGCTCCTGTCTGGAGGCAGAAGGAGAAGGCAGGAAGGGACAGGAACTGGTTGAATGGACACAGGGAACCTAGGGTGGAAAGGGGGAGTGTGCTGTCACATTTTGGGGATTGCAATTAAGGTCACAAAGCAGTATGTGTATAAATTTTTGTATAAGAAATTAACTTGAGCTGTAAACTTTCACCTAAAGCACAAAAAAAAAAGTCCCCAAATTTGGTGAAAACCATTAACTTACAGATTCTAGAAGCTCAGCAAAACCCAAGCAGGATAAACACACAGTCACATACAAACACATACACACACACACACACACACACACACTAACACACCTACCTTTACACATATAATGAAGCTGCTGATAACCAAAAATGGCCTGACTTCAGGTTTCAGCACTTTCTCCAAGGTTATTGGCTCTAGTGGACCCACACACTGAAGCCATCCCTTCCTCCATCTCCTCTGACATCCACCCCGCCTAAGCCAGGCTCAGCTATAGCTCCCAGCTGAGGCATAGCTCATACCACCGTGTCTCAGAGGGGCATCAGGCAGCACTAGCATTTCTCTGCATCCATCAGACCAAACAGGCATGCCTAGCACTGCTCCGCATGTCTGGGAGATTCGGCAGGTTCCGTTGGGTCTGTCCAGCCCCATACTGGGCACCAGATGTAGTGCCATCTTCATATGAAGGCTTACAGAAGCTCATGGAAACCACGTCTTAGCCTCATGATGAGATTGACAGCCATGATTTCAGAGCAGTCATTTTCAAAATTGTGTAAAATGTTTAACCTCAACATATATTCAACTAATATTGAGTGCGTTCTGTATGCCTGTCCTAGACCTGTCCTGCTCTAGGCCCTGCGATACATGATAGACTACGTCCTTACCCTTCTGGGGTCTTATGGAGTCTAGTCAAAGAGACAGGTGACATGCAATGAGCACTGTTAGTGACACAGTGCTGTTTAGGAGGGAAAAAAGGACAATGGAGGATGGTAGGGCAGGCGCTGGTAGGGACAGGAACATTGGTCAAGTGGTAGGAGAAAAGCTCTTTTAGGGAAGTGACCTTGAATCTGAAACCTGAATAGTGAGCCAGAACACCAAGATCCAGGGAAAGAGCCAAACGGAGGGGTAAGTATGAAGGCTGAGCCAAGAGCACAGTGGGCAGGTCTGAATTGCAGGAAGAAGGCCAAGTGGCTGGAGCCACCAGGCCCAGGGAAGAGGGATGGAGCAAAGTGAATCCGAGTGGAGGGTGGCATCCTCTCGCATATGCTTTGAAAGGTCATGCTGGCTTCTGTAGGGAAGATGGGCTACAGCACACAGGCAGGAGGACACCTGCATGGGAGAGATCGCAGCCATAGAGAGAATAGGAAGGGACTGGATTCTGGATACATTTTGGAAGTAGAGCCAGCAGGATTTGCTAATGGACTGGTGGTGGGGCATGATGAAAAGAGAGGAACCAGGGTTGACTCCTGTGCCACCAAGCAGACAGAGGTGCCATTAAAGTGATGGGGAAAACTAAGTTCTTTCAGGACACAGTAGGTTCAAGGCACCTATTCATTATCCAACTTAAAAGTGTTTCTAGGTTTTGTTTGTTTTTTAAGTTGTCTAGTTGACATAAGAGAGAGTACAAGTGTCTCTGATCTTTGTTCAGCCTAAGACGGTATTATCTTCTCATTGTTGCTTGCACCCTACATCTGCAAGGTATTTGATGCCTTTATTGTGAAGAGTTTAACTTTAGGACTCAGATATCTAGGTGTCAAAATAATCGAAGCACAAAAAGAATGAAAGGTACAGGGTTTATTTGAGAAGTTAGTCTGTATGTATCCAGAAAGACATCTCTGTTCAGGAAGACAGGAAGGTTCGTCTTAGGCCAGATAGAGTGAGTTTTCAAGGAGGAAATATAAAGTAGAAAGTTAACCACTGACTAATCTTAGCATAAGGAGTCGTGGTGCCACAGTGGGTAAGCATCCAGCTGCTAACCAAAAGGTTGGCAATTTGAACCTACCCAGTGGTTCCAAGGGAAAAAGACTTGGTGATCTGTTCCCATAAAGATTAAAAAACCAAACCTGTTGCCATCCAGTTGATTCCCACTCATAGCGACCCCTATAGGACAGAGTAGAGCTTCCCCATAGGGTTTCCTAGGCTGTAGTCTTTATGGGAGCAGATTGCCACTTCTTTCTCCCACAGATTGGCTGGTGCCGACCTTTCGGGTAGCAGCCGAGCACTTAATCATTGCACCACCAGGGATCCTTCCATAAGATTATGGCCTAGAAAACCCTATAAGGCAGTTCTACTTTCACATGGGATCTCCATGAGTCAAAATCGACAGCACCCAACAACAATCTTGACATGATTAATTGAATCATGCCCCCTTCCTGAAATCAGCTGAAACCAGGTTACTAAGTGGTCTCTGGTCTGGCCAGCCCCGATTTATTTGCACAAATCCTCAGGTGTAGTCTGGATGTTTTAAAATAATAAAGGCACCCCAACTACTCAGGAGATTCTAAAGTTTTAGAATATCTCTCAGGAAGCAAAGGGCATTACCTAAAGTAAAATTCTTTGCATAAGATAAACTTTGAGCTAGTTTATACTTAACAGATGTCTTTGTAATAAAGAGAAGCTGCACGACTCCATGGTCACTGTGTCTCCACACTATTTTCTGTTGTCTGCTTTGGGTGCACTCCACAACGATCAGTGGCCTTGGTGAACTTTCCTCCACACTCAGAGATCTGTCCATGTCTCTGGTCCTTGGTGTCTCTAACACGGGGAACGAGGAGAACATGCTGTGCTCCTCGCAGATCTTCCTCAGGTGACTCTCTCGGGCTCCCTCTTTGGCAGGGTGCCTTCTGGGGGCTGGCCAGTGGACTCCTGATTGGTGTCTCTCGAATGGTGGCAGAGTTTGTGTACGGCCCCCAGAGCTGTGAGAAGAGCAGCAGATGCCCGGCCCTGGTCTGTGGAGTGCACTTCCTCTACTTCGACATCATCCTCTTCGCACTCAGTCTGCTCATCATCCTGGGGGTCTCCTTAGCAACAGACCCCATTCCTGACAAACACGTGAGTGTTGCTGTCAGGACTTCCTGGGGCCCACCCGCTGTCCCAAGGGGCAGTGCCTCCGCTTTGCTAGAATGGAAGCCTGCTTCATTCTGGCCTTCTCTTTGGAAGTCAGATGAGGGGTTGAGGGTGTGGGTGGGTCAGAAACAGGTGATTAACATGGAAAGGGCCCTGCCTTAAAACAACAAATCAAAACAAAAAGCTCTTCAACAGTCCACCAATTTGGTATTGGATTGAGAAGTTCGCCTTTTAAAATGCCAATTTCCTTTGGAAGTGTTGAATTCACTAACCTCAGTATGAATCAATGTAATTAGGGAAGTCCCAGCTGCCACCCCCTCAGAGGAAATTCAGCCAAAGGGAAGGGGAGACGGTCTTGCTGGGGGGATTCCCTTAACCGGCTCTGTGCAAGGAGCTTACACAGCTGTCTCCTTACAGGGCCCTTTCTTACCTCCTAGGAGGCCCTGCATGGTGCAAATGGTTAAGTGCTCAGCTGCTTACTGAAAGTCTGAGGAGGTTCAAGTCCACCCAGAGGTGCCTCGGAAGAAAGGCCTGGCAGTCTACTTCCAAAAAATCAGCAACTGAAAACCCTGTGGCGTACAGTTTTACTCTGATACACATGGGGTCGCCATGAGTCAGAGCCAACTCCATGGCAACTGGTTTGTTTTGTTTTTTTTTAATTAGTCACCCCATTTCTGGATAATAGAAAGCCTGGGCTCAGAGAAGTTAAGTGACTTGTCTGAGGCAGCCTCCCAGTCAGTGGTGGAGCTGGGCCCCAGCCTGGCTCTGAGCTTGTGCTCTCCACCATGTCAGCTGCTTCATCAGAACAGGGACTTGGCCAGAAAGCAGCAGGAGAAAGGGGCCAGACGTCCAGGATTCCAAAGGGTCTGCAGTGTGGAGAGGCACTCAGAAGGGAGATGCTTTTCTTGCAACCTGGCCTGAGGCCCAGAAAGAGCTGGTGTTTCGTTACCAAAGCTGAGGTGGGAGGTCAGTTTGGAGGCTGCATACTCCAGTGTCTCCCAGCCCAGCTATGGGTTCCCCTCTACCACCTTTTCTGCTCAGGACTTCCATTTGACAAGACTCCGGGATGCGCAGGCCACCCTGGCCTCTCATGGAGCACCGCCAGGAGAGCTTCCTGCTCTGAAGTTCCTCCTTCTCAGGTCCTTCCTAGGCCATCAGCTTGTCTGTGCTCTTTTCTTTTGCTTCTCTTACTCTCAACCTTTTGTTTTTGCCCTGTTTCTCTTGTACTCAGCCAAGTATTTTTTGAGCATTTAACACCTGCCTAGCAAAAGGAGGGGGAAGAAGAAAAAAAAAAGTAATATGTATGATTAGCTGCAACGTGCCAGGCACTGGGTTGGGCCTGCTACACACCACGCTGTGCCTATCACTCCCGGGGGCACCAACCCCAACTCTCCCAGCACATCCAGCGTCCTCCTCCACAGAGCAGGAGGGTGCTGTTGGGGAGGCAAAATGAATACACACGGCCTCTTGAGGAGGCAGGTAAAGGCTGTGCTGAGTCTACCACCTGCATAGCAGTCCCAGCATGTCAGTCCAAGAAGCTTCTCTGAGAGGTGGGGCTGAGGCTGGGTCTTGGAGTAGGGCTTGTCCAGGACTCTGATGGCCCAAGGCTGGCAAAATGGAGTAAAATACATCCATTCCAGAATGCGCCTGGTGGAAATGTCCACTTGGTTGTGCTTCTGCTAGCTGGGTTTTGTACTTCGCAAAGTTTCCATATGTGTTTTCAGTTAAAAAAAAAAAAATGACAGACCCACAGCAATAGGGAGCGCTCCCGTTGTGCATCTGCCAATGCAGCTGAGCTCAGCCAGGCCGGTATCAGCCCTGTCCTGCTCATCCTCCCTCCTGGGCAGAAGTGGACTGGGGTGTGGGTGGCCTCCCATTCGGAACCGAAAGGAGCCCTGAGCTCATTGCCACCAACCCCCTTCCTACAGCCAAAGGACATGAAGGCCCAAGCAGCTTGTGTCACCCTTTGCAGAGGTCACACAGTCACTGGTGCCAGCCCAGACGGAAATCCAGTGTCCTGGACCCCTCTTGCCACCCACCTGAGGCCTTCCACAATCAGACTCTGTCCAGTCTGTCTGGGACCCTGGCGCCAGCTGCCGCCATGGTGTCGTGTGGCCTGCATGGCAGGGCCTACATGGTGACACACCTGCTCTCCCCCAGCTCCACCGGCTCTGCTGGAGTTTACGCAACAGCCAAGAGGAAAGGGTGGATCTGGATGTGGAAATGCAAGGGAAGAGAGTCTTCAAGCCACGGGCACAACCAGGTGAGGAAGAGGCTCCAGAGCCCTGGGTTGGGGGTGGGGGGGGCACTTCCTGTCTGCTATCTTCACCAGCTCAGAAACGCGCTTCTTGGTGATGCCCCGTCTTGCATTTTCCCAATGCCTTCTGGGGGCGTTTAGGGCATGTGAGTTTGCAGTGCTGACCACACCATGTGGACACCTCTGTGAGGCAGTCAGGGATTGGGGGGTGCATGTGGGGTTCATCAGCAGGTGGACTGTGGCCTCTTGAGGGCAAGTGGGGAGAAGAGTAGGTCGGGGACTGCGGCAAGGGCCACAGGGTCATCCTGCAGCCAGGGGGTGAGGAAGAGCAGGAATCAGGGATGTGTGGTGGCCTGGAGCATTTCCAAGGTGTGACCCACTGAGGCAGCCAACGCTGAGCCCAAGCATAGAGACCTTGGTGTGTCTCAGTAGGAAAACGTAAGGGGGGGTGCGGTGAGGGCATCAGCCTCCGAAACACGCACCAGAAGGGACGTGAGCGAAGTGTCCATGGCCCAGCCAGGTTCTTCACCAGAGGATCCCACTATTGGAGAGAGACAGAGCCCGGAAAGGGAGAGATAGCAGAAGAGGCTTGCTTCCAAGAGGAGCGCAGTAGCAGTGTTCCCACACCCATGGGAATTCTCCAAAGCAGCAGTGTGTTCCCACACCAATAGGAATTCTCCCCAACGGCAGGGCATTCCCACACCTGTGGGAATTCTCCCCAGTGGCAGTGCATTTCCACACCCATGGGAATTCTCTGTAGTAGCAGTGTGTTCCCACATCCCCAGGAATTCTCCCCAGTGGCAGTGCGTTTCCACATGGGAGGAAGCAACTTTTTGATGGAGCACGGACTTTAAGCTGGTCAGCAAGGCTGAGAGGGAGTGAGTTGGTGGGGGTGGGGTGGGCAATGGAGGGGTAGGAGGGTGCAGGTCCCCTGGAGTCAAAGAACTGTAGGAGTGGAGGTTCCAGAGGGACCGAGCTAAGAGGGAGCAGTGTGGCAGTTGCAGAGTGCCGCCGGGTCAAGGAAGAGCATGCGAGAGAGATACTGCGGTGGGCTGAGAGAGAGGGGGCCCAGGCCCTGAGAGATAGGACACAGGAAATCACCAGAGACAGAAGTGTGGTGGAGAACATGGCTGGCTCAAGGGCCAAAATCCCCAAAGTAAGAGGGGGAGGGGCCGGAGGAAGGAACAGAGGGCTCAGTTGGTGCTAGAGCCTCCCACAGGGTTTCACGGAAAGAGGCGGCAAGTGAGGGCCTGCAGAGGGTGGGGGGTGGGGGGGGGCAGACCCACCTCAAGGGCTCTAAGGGGAAGCTGGTCCTGGGGAAGCTAGATTCCAGTAAGAGCAAGAAGGGAGAGAATGTCTGAGAAGAGGCTGAGGTCCCGGGGCTTTCAGAGGCCGTGGGAAGGGTTTCAGCAGATGGGGTCAGGAAATGCTGTTGAGGGCCATAGGGGAAATGACATGAGCTGCTTTTGGGACTGACGCAAACAGGTATAAAGGGCCTAATGAGCTTAGTGAGGAGTCAGAGGTGCTGGAGGCTTTGAGTCTGGGGAAGGAGCAGGGGGCTGGGAGAAAGGGATCTGGGTTGGGGGCTCCATGGACTCTGCCAGTGGTGAGGTGAGGCAGGAGGGGGGAGGCCCCCCTCAGACACTCTTCTCTTCTGAGGGGGTAAACTGACTCATGGGGTGCCCTTGTAGTTCTCCCTCATTCCACAGCAGGGGGCAGAGGATAGTGAAGAGTCTGTTTATTGCCCACATACCTCATGCGAGGCACTGTTGACAGTACTTCAGTGTGTCACTCATTTAATCCTTCCCTTCACATAGGTGATATGCAGTTACTACTCCCATCTTAGAGATGGGAATTGAGGCCCTGAACATTTCTGTGATTGGCCCAGTGCCCCATCGCTGACCAGTAAGCCGTGTGGCTGGTGTCTGAACACAAGTGGTGTGACTCAGAGTGTGTCCTGGGCCTTTGGGCTGTGGTTTGAAAGCCACTTGCCTTTCACATACTGGCACCAGCACCTCTCCCCAGCAGCCTCTTTGGGCCTGGAAGCTGGGTGCCAGTGTAGTAACAACAAAGCAAGGGTGTGGTTGCTCAGGGTTTCCCCAGCTCCGCTGGCAGCTGGCTCCATGGCTTCGGGACCCTTTGCTGGAGAGACCCTCCCTTGTAGCAGAGGCTCCCTGGCTGATTGATTCCATCATCCATGAGGCAGGACACCAGAAGGATAGCTGGCCTGGAAGCTGTCCAGCCGTGAAAACAAATGTCACTTCAGACACAGGACATGCAAGGAGGAGGGGTACAGCCTTCACGGACTGCCATCATGGAGAGAGCCACTCCCAGGAGCCAGCTTGGGAGGTGTCTGGGTGGTGGTTGTGACCCGCAGTGCTGGAGCTGGCCATGGTGCTGCCCAAGCCAATCACATCGCCCGCCCTCCGTGCCAGCAAGCCAACCTGGGCACCAGCAGGACAGCAGAGCTGGGGCTGATGGGACCTCAGAGCACGGCCAAGCTGCAGAGTGTGCCTGTTCACCAGTGTGACCTAGAGCGTGAACTGAAACTTCTGACAAAGTATCAGCAAGGCCCCAGGAGAGCCTGGGCCAGGTGGTAGGACTGACCTCTGCCTCAGGGAGACTTGAGAGGTGGCCAGAGAGCAGTGCCTTACCAAGACTCAGGGGTTTCTCTCTTCCGAGAGTTGTGACTAGGAAGGGAACTCAGAGCAGCAGCCACTGGCCCAGACCTGGAGAGCCACGTCTGGGTCATGTGCTGGGAACGGAGCACCGAGCCTGTGGCATGGTACAGGCCCCCCACTGCTGCCGCCTGCCCAGTCTTGGGCCCTGGGCAGCCCACACTGCCTCCCTGAGCCCTTGGCCCCTAGCACACATCTCTGAGGGTGGTTTGTGGTGTCCTAGGTCCAGAGGCTGTTGGAGCTGGGCCTAACTCCCTGTGAGGCTTCCCTCCATGCCCAGCCCTGTGCCCCTGACCTTCACCTGTCCCCTCTGTTCCAGATGTGCTGAAGCAGGGCCAGAGTTGCCTGTGGAAGGCCTGGCACCTGTTCTGTGGCCTGGAGTTGAAACCGGGCCCCAGGCTGGCCCCCCAACAGCCTACCCCGGAGAGGACAGAGCAAGGTGACAAGCTGGAGACACCCCTAGTAAGAAAGCTTGTCAAGGCCAGCGGACTCCTCCTGATGGCACTCCTGTTCCTCGGCCACATCTATTACTTCTGAGGCAGCTCAGGCCAGTGCCTGGACCTCTCCAGTAGGGGGGAGTGCTTCCTACAGGAGACATAGAGTGGGCTGGGGGCCACACACATGCCGTGCTGCTGGGGTCTGCACTCAGCACTGCCAGTCACGGGCCCATGCTGAAGGGACGGAAGTGACATCCACTATGGCCAACACAGGCTGTGCAGACGAGAACATCTGTTCCTGCACAAAATGAGTCACTTTCTCCCAATGGTTTTGCTGCATAAACACTGACTTTCACTGTAAATTTAATTTTGGCTTTTTATCTCCAAATATATTCAGGGTTTTGCTTGTGTTTACCCCACCGCCACCATCTCTTTCCTACACTCAGCCTCCATGAGCTGGCTTTTCTGCCCCATGTTTCACGGTGTGGCCCTGCCTGCAGAACTCCCATGCTGGGCAAGCACCCACTAAGGGGCTCACTCTCCTACCCTAGGGCTGTGCCCTCACTGGCTTGGGCCCAGGCCAGCTGGGGCAGAGCTGCCCAAGTGCAGAAGCCATGGCTACACCTGGCCCGAGGGTGGCTGGCAGTAAGGCCAGGTGGTCCCTGCTCCTACAGAGCAGGCCAGGATTTCCTGCTATGCAGCCTCCCATCTCCTCACTGAGCTCTGCTGGGAGCTGGGCCCACAGGTCCAGTTCCCTTTAACGACCTGGCCACTCCTGGGCTGTGACTCTGCAGCACGCCCTACCCCCCTCCCCACCCCTGCACCTCTCATTCCTCCTTCTGCTCTCCAGACCAAAGTAAACAATTTGCATCTTTAGGAAAAGTCTCGAGGCCCACCTGACATCATGGAAATTGCACTCTGAAGGCAAGCTCATGTGGCCAGCCCCACTTCAATCCTTCTGATGACATTTCCGAGTGCCTACTGTGTGCCAGCCACCTATCAGCATCAAGGAGATAGCCATGAACAGAGCACATGGGAGCTGCTCTCTGGAGAGATTCAGACAATTAACAATTGTGGCAATGGCCAGCACTTAGTGTGGCCTACTGCTTACTCTGGCTGGGGCTAGGACTTTCCGTGCATTCTCTCATCCAGGCCAAAGGGCCACCCTTTGTGGAAGGTACTAGAAGGGCCTGCGTTTCACAGAGGAAGAAACTGAGGCTCAGTAAAGTCACAGAGCACACAGGGAGAGGACACAGGCCAAGCCAGCCCCCCAACACCGGCACCGCCTGCATGCCCACCTGTGTTGTGTGCATGGCAGGGCCCTTGGCAGGGAGCCCCACCTAGCTTCATAGTGAGGGAGGGCCTCCCTGAGGACGAGGAGGTAGTCAGTGAGCCGTGTGGCACATAGTCGGCAGGAAGCATGTCTGAGGATGCTGAGACAGGGCACATGCAAAGGGAGCAGTGGGAGAAGAGGCAGGGAGACAGGTGGGGAGGACAACCAACCAGGCCTCCTAAGTCCCTGGGGACTGAGGCAGGGAAGCGATGGGTCAGCTGCCACTGGGAAGATGACCAGGAGGCAGGACACCACCAGGACAGTCCTAGAATAATGCAGCCAAACTAATGGCAGAAAGGAAAGATAAAGGAATGGCATCCAGAGAAACTAGCAGTTAGACACGACTCCAGGAGTGATTCAACTTCTGGAGGGATGGGGTGGGGTGGGCAGAGGGTACACCACCTCTGAAGACAGGCCACACAGAAAGGGCAGCCTGGGGAGAGGTGGGCTCCATTTCGGACATGTTGAGTTTTGTTGCCTGAAAACATATATTGCCATCTTAACAATATTAAGTCTCCTAATCCATGGACATGGGATGTCTTTCCATTTGTTTAAATCTTTAATTTCTTTCACCAATGTTTGGAAGTTTTCACTGAGCAAGTCTTGCACTTCTTTTGTAAAATTTATTTCTAAGTATTTTATCTTTTGATGGAATTGTTTTCTAAATTTCATTTTTGGGCTGTTAGTTACTAGTGTTTAGAAATACAATTGAATTTTGTATATTGATCTTGTATCATGCAACTTGGCTGAACTTATTTATTGGTTCTAGTAGTTTTTACATGGATTGCTTAGGATTTCTTCTACGTACAAGATCATATCATCTGCATAGTTTTACTTCTTTCTTTCCAATCTTCTTTCCTTTTATTTCATTCTCTTACATAAATGCCCTGGCCAGAACCTCTAGTACCATGTTGAGTAGAAGTGGTAAGAGCAGACATCCTTGGCTTTTTCCTGATCTTAGGGGGAAAGCTTTCAGTTTTTCACCATTATGTGTAATGTTAGCTGTGGGGTTTTATAGATGTTCTTTATCATGTTGAGGAATTTCTCCTCTACTCTTAGTTTGCTAAGAGGTTTTTTTTTTTTTTCCCCCTTTATCATGAATGGGTATTGGGTTTTGTCAAATGCTTTTTCTGCATCTATTGAGTTGATCATATGTTTTTTGTCCTTGATTCTATTTATAGAGGATATTACATTTATTTTCATACGTTAAACCAACCTTGCATTCCTGGGATAAATCCCACTTGGCTGTGGTGTATAGTAATTTTTATATGTTGCTGAATTCAGTTTGATAATGTTTTGTTGAGTTTTTTTGTGTCTATATTCATAAGGGAGCCCTGATGGCACAGTGGTTAAGAGCTTGGCTACTAAACAAAAAGGTCAGCAGTTCAAATCCACCAGCCGCTTCTCCCTGTGGGGCAGTTCTAATCTGTGCTGTAGGGTTGCTATGAGTTGGAATAAATTTGATGGCAACAGATTTGTTTTTGTTTTTTTAAAAATATTCATAAGGGAAATTGGTCTGTGATTTTCTTTTTTTGTGGTATCTATGTCTGCTTCTGGTATTAAGGTAATGCTGACCTCATAGAATGAGCTGCTCAGGTTCCTGCCTCTTTTGTTTTTTGAAAGATTTTGTGAAGAATTGGTGTCAGTTCTTGCCAGGAGTCATTTAAGGGTAGATGTCTAGTTGGACTGAAGGGTCCGGAACTTAAGAGCAAGGATGGGGCTGGAAACACAGATCTAGGGGAGAGAGGGCAGGTTCAGCTAAGCAGGGAACCTAGTGGAGATCCCATAGCCAGGCAGATGGTATCCTGTGAGAGAGTGAGAGAAGGCAAGGCCCAGAGCAGAGCCAGGAGGAACACTAACACTACTAGTCACACAGGGAAAGAGGGTTCTACGAAGGAAAACAAAAGGACCCAGCCAGAGCCTGGGGAGGACGGGCAGTCCACACCAGGCCACTGCCATGGGTCAGGCACCAAGAAACTGGGGCCTTGGCAGTGAAGTCGGTGACCTTGGCCAGAGTTCTCTGGTGAGGTGGTAGGGAGGAGCCAGCCTGCTGTAGGTAGAGGCAGGATTGGGACTTGAGGGAGTGGGGCCCCTAGAGCGCCTGGTTTCCTGAAGGAGAAAAGATTTCCTCTTACCTGGCCTTTTTTGACAATCAGATTTCACCTGAAATCCCAGTGGGGCCCAGCAGCCATCCCTTTCAGAACTAGAGGGCCCACTTGGGCTAATCCTTTCATCCCAAAAAGACAAATCTCTAAGTGATCAGTGACTCTTCCAGAAAGTGAAGACCCTGGGCTCATTCTAAGGATTCAGGAAGGAGCTCACGTTGGAATTCTGGTTCAGCTGATGGTGTCTATTCCAGGAGGGGGGCACCCATAAGCCCCCCACACACACACCTCTCTCCTTCCCCCACACCTGGAGGCTCTGGGATGTGAGCAAGGGAGACCCTGAGAGGGAGCCTCCACAAGCTCACAGGAGAAGATGTCCTCTCCAGCTGGCCCCAGACAAGGGAGCCTAGCCCTGAAGGGAGCTCCGCTTCTGCAGCTCCTCCATAGACCACAGAAAGGGTTTCTGATGTGCAGACCATCTTCTCCCTCAAAGCCAGGAGAACCGGCACCTTACCAGGCCAGGCACGGGTGGATTGGGGGAGAATCTGGGTCTCTCTTGACCTCCCCCACGGCCCCGTCCCCCTGCCCTCTGCAGCTAGGCTACTGCAGCCCACACTCCTCACTCAGCCTGCCTATCTCTCCTCCCCCACGCCCCTCACTCAGACTCTTCTCTCCTCCACACCCCTCACTCAGCCCCTGTCTCTCCTGCCCCACACCCTTCACTCAGCCTCCCTCTCTCCTCCCCCACACCCCTTACTCAATCCCTCTCTCTCCCCACACCCCTCACTCAGTCTCTCTCTCTCCTCCCCCACACTTCTCACTCAGCCCCCCTCACTCTCCTCCCTCACACTCCTTACTCAGACTCCTCTCTCTCCTCCCCCCCAACACACCACTCACTAAGCCCCCTTTTCTCTCCCCACACCATCTCATTCAGCCCTCCTCTCTCTCCTACCCTGAGCTCTCCAGTGTCCTTGTCCAGTTTCAAGGCAGTGGGAGAAGTGAGACAGGGTGAGGCACAGGGGGCTGGCTCACTATGGGGCTGCCCTGAGGGCTAGCAGGCGAGGAGGAGAGGAAGGGAACTGTGGTCTGCTTCAGTCCGGCCCAGATCTTACAGAGCAACTTTTTTGCTTTGGAGAAGAAGGCAGCTGTTTAGAGAAAGATCTTAGCAAGGAAACTAGAAAGCTTGCCCTGTCTTGAGTACTACTACTCCAGGAAGACCCTGCATGGGGTTGAACCTTTGACCTCTCTTCCTGCCACACACTGTAGGAAGACAGACCTGGCTGAGCAAGGCCCTGGGGAGGGCCTGCCACGGCCATGCCAGCCACACTCACAAGCATCTAGCAAGCGTCTGAAGCTGGAACTGTACCTAGTCCAGCTGGGTTCCTTCCCCAGCCTAACTCCTGGGGCTCACCCCCTTGTCCCTGAGGGCTCAGCCCTTACGCTCTACCTGTTGAAGAGCTGCCCGGCCTCCAGGCCCATGGTCCCAATGGAGAGCAAGCGGTGCTCCTGCAGCCACCCGCCGTTCCTGGGACATCCTGGCATTGGGCCCGTGTGCCTTGCCTGCTGGGACCCATCCTTTAGGCCTGGCATTTACCCTTTGGCAGGAGAGAGAGAAGAACATGAAGAGCCATTCTGACCCAAGATAAAGAGATCAGCCAATTTATTCATAGAGGCAGCTTACAGGGCTGGCTCAGGGCTTCCACTCAATGACCTTGATGGCGATGTGGGCTGCCCGCTGCACGGCTTGGTTGATGTCCTTCTCGCTGACTCGGAAGGTGGGCACATGGGCCTGTAGGTAGCGGCGGCCCTCAGGGGCCTCAGCCAGCATGGTGAGGGCCTTGATTGCATTAAGCCGCACCTTGCTCATGGACGAGCAAAGCAGTTCCAGCAGTGGGGTGATGGCCTCGGCATCCAGGGCCGCGTACTTTCCTGCGGGCCACCAACACCTGTTCCTAACGGCCCAGGGGCTGCTTCCCCAAACCTCACCAGCCTCTAAAAGAGACGGTTGCCTCCCTGGAGGGTTTTTCAGTGGGTTGAGTAGCACCTGGACCCTGAACCAGAGAAGAGAGATTCTGGAAAGTCCACTACAGCAGCCAGGTGTGCTGGATTCGCTCCAGGGCTCACACAGCAGAGCCTCAGCCCTGCCCCTCACTTGCGCTGCCTGCCTGGACCCTGGGGCAGCCCCTTCTACCTCACCTTCAGTGGTCATGGTTGCGTACATCAGGGCCCCAGCAGCATTGGCCTGCACCTCCTCGGTCTTGTCCTTCAGCAGGTGCACCAGGATGGGGATCACGTCATACTGCCACACCTGGTTCTTGCCCTCAAGAGGGATGCTAGGCAGACAGGAAACAGTGGGGACTCTAGGGGGCCTGGCCCAGGACCACCCCAGGGGGATTCCAGGGGAAGAGCTTCTGTGGGGACCGCCTCTGTGGTCCAGGACTGGACATGGCATGGGGCCAGGTGTAGAGGGGCCCTAGGGTGTGGTTTCAGCCTCACCAGCACACTCAGAAAACCTGGGAGCACACCTTGTGCAGCTAGACACCTATCTCAGGTGGAGCGGGGCTGATGGAGCCCCTCGGCCCTGTCCCACCACCCAGAGCCCTAAGCTATCACAGGAAGAAGAAACTAGACATGTTCTCCCTGGATCCAAAACGGGGGACAGATACCTCCAGTGCAAACCACAGGGAGGCCCATTTGACCTCACCTCAGCAGTCGGAACTGCGAGGGGTAAAACCAGCTGTTGCCGAGTGGGACCGTCACTCGATGGCCCCTCAGTGGGGAAGCCCCCTCAGGTGGGGACTCAGGTAAGGTGACTTTTTAGGTCAGTTTAATCCTGACATTACATGAAGCTGTGAAAATGAGGGCGGTGGGCTCCCCGAGTGTCCCAAACCGCCTGGCACTTATCAAGCATGTATTAACCACTGGGAAACATCTCTACCATCAGCTGTTCTGTGCAGGCCTTCCTCATGTAAAGTAGGGTGACCAACCACCTTGTTTGACCAGGACTGAGAGGCTTCCCGGGTTGTGAGAGCAAACTGGGTGGCTGGTCACCCCGGTGGAAAGGGTCTGCCACCCTCCCAGGGCCCTCCTCCCAGGGCCCAAGCAGGTGAGGGGAGCCTGGCAGAAGCCCTGGGGGCAGCCCTGCTGGGCCTCACCAGACAGCCATGAGGGTGCGGGCAGCCTTGCTGCGGATGTCATTGTTGGAGCTGAGGAGCATCTGCTTGAGGAAGGGCACCACTCGGTTGTCCAGCGCCTCAGTGGCAGCGTCCTCCTGCAGGCAGGATGCCAGCGTGTCCAGAATGAGCTGCTGAATCTCCTCCTCTTCCCTCTGCAGCTTCCACACCAGCGAGGGGATCAGGCCACTGCTGACGATGCCCTGGGCCCCTGCGGGACAGGCGGGCTGGTCAGCATGGCAGGACAGGGAAAGCCCAGGCAGGGAGCAGTAACCAGTGAGGTGGGAGTGAGGTGGGGAGTGGCAGTCATGCAGGAGGGGGCGGTGTGTGGAGGCATGGACCTACAGGGAGCCTCAGAAGCAGCCACCACGCCCCAGAGCCTGCAGTTCCCCCCAACCTCCAACCACTGGGTTTCCAAAACAGGCCTGGTTGGTCCTTGGGGGCCAAAGGTGGAGTTTGGTTTGGGTATGAGGCCTTCAATTTAGGATGTGCAGCCTGGCGTCCTAGACACTAACGAGCTCATGCCCCAACTGACGGAACAAGAAACCCACAGACTCTGCTGATAGGTCTTGAAGGGGCCCGGCCCCGCGGCCAGGAGTCTCCACACCACAGTGCTGGGGCGCAGATGAGGCCAGCTCCCCTCTTAGAGAACCCAGAGCCAAAGCAGGCGGCACACCAGAGGATGAGCGGGGTGCGCTCATGCCCCCTGATCTGCCGCCCCTGCCCGGCCTCCCGTGCCCCACTGCCCCGGTGCCGTGCTGAGCAGCTGGATCCCTGAGGGGCCTGCCGAAAGGCTTCCTCTGCCTCCCAGCTCTAGTGCTAATTTACTCCGGGGAGGCGAGGGGCAGGATTATTTGCCTAAAGGGCTGCTGGGCCAATTAACACCCGGATTGTCTCTTTGAAAACACCGTCCGGCCTCCTCCTCTCTCCCCAGGGACCTCAAAGGGCGGGCGCTGACTGGCAGGTTGGGGAGGTGAGGCAGCGCAGATTGTTTCAAAGCCCCTCACGGTCCCCCTCGCGCCCCTTGTGCCCGCCCCCCCACGCACCCCTCACGCCTCCGGTTCACGCCCCCTTCCCGTTCCCCTCTCACCCCCACCCCGCGCCCCTCACTCCTCCCCACCCCCC
>NW_004444093.1:3250330-3258719 GCF_000243295.1 Trichechus manatus latirostris | reverse complement strand
CTCCCTTAAGCCCCCTTAAGTCCCCCTCACACCCCTGTCTCTCGTCATGCCGCTCCACCCTTTACGCCCACCATGTGCCCCTCACTCCCCCCACATATCCCCCACGCCTTCCCTGTGCCCCCCATGCCCTTCACACCACCACCCCGCCTCCGTGCCCCACACGCATCCCCTGCTCTTGGTGTCTGCTCTCAAGTCCCCAGGTGCCCCTCAGTCCCCCTGGCCTCCCTTCCCTTCATGCCCCTGGGTGTCCCCAGGCACTGCCTCTGGGCTTAGTCTTATTGGGGGTGGGGATGGAGTAGGAAGCTCTGCCCCACTTGTCCTCAGGGAATTCACTACACTGGACAGTTTTCTATTGCTACCAGTGTGGTTACTGTTGGACTTTTCAAGGTTTAATACACAGAGTTCTGAAAAAGCCCAGGTCAGACTTAAACGTATCATTTCCCAGCTGTGTGACCTTGGACAAGTCCCTTAACTTCTCTGAGCCTGGTTTCCTCATTAAAATGAGGCCACCTGGAAGAGATTGGTAAACACCAGTGGGGTAGTGGGTGGGGGCACGCTCTGTGTGCTGTGGATTTCTGTATATGTGAACAGGACTATTATGGTGGGCCCAGATCATCTGGGCCTAGTGCAGCATGCATCTTCTGAATGCCACCAACACAGAGTCCCAGCTACAAGCAAGGTCCTGGGGAGCGAGGGGGGAGGATACAAAAAGCACCTGTCTGTGGTCCCTACAGGTCGATGACGCAGGCCCCAGCCCCTCCTGGCGGCCCTGTGTCTCCCCATCAGTCCTCCACACCTGGCCAGGCCACTGCATGCCCCCTGCCCTGGCTCTGTTCACCCCAGGCATCTTCCTGGCTGACTGGCATCTGCCCATAGGCTCCCACCTGCCCAGCCATGGGTCGTATTCAGCCAAACCTGGGACCTGGACCGGGGCCTCCCCAGCTTACAGTGGGAGGTGACATGACCTTCCAAGACCAGCTTTGCTGGTAGATGAAGGGAGAAGATTCCAGGCTTCAATCATCAAATCAGGGTTTGGCCTCCCTTGCACCAAGGGCTGGGCTTCCTGGGAAATCCCAGGACAGGTGTTGATTGCTGCCAGAGCTACAACCCAAGGTTCCAGGAGCAGGGTCAGAAAGTCAGAACAGTGGAGCTGACTGCCCCACTGCCTCGCTTGTTGAGGGCATCGAGGCCCAGAGAGGAACTCGTGTGTCCAAGGTCACATGGAAGATGAGCATTCACTGTGGGCTCCTGGAAATGCTACACACCGAGATCCAGGCTCACTGTGAGACTAGGGAGAGGAGTAAAAATAAAATGCATGCCGAGTGTGCCTCTCTGCCAGTTCCTTCACCGGTGCTTTCCAGCTAAAAGGAGAGTTTTGGGTCTAGCTATTTAAAACTAACCTAGATATGCAATGACTTGTTCAAGGTGGAGGGGGCAGCGCACAGACCCCAAGGAAACTAGCTGAGGAACCCACCTGCAGCCTGAGAACTGTGGAGGCTGGGGGTGGGGGAGTCAGACAAGGAATGGGACAGAGAAGAGCCAGCAGAAGAGGTTGGCATTGGTGCAGGCCAGGCCCCAGGCCATCGGCCAGCGTTCCAGAAACTGAGATGCCACTACTCCTACCCTTGGGAAGCAGGAAAACTGTGAGAGAACAGCCTGGGACAGGCCACACAGGACAGGATGACACACGCATCCACTGGAATTCTGGGGCTCTTGGAAACCCCGTGGAGCACAGTACTACTCTGACACACATGGGAGCACCTGGAATTGGGGTCGACTTGTTAGGAATACCTGAGTGGTTCAAATAGTTAATGTGCTCGGCTGCTAACCAAAAGGTTGGAGGTTCAAGTTCACCCAGATACACTTCAGAAGAAAGGCCTGGCAATCTCCTTCCAAAAAATCAGCTATTAAAACCCCTATGGAGCACACTGACACACAGGGCTTCTACTTTGACACACGGGGTTGCCAGGAGTTGGAATCCACTCAAAGGTAACTGGTTTCGGGGCTCTGGGATACAGGAAGTGAGAGTCTAGCAGGGGCAGAGCAGAGGTGTGGAGATGAGAAGCACAAGTGAGTTTGTGCCTGGCATTAGGGGCCTGACAGGATGGGTGGGAGATGAGCCAGAAAGATGCCTAGGGGTCGAGGGTCCAGATGCCCATGGCTCGAGGTGTGGTTATTTCCTGGGGGCGGCTCCTTTCCAGCTGTCCCAGCTATGTTGATGAGGGGCCAAGCAGACTCAACCATGAGGGCCCTTCACGTACTACCACATAGCCCCAGGTGTCCTCTCCCAATCCTGTCCTCCTGGCCATTGAAGACTCAGGACAGAATGCTTGCCCCATCCCAACATCCCTGGACTTTGAACTCCCGCCTAGCACCCTGGGCCCATTAAAACCTCACTGTGGCCCACCTATCCAGCTGTAAGGCTGTATGGCCTTGTGCCCTGGGCTCTGGACACCCTGACACCCACCCCATGCCTATTTCTGCTTGGGGGACGCCTCTGTCCTCAGCTTACTCATGCCCTAGTCCCCACCATGCCACCTCCCAACACGGCCTTCTCCCACATGATCCCACAACTGCAGTCAGCACTACGTCAAACTCAGTGTTTCTTCTCTGCTCTGCCTTATTTTCTCTGGGCTGACTAGTTGATTTTTTTTTTTTTTTATTTAATTAGGTGTATTAAGACTAGTCACATTGTGGGGTGAGACTGACTATGAATAAATATGAAATGAAAACTTGAGAGCCTTCTTTCTGGAATTTAAAATGCTAATCTTAAAACTCTCCAGTGGTTTTTAGGCCAACATCCCTATCCTACCCAAGGGCCACTCACTGGCCTGGTTGTTCCTGACCCCTCCAGCCTCATGGCCTCCTTGCACGCTTGCTGGCTCTAGCCACACTGGTCTTTTTTGGGTTCTTCTGATGCCTCATGCTCCTTCACACCCAGGGCCTTCTCCACCTGGAAAGTGCTTCTCTCCCGCCCACCATCACCACCCATCTCCCTCTGGCAGTAGCTTCTGCCCAGGTGTCTCTTCCTCCAGAAAGCTGTCCCAGTACCCAGGATCCCCGCCATATGCCCCAGAGTCCCAGTGGGTCTCCTCCACCAGGCTTTACAATACTGCAAAGTGCCAGAAGAATGAGCAAATCAGTTCTAGAAGAAATACAACTATAATGCTCCTTAGAAGCAAGGATGGCGAGACTTCAACTCGCTTACTTTGGACATGTCATCAGGAAAGACCAATTGCTAGAAAAGGACATCATGTTTGGTAAAGTGAAGGGTCAATGAAAATGAGGAAAACTGTCCATGAGATGGATTGACACAGTAGCCTCAACAATGGGCTCAAACATACCAATCATCATGAGCAGGACACAGAACTGGGCAATGTTTCATTCTGTTGTACACAGGATCACCATGAGTCAGGGCTGAATCAACAGCAACGAACGACAATAACAACGTTGGTGGGATTATCGTTCTGACGTTTGCCTCCTCTCCTCTAAATACCAGGTGCCTAGAACTGTGCCCTGTGCAGAGCAGGTGGCCGATAAATGATTGCTACATGAACAAAACAGTCATTGGCGGGATGGTGGGTGAGACACCCCCCAACCTCAAGGGGGCCACCAGAATTGGGCCAGGAAGGCTGGGTCTGGGCCAGCCTCTGACCTCACGCTGGACTACTACTGTAGGATCAACCCACTCTTGCGTCTGTTTGCCCTGCAAACAGCTCAACTCTAACTGCTGACCCTGCAGGGGAAACTTCCCTCACCCATCTCTGACCACGTGCCAATGTGTGTTTCCTACATACATTACTCCGGAGGCTCACCCTCCGATGGCAGTCTATTACTGTCCCTTGTGACAGAAGAGGAAACTGAGGTTTGGCCAGATGAAATAACTCTCCCAAGGGCGTACAGATGGAAACAGCAGAGCTGGGCCTGCCCTTCACCCCAACTGCCTCTCGCCTCTGACCCACCACAAGGCCAGGGCCTGTGGTATTACAGCTTGGGAGGCCTAGCCTAACCCAGCCTGGTGGTGTAGAGGGCACACACAGAGCAGCCTCTCAGCTGATGGCCAAATTCCTTTGGTCTTCATGGGCCACCTCCTGTACCACAGTGGCCAATGGGAAGAGCCGGACCCCACCTCAGCCTCCTGAGCCAGGCCTAGCTTGAGCCACCAACTCACTCCAACTCTGTGGCTGGTCAGTGCCAGGACTTCTGCTCAAGGACCAGGGAGAACCATGTCTTTTGACCATGGTGGTGTAAAGTGACTATGAAGGTGTTAGTTGGGACTGTGTCGGCATTTTGCTGGGGATACTCTTTTGGATGCACGAAGCTTCAGGTTATGATGATATCTCACTTGTGGGCTCTGAGATTTCTGAGCCCCCTGAAACTGAAAGCAGAATTTTGCAGCCTGTCTTAAGATGCCTTCTATGAGCTCACCAAAGGTGCCAATAGGGCCCTAGCCGTGGCTGAGCTGGCTCCCTACTGCTTCTCCAAAGCCACCTTTCCTGGACTGGGATTCCCAGGAACCCCCAAGTCTCTACGTGCTGGGAGTGTGGAGGGGGTGTGAGAAGCAGAGATGAATAGCACCCCTCCTATGCTGCACCAACCTCACCCGTGTGAAACTTTAGGGTTTGCAAAGACTTTCACATGTTCTACACATAAATGGGCAACCTTGGTAGCATAACCTTGGTTAAGAGGTATGGCTGCTAACCAAAAGGTTGGCAGTTTGAATCCATCAGTAATGGTGGCCAGTGACGGGGGGTAGGAGAGAAGCACTTTCCAGGTGGAGAAGGCCCTGGGTGTGAAGGAGCATGAGGCATCAGAAGAACCCAGAAAAGACCAGTGTGGCTGGAGCCAGCAAGCATGCAAGCAGGCCATGAGGCTGGAGGGGTCAGGAACAGCCAGGCCAGTGAGTGGCCCTTGGGTAGGATAGGGATGTTGGCCTAAGAACTACTGGAGAGTTTTAAGATTAGCATTTTAAATTCCAGAAAGAAGGCCCTCATCTTCATGAATGTTAAATGGAACGCATAAAGATCGATATCTTAGGCATTAGTGAGCTGAAATGGACTGGAATTAGCCATTTTGAATCAGACAATCACATGGTCTACTATGCTGGGAATGACAAATTGAAGAGGAACAGCATCACGTTCGTCATCAAAAAGAGCATTTCAAGATCTATCCTGAAGTAAAATGCTGTCAGTGATAAGATATATCCATATGCCTACAAGGAAGACCAGTTAATACAACTGTTATTCAAATATATGCACCAACCACTAAGGCCAAAAATGTAGAAATTGAAGATTTTTACCAACTTCTGCAGTCTGAAATTGATCAAACATGCAATCAAGATGCATTGATAATTACTGGTGGTTAGAATGCAAAAGTTGGAAACAAAGAAGAAGGATCAGTAGTTGGAAAATACGGCATTGGTGAGAGAAATGACGCCAGATTATCACATGATAGAATTTTGCAAGAAAACAACTTCTTCACTGCAAATACCTTTTTTCAACAACATAAATGGCGACTACACATGTGAACCTCGAAAGACAGAATACACAGGAATCAAATCGACTACATCTGTGGAAAGACGATGGAGAAGTTCAATATCATCAGTTAGAACAAGGCCGGGGCTGACTGTGGAACAGACCAGCAATTGCTCATATGAAAGTTCAAGTCGAAGCTGAAGAAAATTAAAACAAGTCCACAAGAGCCAAAATACAACCTTGAGTATATCCCACCTGAATTTAGAGACCATCTCAAGAATAGATTTGATGCATTGAACACTAATGACTGAAGACCAGATGAGTTGTGGGATGACAACAAGAACATCATACATGAGGAAAGCAAAAAGTTATTAAAAAGACAAGAAAGAAAGAAAAGACCAAAATGGATGTCAGAAGAGACTCTGAAACTTGCTCTTGAACATAGAGTAGCTAAAACAAATGGAAGAAATGATGAAGTAAAAGAGCTGAACAGAAGATGTCAAAGGGCAGCTTGGAAAGACAAAATAAAGTATTATAATGAAATATGCAAAGACCTGGAGTTAAAACACCAACAAGGAAGAACATACTCGGCATTTCTCAAGCTGAAAGAACTGAAGAAAAAATTCAAGCCTCAAGCTGCAATACTGAAGGATTCTATGGCAAATTATTGAATGATGCAGAAAGCATCAAAAGAAGATGGAAGGAATACACAGAGTCACTGTACCAAAAAGATTTGATCGATGTTCAACCATTTCAGGATGTAGCATGTGATCAAGAACTGATGGTATTGAAGGAAGAAGTCCAAGCTGCACTGAAGGCATTGGGGGGAAAACAAGGTTCCAGGAATTGATGGAATACCAATTGGGATGTTTTAACAAACAGATGCAATGCTGAAAGTGCCCACTCATCTATGCCAAGAAATTTGGAAGACAGCTACCTCGCCAAGTGACTGGAAGAGATCCATATTTGTACCCATTCCAAATAAAGGTGATTCAACTGAAAGTTCGAATTGTCGAACAATATCATTAATATCATATACAAGTAAAATTTTGCTGAAGATAACTCAAAAGTGGTTGCAGCAGTACATTGGCAGGGAACTGCCAGAAATTCAAGCTGAATTCAGAAGAGGACGTGGAAAAAGAGGTATCATTGCTGATGTCAGATGGATCCTGGCTGAAAGCAGAGAGTACCAGAAAGATGTTTACCTGTGTTTTATTGACTATGCAGAGGCATTCGACTGTGTGGATCATAACAAATTATGGGTAACATTGTGAAGAATGGGAATTCCAGAACACTTCATTGTGCTCATGCGGCACCTGTACATAGACCAAGAGGCAGTCGTTTGAACAGAACAAGGGGATACTGCGTGGTTTAAAATCAGGAAAGGTGTATGTCAGGGTTGTATCTTTTCACCACACTTATTCAATCTGTATGCTGATCAAATAATATGAGAAACTGGACTATATGAAGAAGAACCCAGCATCAGGATTGGAAGAAGACTCATTAACAACCTGCGTTATACAGGTGACACAACCTTGCTTGCTGAAAGTGAAGAGGACTTGAAGCACTTTCCGATGAAGATCAAAGACTAAGGCCTTCAGTAGGGATTACACCTCAACAAAAACCTCACAACTGGGTCAATAAGCAACGTCATGACAAACAGATAAAACACTGAAGGTGTCAAGGATTTCATTTTACTTGGATCCACAATCAACACCCACAGAAGCAGCAGTCAAGAAATCAAATGACATACTGCATTCAGCAAATCTGCTGCAAGAGACCTCTTTCAAGTGTTGAAAAGCAAAGATGTCACTCTGAGGACTAAGGTGCACCTGACCCAAGCCATGGTATTTTCAGTTGCCTCATTTGCATCTGAAAGCTGCACAATGAATAAGGAAGACCAAAGAAGAATTGACACCTTTGAATTATGGTGTTGGCGAAGAATATTGAATATACCATGGACTGCCAGAAGAATAAACAAATCTACCTTGGAAAAAGTACAACCAGAGTGTTCCTTAGAAGCAAGGATGGCAAGACCTCATCTTGTACTTTGGACTTGTTATCAGGAGGGACCAGTCCCTGGAGAAGGACATCATGCTTGGTAAAGCAGAGGATCATCGAAAAAGAGGAAGACCCTCAATGAGATGGACTGACACAGTGGCTGCAACAATGGGCTCAAACATAGCAATGATTATGAGGATGGGACAGGACCAGCAGTGTTTCCTTCTGTTGTACATAGGGCCGCTGTGAGTTGGAACTCACTCCAGGGCACCTAACAACAACATGGTGGAGACCCAGGTTTGATTCCTAGCCAGTAAACCTCATATGCAGCAACCACTCATCTGTCCGTGGAGGCTTTTGTGTTGCTATGATGCTGAACAGGTTTCAGCAAACCTTCCAGACGAAGACAGTGTAGGAAGAAAGGCCTGGCAAACGACTTCCAAAAATCAGCCAATGCAAATCTTCTTGATCACAATGGTCCAAAATCCGCAACTGATCATAGGGACGACCAGGAGAGGGTAGCGGTTTTTGTTTTTGTTTTTGTTTTCCCCAGTTGTGCATGGGGTCGCCATAAATCAGGGGCTGACAGAAAGGCTGCCAACTACAACGGGATTGTCTGGACAGTCCGGGGAATCAGGTGCCACTAGCCCCACTTCGAAGACAGGTCGGGGAGGTCAGTCAGCTACCAGGTCACGGGGCTCCGAGCCGGCGTCGCTGAGCTCGGACCGTGCCTAGCGCCAGCTCCCGGTTGAGCGCGCGGACCTTGTGCGCGATCGCGGGCGTGGACAGAGCGTGCGGGACTGCAGCGCGAGCGGAGCCGCGGCCCCGCCCCCACTCGCCGCCATTGGGCCGCGGCCGCGTCAGTTAGCCGCCAGCGCCCAATGAGTGGCAAGCCGGCGCGCGTGGCGGGCGTT
>NW_004444093.1:3151555-3250171 GCF_000243295.1 Trichechus manatus latirostris | reverse complement strand
GAGGTGAGTGCGCGGCCGCGCGCGGTGAAGCTTGGCCCGGGGCGCGGCGGCCCCCATCCCTGCCTGCTGCCTCCACCTCCACCCCCCCGCCTGGCCACTGTGCGCGGGTTATGGCCTCGGGGGCGGCAGGATGCGGGCGGGGGGCGGCAGGCGGTGCAGGTGCCGGTGACATCGGCCTGGGAGGGTGGGCAGGGCAGCGGGAGTGTGGGGGGCGGCGGGGCTCCCCGGACGCGAGAGGGGGCGCAGGCGTGGGGCCTGTCGGAGACAGAGGCCTGGGCTCGGGACGCGGATGCCGTGTGGGGTCATAGCTCCTGCGGCGGGCAGGTTCCTGAGGGCTTTTAGAGCAGAGCTGAGCATCGACCATCTGTCCCCGGGTCGGTATTTTTTCCCTTAAAAGGCGGCAGGGGTGCTCTGGGGGAGGGCGTGGGGTCCGAGGCTCTCTGTCCTGCAGGGGACCCAGGGGCCCTGCTATTAGGGCGGTGCCGAGCATTCTGGGGGGTGGCGGCAGGAACCCGCTAGGCCAGCACTGGGGCTTTTCTCACTTGAGAGGATGGATAGGAGGGCAGTGCCAGCCCAGGGCTCCCTGAGGTCTGGGTCTCAGGGTGGAGAAACCTACCTGGTAGTGAGGTCCACCTGGCTTGGGGAGGCACCCGCTCTGCCAGCCGGTTCCTCTGCCCCAATGATTTCCCGGCCCCACTACCCTGCGTGAGCTCTTTCTGGAGGAGGCTTCTGGCAGAATTCAGCCAAACAAACATTTACTGAGCCCTTGCTCCCTAGGACCAGGCACTGGGTGGATGGAGGGGGAGGAGGGGTAAACTGTCCTGTCTCCCTAGGACTGACTCACCATGCTGTAACGGAGATGTGCCCCTGCTCACATAGCCCAGCCCAAGAGCAGCACTTGGCCTGGGGAGGGACCTGTAGAGGTGGCTCCAGTCGGGGTCACACAGGCCAATAGGCAAGGTGACACTTGAGCTGGCACTTGAAGGGCATGGCATGGCTGGGGTGGGCTTTGCAGGCAGATGGGGGAAGGGGCACAGAGAGGGCGCTCAGGTTTGGTGGGAGTAGGCATGCTTGGAAAAGCCCGGGGTATGGTGGAAAAGGCGGTGGGGCCACCCAGTTCAGACTGAAGGGAAGCTGGGGGCCCAGAGCAGCCCTCTCACTAGTTCGCATGGCTTCTTCAGTGGAGACCTCAGCCTCTTCATCTGCAGAAGGGAAAGAAGCTTCTGGCAGCTCTGTAATGAGGAGATGGGGCAGGCCTGGGGCAGAACTTTCAAGACCGCTAGGGCTGCCCTCTAGGCACCTGATCCTTCTTGGGCAATGTCCAACCACCTTCTTGGTGGCCATGGAATGCCTGCCTCGGTGACCTGTTCACCTGGTGACTATGTCTCCAGGGCATGAACATTCGAGAGTAGTCACCGTGAAGACCCAGGGTGTCCATCTTGGGGCTGAGGGGTATGCAGGAGGCCCAGCCACATGCTGACGAAGGAGGACCCCCAGGCGCATTCTAGGGATGCTGAGGCCATGGTATTTGTTCTTTAAAGCCCTCCCTTAGGGTTCCTCTGACAGACGTTGATTTTCTGAGGCAGGAGGGGAATAAGTTCCTCTCCCTTTGAAGGCAGGAGCCAGCTTCTGCCCTGAGCTGCTTGCTCAAGGGGCTATGTTGGCTCTCTCTGAGGGGCCGTCTGACTCATCTCCACAGCCCTGCCCCCGCCCCACCCGTACAGACACACACTGGGCTCAAGGCCCAGGCCTGGGCTGCTGCAGCAAGAGCCGGGCCTGCCTTCCCTCTTGGGGCTTGTGGTCTTTGCCCAACCACGAAGCTGCTCCACTCCTGGCTGCGACTTTTGCCTTGTCCAGCCCCATTCCAGGTGCCTGGCACGGGGCCCTAGCACGGGGCCCTAGGTTGGGAGACACAGGTGGGAATTCTCTCTCTGACCCAGTGCCCAGCCTTCTGTGTCCTGGAGCCCCAGGAGGAGGGCCTCTGTTGGGTTCTCAGGAGCTTCTGGGGTGATTCCAGGAGCTTCCAGGTAATGGGCGTGGGCCTGGTGAGGACCTTGGAGGACCCTCTTCAGAGGGAGTGTTATGCGGTGATGGGATGACTGGCCTGGGACTCAGCTGACATGGTCTCCAGGGCCTCGAGAATGCAGAAGTGGCCCTATAAGTGGCCTATGCTCGCCCCAGTAGACTTAGAATGCATGCAGCTGACCATGGCCAGGCTTGTGGAACTCATGGGAAGTGGAGTAGAATGCAGCTCTCCTGGCCTCCAGGAAGGAAATGTGGTGACACGGCCCCCAGGGCAGGCCTGCAAGAGCTGTGCATGGCAGGAAAGAGCATGAAAGGAGTGGACATGGCATTGGGCAACACCAAGGGCCAGCCCCAGGTGGGAGACTCAGAGTTGTGCAGATGGCGGGGGGCATGGGAGCACCCAGATGCTCATGCCCACAGGGTAGTGAGGCATAGGCGGAGCTCCAGTCTAGTGTCACAAGACCTGGCCCCAGGCAGGGTCTCCTCATATGCTGGCCTCTGCCCTGTCCACACTGGCAGGAGGGACCTCCCCACATGCTCTGTCCCCTCCCTGTCCATGCTGACAGGAGGGATCTCCCCACATGCCTGGTCCCCTCCCTGTCCACACTAACAGGACAAGTGTCCCCATGCATCTGGCCCCCTCCCTGTCCATGCTGACAAGGAGGGGTCTCCCCATGCGCCCAGCCCTCTCCATGTCCACACCGATAAGGAATATCCCTATGCACCCAGCCCCCTCCACCTCCATGCCCGACAGGAGGGTCTCCCCATGTGCCTGGCCCCCTCTCTATCCAAGCCAGCAGGAAGGGTCTCCTTACTACGTGCCAGGCTCCCTCCACATGTCTTAGCTGCAAGGGAGGTGGTTTGTCGGCAGGGACAACCTCGTGGAGGCTGTCCAGTGAGTCCTGGAGCCTGTGAGAGGTCATGTCAGCCTTCCTCGCAATGCCTTCCATGGTCCATTGGCTCATTTGTTCAGCTAACATTTAGCTACACCCCTCACATTTTGGTGCCATGCCAGGCATGAGGAGACAGCAGGGAGCAGGACCAGCGTGGTGTCCCCTTCCTGGCGCTCACATCAGAGGGAGACAGACTGACAAACAGATGATTAACAGTGTGGGGAAAAATAGAGGGGTTGTTTGGGACCCCTCTGTACCAAGAAGAAGTGGTGGGCAGGTTGTGTGCCAGCTGGAAGAGTGTCAAACAAAGGAAGGGCAGGTGTGAAGACACTGAGGTAGAAGACCGGGTGGCTGGAGCTGGTGGGGTGGAAGGCAGAGTATAGTGGGGCCAGGTCGGGGGGCTCGTGGGGCTGGGAGATGGGAAGCCTTTGGACGCTCTCAGAGCAGAGGAGGGTGAAATCTGATAAGCAGTCCACAAGACTGCTCTGACCCATGGGAGAGGACAGACTGGGGTGGGGGGATGCAGGGGGACATGAAGAGTAGGGGCCTGCTACTGGAGGGGTACAGGGCGCAAGAGGGAGAGAAGGGGCACAGACAGCACAGACTTTTGCTCTGAGCTACTGGGACACTGAAGCGGACGCTGACCGAAGAGGCAGGATCAGGAGTGGGGTTACAAACCATGGCAGGCGTCAGCAACCGTGGCAGTCAGGAGCAAGTGAGGGTGGGGACAGAGACCTGGGAGTGTTAGGCACGGAGGGACCCGAAGAGTTAAGAAGGTGCATCCAGAAAAGTGGTTGACAATCCACGAGGGCGGTCTCTATATCAAACACCGAGGCGGTGAGTACTGTGGAATGAGGAGCTGCAAGCATATGCCATGGCCAGGGCCAGCTGCGTGATTTGTGGGGCCCTTGTTGGAAATGGGAAACCCTGGTGGCATAGTGGTTAAGAGGTACGGCTGCTAACCAAAAGGTCAGAGTTCACTCCTTGGAAGCCCTATGGGGCAGTTTTACTATGTCCTGTAGGGTCACTATGAGTCAGAATGGGTTTTTTTTGTTTGTTTTGTTGGAAATGACCAAGACTTTCAAGCTGGCGAAAGCAGTGCGTTAAACCACGCACTGGCTGTGCGACTGTGCATGCCCTGAAGGCAGCCTAGGCCACTTGTGGAGGGGCCGCTGACCCTATGCATTCCCTTTCCCCATGGGTGGTGGGCTTACGGAGCCTCATCCGGCCTCCTGCCTAGGGAACCCCACAGTGAAATTGTTACTTCCCTCTGCAGGGAAGCACCTGGGGTGTGGGCAGGGCCAGTCCTGCAGTTGGAGGTCAACGCCACACAGCAATGGCATCAACTCTGTCACAGCAATGGCATCAACTCTGTTCAGAGAAACCTGCCACGTCGCTTCATTTTGAATTATTTGCTTCTAAATTAAGGTATAACTCTCTGAGAGGTGTCCCTGGAGAATCCATCAAAAAGTGCTAAGGAGCGAGGCTGCTGAAAGTCCCATGCAGGGAGGGGCCGCACAGATAGCATCAAGCTCAGCACGCCTTCTCGCAGCCTCTAGCTGGACATGCGCCCTGTCCTGTGCGTGTGGGCAGATGGTGGGCAGAAACGGGGCCATTGAGCAGACATTTCAGGAGACCTCTGCCTCCGTCAGGCCTTGACGTGGAGAGCTGCGGGGACAGATTCCGGGAGGCCTGGCCTGGGAGTCATGGCTGGAGGAAGTACGGTCGCCAGGTGGAGAGTGAACCTGACGTGCCATTTCCCCAGAGCCCAGATACAGGCATTTGCACAGAGGATACCTTCCTCCTGGGCGGTCCTGGGTGGCACTTGTTCCTCCAAGGCAGCCCATCTTCCCTCTGGGCCGTCCGAGGAGGCCCATCTTCCCCCTGGGTGGCCCACCTTCTCCCTGGGCAGTCTGGCTCCATCCTCCGGCTGGTCAGCAGGAAGGTGGTCCGGCTGTGCTGGAGGCCGGCCTGGCAGTGGCCCAGCTCTGGGCAGGGGTGGTGGCTGCATGAAGCCCTCGTCCTTCTCCATCCAGCCCTTTCCTTTCTCACTGCATCTCACTGGGAGAGGCAGCTCATGGGGCGGGTGAGAGGCTTCAACTCCTAGAGCTGCCTGGCCTTGGACGATCACTTCCCCTTTGGGCCCCAGTTTCCTTTTCTCTAAATGAGGGGCTGAAGGGGCCACACCCCTTGGGGTTCCAAGGACTCCTGCTGGGGCAATGGGTTTGGCGCCAGTTGGGCTTGTCATATGGGAGCATGGCTCATCACCAGGCATCTTTGCACTTTTCCTCTGTTTTGGCCTTGAATTGTTTTCCTTTTCTTGCCCCACTGGCTGGTGTCCCTGGGTCTGCCAGTGCGGCACAGGCCTCGCAATCTCAGTGGGCTGGTGTCCCCAGGTCTGCTGGTGCTGCAGGGGCTGCACACTCGTGGTGAGCCAGTGTCCACAGTGCTGCAGGGGCCATGTGCTCATGGCAGGTTGTTGTCCCCAGTGCTGCAGGGGCCACATACTCATGGCAGGCTGGTGTCCCCAGGTCTGCTGGTGCTACAGGGGCCACACATTCACGGCAGGCCAGTGTCCCTGGTGCTGCAGGGGCCACATGCTCATGGCAGGCTGGTATCCCGGGTGCTGCCAGGGACCACGTGCTCATGGTGGGCTGCGTCCCTGGGTCTGCTGGTGCTGCAGGGGCCGCACACTCATGGCAGACCAGTGTCCCTGGTGCTGCAGGGGCCATGTGCTCATGGCAGGCTAGTGTCCCTGGTGCTGCCAGGGACCATGTGCTTATGGAGGGCCGGGGTCCCCAGTGCTGCAGGGGCCATGTGCTCATGATAGGTCAGCCTCATGATAGGCCAGCCTCATCCTTGAAGCTGGCTCTTCTCACCCATGCTTCTTACACCTGGGGCCATACTTCTTGGGGGCCTAGAGGAAGGGCCTCCGAGCTTTAATTCTGTGTTTCCATTTCGAGGCCCATATGAACCTCTATCTAAAACAGCATCCTGCCCCCCCACACTTCCTGCACCCCTTCTGCCCCTATGTTTTCCCCTGCACACTTGCCTCAGTATCTCCTACTGCGTGGTATATTTAGTTGTCCTGTTTTGCCTGTTGTCTTTTCTAGACCTAAGTGTGAGCTCAGAGGGTAGGAACTCCCATCTGTTGTGTTTCCTGCTGAGAACCCCGTCCAGAGCAGCATCTGGCACACAGTAGGAGCTCAGGAAATAGCTGTGGAAGGCTCTGCTCTCGAGTCTGATCTGTGGGCTCTAAGGTGACCCTGTCTGGTCACTTTCTCGTGAGCACTGGTTTCCTGGTGGCTCTACGTTTGAGAAGTCCCTGGGTGGTGCAAACAGTTAACACACTTAGCTGCTAACTGAAAGGTTGGAGGTTCTAATGCAACCAGAGGTACCTCAGAAGTAAGGCCTGGCAGTCTGCTTCCAAAAACCAGCCATTGAAAGCCCTGTGGAGCACAGTTCTATTCTGACACACATGAGGTCACCATGATTGGGGTTTACTCGATGGCGATTGGTTGGTTGGCTCAAGCTCAACCTCTGCTCCCAAGAACTGTGCTTTTGGGTCCCATGGGCTGCGACTTCAGGCCTGGAGAGCTGTGTTCTTGTCCCGGACCAGCCTTTAATGGTGCTCCTGGTGAATCACACTCACTCTTTGGGCCTTGGTTTCCTCATTTTTTAATTGGTAGTCCTGGGCCGGGTTGAGGGTGCAGTTAGTTTTTGTTTCTCATGCTGACCCTAGTAGTGACTGCCTAAAGCATGCTGTGTTGAGAAGGATTCTGAGGCTGTGTTGTGGCTCACAGGGAGTGTGTCGTGGTCGTTTAGAGCAGTGTCTAGTGGGAGGGGTCAGGATTTGGATGCTTGCCAGGCATTGGCCGCCCTCACCTTGCACCCTCACCCTGGCCTTGAGCTTCAGCCCAGCCTTCATCTCTCCCTGTATGCCCCTTCCTCAGGGAAACCGGCCCAACCCCAGCAGACTTTCTCCTCTTAAGTGCTCCCTCCTGTCCTGACTGATGAGCAACACAGGTTGTTGTTTGCTCCTGTCTCTCCCTCCAGGCTGATGCTCTCAGCCTGTAGGGGCCCAAGGGACATCTCCACATTTGGCCACGTCAGCCTCTCTCTGCACACTGAATGAATGAATGAATGAGTGAATGAAAAAATGGATGAGTGAAGGAGAGACTTGTGGGCAGCTCTGTTACAACACGGAGCCCTCAGGGAGATGACGCCGTAAGCAGGGTGCTGGACTGTGTGGGTCTGTGTGGTGTTGTAGGAGGGACAGCATGGGAGACTGGTGGGGTAACTGGGGGGCTACTGCTCTGGGGCAGTAGCTCCAAAGGCTGCCTTTGGGGACCATGCAGCCCAGGTGTGAAGATGCAGAAATGTACCCAGCTGCCCAGGGGGGCCCCTTGTCCTCCTTGACCATGGAGGTAGGAAACTTGGCACCTGCAGCCCTTACCTCCTCCCACAGGCCTGGACCCTGTCGGAGGGGCTGCTCCACCCACGCTGGGGTGCCCCACCGCTGCGCCTCCCCAGAGCCCAGTGGTGGTGGGCAGGGCAGGGTGCAGTGGAGGGGCCTGAGAAGCAAGGGAGCATCTCCCCCGGCTAAGGGCCAGCCTTGTGGGCTGCACCTGTGACCGGGTCAGATGCCTCACTTGGCCTTGGCTTCTGGTGTCAGTCTCATCTTGCTGGCATATGACATGTCCCGTCTGGTTCTGCCGCCCCAGTTTGTGTGGCCCCTAGCCGCCCCATCCCTCTTGTTCCCCAAGAGCCTATGGAGTGCCCTCAGGACCCTACCATCCTGCCATGGGCAGATGTGGGTGTAGGGGCCCCGCTACTAAGTCGGCGGCCCTATGACGTGGCCACCCCTCACCCGCGCTGTTACCTCTGATGTGCTGTGCAAACATTTTCAATAAAATGCTGAGAAGAAAATAATTAGAGTGTTTCCTCCATTATCTAATTTCTGATTAATCAAACTCTCTTTGTCCCCGGCCAAAATCTATTCATTTCCCTTAAACACTGGGCTGGCGCCAAGCTTTGATTTCCTGTGATAGCACTACGCCTGTGCACGTCCCCACTTGGCCCTGCCCTGGGCAGGATAGGCACAGACGCACTGTCCCCCACACCACCACCCTCTCCAGGGAGCCTCCGGGCACTGCCATCCCCTCCTGGCTCCATGGGCTGCCCCTGTGGTTGGGTCAGCTGCCTTGCTTGGCCTCGCTGGTGTCAGTCTCATCTTGCTGGCTGTCCTGGGCCAGGAGAGGGAGCTGCCCCTCCTCCCACCGGGGTGGGGAAGGGATGGAAGAGACATGGGGGTTGTGGCTGCTGTGGCTGATGAGGGCCTGGGGCAGAGGAGTGGGCTGAGCCAGGACTTTGGAAATGTCCCTGGTCACTGGCACTGGAAGGCTGGGCCTGTTTGGGGTGGTGGGGCACCAGGCTTGTAAGGGGACTGAGGGGCACGGGGTATGGGGGGGAATGCTTTTAGTGGCAGCAACAGCAGCCCAGCTCAGCCAGGCTTATACCAGGGGTTGTCCTGGCCCTGGGGCTGCGGGCTCAGTGGGAGCAGCTCAGGGACCTCCAGGCCCAGGGACCTTGCACTGCACTGTGCTGCGTACGTGCTTCTTCCCGGGCCAAGCAGGAGGCCAGCCGAGGTCCCTTCTCAGTCCTCTTGGAGAATGAGGCAGACTCCCCAGACGTCGTGGCTGCCCACCCTCACTCATCACTGCAGGGCTAGGGGAACTTATTGGTCCCATCTTCTTACCAGGTACCCATCAGTCCTGGTAAGGCCACACCCTGTGGGGCCGACACTCTGGGTAGGGGGACATAAGGGAGTTCTGCGACGCGTTCAAAGGTGACAGTGCTGCTGGTTGAGGTGGAGTGTGGGGTGGATGTTTGGGCCTTTGGGGGCATTTTCCATTGTGAATAGGATGGCCTGGAGGCCTGAAGAGAGGATGGAGTGGGCCACTTGGCTTTGTTGGAGCATGTTCCAGTAGAGGGGACAGTTGGTACAGAGGCCCCAAGTTGAGATGGTTCTGGGTACTCTGGGATGCAGGCGGGGGGTGGTGGGGGAGGGTGTGACTCAGCTCCAGGTTGGGGTGGCTTCTTTCTGCCCCACTCTGTCCATGTGTGAGGAGCCCTCTGGCTGCCCGGGGCCCAGGGAGAAAGCAAGAAAGAATAGCAGCCCCTGCAGCCATCGAGAGGGACAGGCAGGTATGCGGACAGGGGAGGTGAGAAGGCTCGGCTCTGGAGGAGTCTGAAGGTCATCTGAGGGTCCCCTGAGCCAGCCCTGACCTAAGACCCTGTGCTCCGCTAGAAAAAGCCAAGGGGTGGGATGCTAGGCAGGTAGCAGACGCCACCACAGCCCTCAGCCCTGTTGCTGCTGGCTCACCTGCTGCCCAGCTGCAGCCTGAGCTGCCTGCCATGGGCTCAGCTGCCCCCTCCCAGAGCTGCCCTAGGCCTTGGAGCCCTTGTTCCTGGAATGCCTGGGTGTTCTGCTATCCTTCCATGCCTTGCTGGGGAACAAAGCCCTGCCCCTTTCCTCAAGGTAGGACAGCTTTGATGGCATTCATGCCCAGAGCTCCTGAGGGATCAGGCCAATACTAAGCTTCTCCTGAACCCACATCTGGTTCCTACCCAGCCTGTTTGCATTCCTTACTCCTGACCTGTTTCTCTGGAATGTGTCCCTCAGTCAGCCTCATCTCAGGCTCAGCTTCTAGAGGACCACAACCAGACAGGGGTCCAAGGCTTCCATGGGCTGGAGACTGCTGGGGTGGCCCATCATACAGGAGGACCAGTGCCAGCCTTGGGGGTGGCCAGGAGCAGCAGCTTCCCTCCCAGTGGCCACTGACCTTGGCAGGACCCACAGAGGTTGACCCCAGAGGTGACTCGATGTGTCCCCCTCGTGGAGCTACACTAACCTAGGGCTTTGGACCTCCAGCCTGGCAGCTGTGCGTATGGGCCATGGTTGCGTTTAGGAGGCTTGAGAAGGGAAGGTAGCTATGGGGAAGGTCAAGGATGAGGGAGCAGACTGGAGATGCTACTCACCTCTAGGGTGAGGCCCAGGCCAGAAGCCAAGGGAGGCAGAGGGCTCCGGGGGAAGGAGCCTTATGGAGCCCTTACAAGAGAGGGTCTGGCCTGGGGACAGCCGAGGTGGGGAGCTGGGGTCCTGAACTGCCACGCTCAGAACCAAAGGACAGGAACTGCAGGGTGAGAGAAACCCATAGTGTTAGATCAGGTTCTCACCAACCGAGGGACTGATGGCAAGTCCGCAGTCACCTTTGCTGTGGAGCCCTGGGAGCTTTGCGCCTGGGCTATGGCCCTCTCTGCAGAGGCACCCTCTCTGGCTGGGCTCTGCATGACGGTCCAGACCCTCTGCCTACCATCTCCTCCCCGCCACACCGTGTGGGGCCTCCGATTTTATTACTCATTATTCCTGGCTCGTGTACTACCTGGCATGGCTCCCTCCTGAGTCAGTCTCATCAGTGGAGCTATCCCAACTCCTCGGGTCAGCCTCAGTGGCCATGGACCAGAAGGCCACCCACGTGGCCGAGGACTTCCAGTGCCCCAGGGACGGACTCTCTGGTTATCTCATGTCCTTTCCTTTAGCAGAAGGTCACAGGGAGGCTGAGAGGCTGTAGCCTCGTGTGCACATTAATGCCAGCTAGGTCTTCCGTCCACTCTGGCTCTCAAAACCAGCGGCAGCTTGGCGGAGGCCAAGGAAGAGGCCTATTGAAGAAGAGCCCTGCTATGGACCCACTGTGCCAAGCCAGGCGGCCAGGCTGTGGGGGAGGCATGGGCAAGCCAGCCCAGCTGCCTGGGTCCTGGTGATGGCGAACCCCCCTACAGACTCACATCCCTAGGCCCAGGATCAGGACTGTCTTGAGGATGCACATGCTAACATTTTTTTCAGACATTTGCAGAAGCTGTTGTGATAAATGACACACAAAGTCATTTATTTACAAGGCTTTCATGTATCTTAGGCTGGCAGCAACTCTTTTTTATGGTTGTCATCAACATAATGACTCGGTGGTTAGTGGGAGTCCCTGGGTAGTACAAAGGGTTAACGGCTGCTGAACAAAAGGTTAGAGGTTCAAGTCCACTGAGAGGCACCTCAGAATAAAGGCCTGACAATCTACTTCCAAAAAATGAGCCATTGGAAACCTACTCTGATGCTTATGAGGGGGCTATGAGTCACGGGAGTCAACTGTACGGCAACTGGTTAGGTTTTATACTTGGAAAGGTTGTACACCAGAGATCTACAGCAGAGGCGGGGGGCTGCCGACGACACCACAGAGCCCCCCAGATAGGCCTGGAAGCCTCTTTCCTAGGACCTAGGGAACAAAGGGTGGCTGCCACCCTGACCCAGAAGGTAAGTCCTGGAGAATGGGACCACCTGTGGACAGTCTAGGGCAGCCTGCAGGGACAAGCAATCCCAACCCGGTGGGGAGGGTAAGGACCGAGAAATGCCAGTTTCCTTGGAGTGGAGGCTGGGGCACAACCTGGGGTGTACTGTGGGCAGAGGCCATGCTGTCCGCCCCCCAGGGGCCCCAGTCTTATTCTGCAGGGGTCTTCAGCAGGCATGAGCAGTGAGGATAGTGTCTCAGGTGGGCCACTAGTAGAAGACCTGCCTCCTGGCTGTCAGGAGAGTGAGCCAGAGGGGATGGATGGGAGGAAGGTGAGGTGGGCTCCGCAGGTTGGGGGCGGGGAGGACTCTTGCCCCTCCCTGAGAGCAGGAAGATGGGAGGAGGAACTGGACGCTGGGGTGGGTGTGACAAACAGAACAGTTTGGCCACGCCGAGTTTGGGATGCTTGGGCATTAGCCTGCTGCTGGAGGAGGGCATGTGAGACAAACATTTGAGAAGTGATTATGGGGCACGGGAGCAGGAATGGTGGCGCAGACCCAGGAATGGGGGTGGTGGGCACAGGCAGAGAGGCCCCAGGAGAAGTCGACAGGGCTGGGTCCAGAGTCCCAGGGGTGTCAAAGGCTCTGGCATGGTCTGTGGACCCATGGTCCACAAGGACCGTGGGTCCACAGACTGCTGTGTGGCTCCACCACCTCCTGGCCCTAAAGAGGTCCTGTCAGGTGACACACACACAGGGCATGCTCAGGAAGCACATGAGCTCTGTACAAATATTTTTTGATGTTCATCTATCCACCCGTCCATCTGCTCTGCAGATTGTTCACAGAGCACCTGCTCGTGGGAGCGGGGCTGGCGGCGGGGAGGGGAAGCAGGAGGTGAGGCCGGTACTGGGTGGGCCCCGGAGGGAGAGGTACAGATGAGCACTTGGGGCAGCTGCAGGAGGAGCCAGTGACTTTGAGACCAGGCCACTGGTCTCACCTCCCTCCCAGGGGGGCCTGCCAGGCTTCTTGGGGAAATCATTCTCATGCTATACCCGGCACTGGGTTGACGGTGCCTCTTCTAGACTGAGACCACCATGGCTAAGGGGCCTCTTGGGCTGCTGTGGTCAAGGGGGCCCAAGTGGAGGTGGCCATCAGGTGGGAGGGCCAGCCAAGGGGGGCGGGCTCCTGTGGGTTAATCAGCTGGGGCCCTGGGGCCATCTTTCCCTAGAGAGCAATTCCTAGGGGTAAGGGGGCAGTCTGCCCCCTCCCATGTCCAATGTCACTGGCTCCAGGGCAAGCAGGACTTTATCTCCTTGGGAAGATGTGGCTTTTTAGTCCTAAAATACGTTCGTGGTGGTATCAAAAGCCTAACACCACCAGGCCCTTCCTGCAGGCAGCAGGGCTGGAGTGCAGTGTGGGTGCGGGTGTGCCGTGACTCCCTGTTCTGCCTGGGCCCTGGACACAGCCCCACGGGGGAGCTGGGCATGTAGCAGCCATACATGGAGGATGGTTCAGGCAGAGGTTCTGCAGGGATGTGGAGGGGGACACTAGGGCTGCAGAGCCCACCGAGCAGGATTCCTGGGCTTCTCTGCACCTGCGGGGCACAGACACACCCAGGGACATGGAGTGGGGGGTATGGATGCCATGGGGGATCATAGAGTCAGGAGCGCAGACATATTCAGGGACATGGAGCAAGGGGCGTGGATGCTGTGGCGGAGACATGGAGCAGAGGGCACGGACGCCATGGGGGCACATGGAGCAGGGGCTGAAGTGGCTGTACTTGTGGTTCTGGGTTCAGTCCTACAAGCGTGTGTCAGTGTGATGGCTACACTGTAACATACAAGGTTTGTCGTGTAGAAATGGCCCCGCCCCCCACCACAAGACTCTACTGTCTGCACCAGTGTTTCCAGTCCAAGACCACCTACACGAACTCCCTCAGCTCCCAGCTTCCCTTTGTTAATGGCTCAACGGCCAGATGCCCCTCCTCCCCCAGCTCACCCACCAGGAAATGTGTCCGTCCCTATGCTTGCACCCCAACTTGACTCTTCACACCCACCCCCCACATGGCCCTGCAGTGCTCTCAGACCCCAGCACCCTGTCAGGTTCCTGCCCGCCTCCCATATGGCCCCACAGTGCACTCACACCCCAGCCCCATCAGGTTCCTGCCCACCTCCCATGTGGCCCCACAGTTCACTCAGATCCCAGCCCTCTGTCATGTCCTGCTCACCCCCAATATGGCCCTGCAGTGCACTCACACCTCAGCCCACTGTCAGGCTCCTGCCCACCTCCCGTGTGGCCCTGCAGTGTGTTCAGACCCCAGCCCCATCAGGTTCCTGCCTGCCTCCCTTGTGGCCCCAGGGTGCACTCAGACCCCAGCCCGCTTCTTGACACACAGGCTCAGTGTGTCCCCACCAAGTCCCTGTGTCGAGAGCAAGGCCAGCATGCACCAGGGCTGGTTCTGAGAGGGCACAGTGATGTTCGTGGCAGATTGATTGATTGATGGATGATCAATGGGCTGTAGGACCTGAGGGTGGAGGGTCAGGGAGCAGCAGCCCGGCAGGGCCTGGACGGATGTGCCTGCTGCACCCGTGCTGGCCTTCTTTAGGGGCACTGCGAGGAGCAGGGAGGGCATCCTGGTGAGCCAGGCAAGTAAGCCTGGTCTGGGGAAGGGGTGACAGGGTGGGATGGGGGCCCAGTGAATGCCCAGTCACTTTTCTGAGACAAAGGTGATCTCTGCCCTGGGGGGAGTGGTGCACTGTTGGCCACCACAGGCAAGCAGCCCCCATCCCAGCCCCAGCCAGCACCCCCGCCTCTGCCTGGTATCCCTTGAGAGTGGACCTCTCAAAGCAAGGGCTGGCCACCCAGCAGCAGCAGCACCACCCACCGGGAGGAAGGAAACCCCTTTCATTTTCCTTTCAATCCTTCTTAGAGGAGAAAGGCCCAGTTTGGTCCCACATGGCTCTAATACCCTCTAGCACATGCTTATCCCCATTGTTCGTCCCACAGTGGCACCAAGCAGCCTCACTGACCTGGCCCATGCACAGTCCCCCAGCACTGAGAGCATTTCTTTACCTTCTAGGTTAAGTCTGCATACGGCGAGTGACTTTCATTTAGAGTACCCAAACCAAACCCGTTGCCGTCGAGTTGATTCCGGCTCATAGTGACCCTATTGGACAGAGTAGAACTGCCCCATTGGGTTTCCAAGGAGCAGCTGGTGGATTCAAACTGCTGACCTTTTGGTTAGCAGCCATAGCTGTTAACCACTCCAACACCAGGGATTCCTTATTTATAGTAGGGGTAGGAAACTTTTTATTTTATTTTTTTGATAGTGTAACAATCTTTTTTTTTTTCTATTGTTGTGCTTTAAGTGAAAGTTTACAATTCAAGTTAGTCTCTCACACAAAAGTTTATACATTTGTTGTTTTGTGACCCTACTTGCTCTCCCTATACTGTGACGGCACACTCTTCCTTTCCACCCTGGATTTCCCGTGTCCATTCAACCAGCTCCTGACCCTCTCTGTCTTCTCATCTCACCTCTGGACGGGTGCTGCCCATTTAGTCTCATGTATCTACTTGAGCTAAGAAGCACACTCTTCACAAGTATCATTTTATGTCCCATAGTCCAGTCTAACCTTTGTCTGGAGAGTTGGCCTCGGGAATGGTTTTAGTTTTGGGCTAACAGGGGGCCCAGGGGCCATGTCTTCCAGGGTCCCTCCAGTCTCAATCAAACCATTAAGTCTGATTTTTTTACTACAATTTGAGTTTTGTACCCCACTTTTCTCCTGCTCCATCAGGGACTCTCTTTTGTGTTTCCTGTCAAGGCGGTCATTGTGGTAGCTGGACACCATCTAGTTCTTCTGGTCTCAGGCTGTTGCAGTCTCTGGTTTATGTGGCCCTTTCTGTCTCTTGGGCTAATACTTTCTTTGTGTCTTTGGTGTTATTCATTCTCCCTTGCTCCAGGTGGGATGGGACCAATTGATGCATCTTAGATGGCCGCTCACTAGCTTTTAAGACCCCAGACACCATTCACCAAAGTGGGATGCAGAACATTTTCTTAATAAACTTTGTTATGCCAGCTGACCTAGATGTCTCCGAAACCACGGTCCCCAGACCCCCACCCCTGCTACTCTGTCCCCTGAAACATTTGGTTGTATTCAGGAAACTTATTAGTTTTGATTTAGTCCAGTTGTGCTGACTTCTGCTGTAGCGAGTGCTGTCCTTCCCTTCACCTAAGATCATTCTTGTCTACTTTCTAGTTAGTGAATACCCCTCTCCCTCCCTCCCCACTCTCGTAACCATCTATGTTTAAACTTTTACTTGGATCTTATAATAGTGGTCTTACACAATATTTATCCTTTTGCGACTGACTAATTTCACTTAGTATAATGCCTTCCAGATTTCTCCATGGTATAAGATGTTTCACGGATTCATCGTTGTTCTTTATCGTTGCATAGTATTCCATTGTGTTAATATACCATAATTTGTTTACCCATTCCTCCACTGATGAGCACCTAGGTTGTTTCCGTCTTTTTGCTATTGTGACCAATGCTGCAATGAACATGGTTGTGCATTTATCTATTCGTATGATGATGGCTCTTAATTCTCTAGTATATATTCCAAGAAGTGGGGTTGCTGGATCGTATGGTACTTCTATTTTTAGCTTTTTAAGGAAGTGCCAGTTGATTTTCAAAGTGGTTATACCATTTTACATTCCCACCAGCAGTGTGTAAGTGTTCCAGTCGCTCCACAACCTCTCTAGCATTTCTTATTTTGTGTTTCTTGAATTAATGCTAGCCTTGTTGGGGGGAGATAGTATCTCATTGTAGTTTCGATTTGCGTTTCTCTAATGGCTAATGATCATGAGCATTTCCTCATGTGGCTGTTACCTGCCTGAATGTCTTCTTTGGCGAAGTGCCTGTTCATATCCTTTGCTCATTTTTTAATTGGGTTGTTTGTCTTTTTATTGTTGAGGTTTTGCAGTATCTTGTAGGTTTTAGAGATTAGACGCTGATTGGCTTTGTCGTAGCCAAAAATTTTTTCCCAGTCTGTAGGTTATCTTTTTACTCTTTTGGTGAAGTCTTTTGATAAGCGTAAGCGTTTGAGTGTTAGGAGCTCCCAGTTATCTAGTTTCTCTTCTGGTGTTTGTGCATTGTTACTTATGGTTCATATTCTGTTTATGCCATATGTTAGGGCTCCTAGCGTTGTCCCTGTTTTTTCTTCCATGATCTTTATCATGTTCGATTTTATATTTAGGTCTTTGATCCATTTTGAGTTCGTTTTTATGCATGGTGTGAGGTGTGGGTCTTGTTTCAGTTTTTTATAGATGGATGTCCAGTTATGCCAGCATCATTTATTAAAGAGACTGCAACAATCTTTTTATTACTTTATTTTTAAGCAATAAGGATTTGATTCTAAATTATTACTAAAGTAATATAAGCTGATAGTAATAAAGCCAGATGGTACCAAGAGTTGCAAAGGTTAAATATTTTATTCTTTTCTCTAATCCTCAATTCTTTTTTTTCTTACTGTGCTTTAGATTTACAGAGCAAATTAGTTTCTCATTGAACAATTAATACACATATTGTTTTGTGACATTGGTTAACAACCCCACGACATGTCAACACTCTCCCCTTCTCGATCTTGGGTTCCTCATTACCAGCTTTCCTGTCCCCTCCTGCCTTCTAGTCCTTGTCCCTGGGTTGGTGTGCCCATGTAGTCTCATTTTGTTTTATGGGCCTATCTAATCTTTGGCTGAAGGGTGAACCTCAGGAGTGACTTCAGTACTGAGTTAAAAGGGTGTCCGGGCGCTATATTCTTGGAGTTTCTCCAGTCTGTGTCAGATCAGTAAGTCTGGTCTTTTTTTTGTGAGTTAGAATTTTGTTCTACATTTTTCTCCAGCTCTGACCAGGACACTTTCTTGTGATCCCTGTCAGAGCACTTGGTGGTGGTAGCCGAGCACCATCTAGTTGTGCTGGACTCAGTCTGTTGGAGGCTGTGGTAGTTGTGGTCCATTAGTAGGAGGCTCTTTTTAAATACAGCTGTTTAAGTAAAAGGTGAGTCAACCTAAAGAAAGACACTCGGTCAGTACCAGAGCCAGGGATGCTTGGACAGCATGCTGAGGTGGTGCACGGGGCTACGGTTTGCAGTGCGGTGGCACAGGGCTTGCAGTGGCGGAAGCTGAGCCCTGCAGACTTCCAGCTGGTGATGCCAAGCCGGTGCCTCCTGTCTCCAATCCTTAGTGCCCACACCTGTAACATTGTACCCACCTCACAGGTGCACTGTGAGGTGTACATGTGATGAGGCACCCCAAAAGTGGATGCAGACATGCAGTTGGGGTGCAGGCCATCTCCCCGACCGCCCTTCACGCATCAGCCCACCCTGAGGAGGCATGCTGCTGGCATAGACAGGACCTCGCTTGGCCCCGTACCCCTAACACCACCACAGCCACTCCCCTGGCAGCCAGAGGACAGCTTCTGCCCCTGGCCCAGCCCATAGTTCCCTCTGCTGACCCAGCAGCACTTGTGGAGACAGTGATGGGAGGCTTCCGTGGATCCTGGACTGTCCCAGGTCCTGGGGCAGCATGTGCAGGTCAGGTGTCTGGGAGCCCCTCCTCAGGCCAGGGGGAGTGGCGAGGGGTGGGAAGTGAGTCAGAGAAAGGAGAAGAGCAAGGCGGGGCCCTGTCCAGCTGGCCAGCTCCAGACGCAGAGGGACCAGGCCTGGCCCTGGCTGCTGGCCACACACAGGCTGGAAATAGACTTGTAGTATGCCGACCTGGAGTAGGAATCTCAGCCTCGCCAGGCGTGGGATGGCAGTAGGAAGTGCTGCTGTCCTAAGTGTGTAGGGGCTGGTCACCATGGGTGCCACAGGCAGGGGCTCCTCCAGACCCTCGGTTTCTAACATAGAGGAGGGTGCTGCCACAGGGTGGCGGGGCCAAGGGCAGGGGGAACAGAGGCACCAATGATTCACGTCTGCATTCAGCACAGGGGGCTGCAGACTGTGTTCTGGCTGGCATAGCAGTGGACCAGGGCCTTGCAGAGCCAGCCATGTATGAAAGAATGTCATGCACCCCAGGGGTGGGTGCAGGATGCCCCAAAATGTGTGTCCTCCTGGCAGCTTCTGGCAGACCCTGAGACAAGGGCCAACTGAGGGCCCCGGGGACCTGCCACTGAGCTGACCCCACTGGTCATCACAGAGTGGCCACTGGGTGCCGAGGTGAAACTGGCAAGGAATGGCCACTGCTGTTAGGGTGGAAGGCAGCTGAGCAGACTGGGAGGGGGAGGGGAGACTGAGTCATCACCCTGCTTGGGGCTCGCTGAGCAGCGGCGCATCCTCAGGCCTTGAGGGCAGGTAGGCATGGGCAGCCTGACAGGCAGCTCTGGTGGGCAGACAGCGCTGGTGGACCCATGATGGGTGTGTCACTCCCACCCCCGTGCCAAGCCCAGGACTGCAGGCTCTATGAGGTGGGTCAGGTTGCTCACTGAGGAGCCCATCATCAGGCTGGGCCTGGTGGGGGTCCTGAGGGCCCATGCATGCCCATGGGGGCGGTCAGAGCTGTCCAGTGTGCGGTGGTGCAGGCTTCTTGGTCGGCTGGCCCTGTAACCTGGGCTGCCCTTGCTTCCTGAGGTCCTACTCCTGTCCCCACCTGAGAAGCCCCTTCTTCTGATCACTGGATGCGTCTGTCCCCTCACTGGGGATGGTCTGCAGGCCAGCCCAATTCCCCAGGGCCCAGGGCTCCATGCAGAGCTGGCCTTCCTACAGAAATGAGCCTTTCTCTGTGGGAGGCAGGCACCAGGGATCTAGAAGGTGAGGCCTTAGCATTTCAGGCCCTGGTGTCCTGTTTAGGAAGTCCTGTCCTCAGCCGGCCCAGCCGCGAGAGCCCAATAAGCAGATAAGCCCTCTGCCCACCCAGGAGATCCTGGCTTAGTCTGGCTCATGAGGCGTGGCAACACCTTGGTGACCTTGGCCTACTGTGTTCTTCCCCACCTCCAGGGCCAACAGCAGAAGCATGTCAGGGAGAGGTGGGGACTCGACCCTGGACAGCATGCAGCCCCCAGCTCACTGGGAAGTGAGGGCATTGACCAGGGGACGGTGTCACGTGCTGGCATTGGTGCAGGCACAGGGTGAGACCCCAGGGCTCCAGGCAGCACAGCCCATGCCCTCGGGGCCTTGGAGAGTGGTAGGCATGGTGGGCATGAGGCAGACACTGCCAGGTGGGGCAGAAGCACCGAGTATGCCAAGGTCCTGAGCAAGATGCAGCCTGTCCCCCCACTGGGTCCACACCTGGGTCCCCACCCAGCCAGGGATGCCCTGGCACCTGTGCATGAACGGAGGCATGAGAGGTCTAGACACGGGGTGGGGGGACAGGGAAACGGGCCATCCTGACAACATGGGTTTCACCAGGCCCAAATGGGGCAGGGCTAGGGGCCCAGGGATTTCAAGAGGAGATATGTGCATGTGCTGAGCGTCTAGCCTCAACTCTGCACAGGGGACTGGCTCTCAGCCACCCCCCCAAGCCTTGCCCACACAACTGCCCTCCCTCCCCTGGACAGCCAGTGCAGGCGCCTACCCGGTAGAGGTACGCTGTCACACACAAGGTAGGGCTCACTCAGAAGACATGCTGAAGCCTCAAGTGCCTCCTACCACTAGCCTCTCCCTAGCTCCAGCCACACATAGCCTCCTACCTGTCCCTCACACTTGCCAGGCACACTCCCACCCCAGGGCCTTTGCGCTACACTTCCCTCTGCCAGAAACACTCTCCCGAATGCCTGTTTGTTCGCCTCCCTTGCCAATGCTCCAATCACTGCTCCTCTGGAGCTGTTTCTGCCACTGAAGGTGGCATCGACTGTCACAGTTGGTTTACTGTTGGTGGTCTGAGTCCCAGCCCTTCCTGCTGAGTAAGTGTGGGGACTGGGTCCTGGTCTGCGTATTCAGCAAGTTTTTCTGGGTGACCTTTGTGCCTGTCACTGAGCAGCTGAAGGAGACTTAGTCTGTAGGGACCCAGTATTGCGTTCAGGAGGGAGGTACTGCGTCCCTTGGCTGAGTGAGACTGATGCGCTGGCAGCTGGGCCCCAGCGTCCCAAGCAGTGCCACCGGTGGAAGATGTCCTGGGCTGGAGGCTCCTCTCCACACCCGAGGGGCTGCAGGGCCCACAGCAGAGACAAGGGTGCTCCGGGGCCAAGGATGCCCACCCACCTCGTGCTTGCAACCCAGGGCAAAGTGGTGGGTCCCAGATGCAGTAAGACCCGCCTCATCAGCCTGTTTATGACAACAAAATTTATTGAAAACACCGTGGGAAATACAATAAAACATGAAGACTAGGAACCCCGCTGTCCCACAGCCCCAATACAACCAGCCCTTTGCTCGCCGATGCTCAAGCATATGAGGCATGTTGGTGTGTGCTAGGGCATGTGTATCACGTGCATTGTGCACTATCATCCTTCAGCAGATGCTTCACGAGCACCACTCATGCCAGGCACGTGTGCCGGGGCTGTTGAGGGGCTGACATCTAAGATACTCATGACGCCCCCTTCTGTCTTGCCGGGGCCATGCTGAACAACCATGGAGTCTCCGCTCCCCTGGGCAGAAGCATTCAGGGCACTTCCCAGTGTGTCCCTTACCCTTGGGCTGTGGGCCAGAGCACACAGGAGGCAGGACATTCCTCAACTTCTCTGAGTCCCAGAGCGTGCATAGAATGAGACTTGTCACCCCAAAAGCAGAGGAAGTGCTTTCGGGGGTGACCTCAGGGGAAGGCAGGTCAGAGGGGCAACAGAAGCCCCAGCAGATTTCAGAGTTGGGTGGCCTGAGGAAGTGGTCGAAGTGTGGAGCCATGGTGGCTGCCTGGGGGGGTAGAACCTCAGAGAATAGGGAGACAGCAGGCTACCTTGGAGGGACTACTGGGGTCAGTGAGGGTCAGGGCCGCGGGGGTCAGTGAGGGACAGGGCAGTGTCATGACAGCTGCGAGCAAGGGTGCCATTCCTGAGGGTTGGGGTGAGCAGGGAGGTAGGCTGACTTGAGATGCTGGCTGTACCTCCAGGGGAGACGGAGCCCTGGACTGCTGGGTTCTGCCTGCTGCAGGGCCAGAGGGTGGGCACTGGCCTCTGGAGAATACCTTTGTCTCTGAAGTGCCCAGTCGCCCGGAGCTAGGCAGGCTGGGGTGGCCGCAGGGGCAGCGGGGCAGGCCAGGGCCTGGGAAGGAAGGCAGGAGGCATGGATCTGGCTACCATGGCCTCCCCACAGGAGCTGGAAGCTGAGCCTGGGGGGTGCACTGGCCCAGCCACCTATGGTTACAGGGGGCCTGGGAAGAGCTGATGTGCTTCCCACTGCGGGACAGCAGGTGGCCACCCAGAGGGTGGACGCTGATGCCAGACCCAGGTGTGAGCACAGCTGCTCTTTGTTGACCAACTGGGTGGGGCCAGAGGCATCAAAGCCAGCCTGGGACTGTAGACTCCTCTGAGGGCTGCCCCCACCTGTCTCTGGACTCAGTGAGTCCCCTGCTGCTTATGGGAGTGCACCGGCCTCTGTCCCACCTACCACACCTGGCCACCCTGCCGTCCGCACCACCTGCCCTGTGCAGGTCCTGCTCCCCTGCAAGCCTCCCTCCTGACCTCCCAACCCTCTAGTCCTCCAGGCCCGATCACCCAGCAATGCCCCCACAGCCTGCAGCCTCCACTCGGCTCTGGTCTCTGCCCACCTGCTTGCTCCCAGGGCAGGCCAGCAGTGCACCCAGGCAAGAAGGCAGGGCCCAGGCCTCCCATGAGAGCCACAGCAGCCCAGCCCCACAGAGATGCTGAGCACATGGAAGTGAATGCATCAGTTGCCCCGCCAAGGCCAGGCCCCACAAAAAATGGGGCACTGAGCTCCAGAAGTCTCTTTGCCTCTAGATGCCATGCGCGCATGGTGTATGGCCCCATGGTGGGGAGGGGGCACAGAAGGGAATCACAAAGAGGGGCCTGTATTCAGTCCTAATAGTGACCAGTCATGAAAACCAAGACACAGGGAAGGTGCAGCTGGTGGTGAGGGGTGGTGGCTCTGGGCTCGCCCCTCATCTCTGGGCATCCAGCACGGGGTAGGGGGCTTCTTCGGGCTCCACAGAGCCCCTGATCCTGCATGCCAGGGCCTGGGACACCCCGCTCCCTGCATACCTGGCTTCAGGCAAACTGGCTTGACAAGGGCTGGGGGGTTGGGGAGGGTGCAGCAGCCATGATGCAGAGTGTTGTGCTAGGGTGAGGGCAGTGCACCACAGTGCTTCATGAGAGGGTTGAGTGATTATGCTCTGGGTTGCAGCTGCTCCGGTTTCCCTTCCTCGGGTGGGGCTCCGTTGCTCATACTGTCTCTCTCTCTCTTTGGCAGGTGGCAGCCCGGATGCACGGCCTTTTGCTGGAGCAGCCTAAGGTGGCCGGCCCTCCAGCCTTGCTGAGCAGCATCCCCACAGCAACCTGCAGAAGTGCTCAGACAGCGGTGGCCCCAGCAGACCTGAGCAGACAGCTTCCGACCACTGGCCCAGAGCTTGGGGCATGACTTCGGCCACACCTAGAGGGAGGCCACCGCCTGCCACATTGTACATCATGCTCACCAGAGCCGAGGCACAAGCCAGGGGCTGCAGCGCAGCCTGGCTGTGACCGCCACCCAGCACTGATCTCAGCACGGTCCCACTGTCCCCACCGAGTGCACCAGCCCACATCTCCACACCCCTCACGCTCCATCCGGGCTGGTGACCAGGCAGAGCAGGTGCGAGGAGAGACGCCACCCGTGCTCTGTGGCCGGCCTGCTGCTGCCGGATCATGGGATGTCGGCAAAGCTCTGAGGAGAAGGAGGCGGCACGGCGGTCCCGGCGGATCGACCGCCACCTGCGCTCGGAGAGCCAGAGACAGCGCCGCGAGATCAAGCTACTCCTGCTGGGCACCAGCAACTCCGGCAAGAGCACCATTGTCAAGCAGATGAAGATCATTCACAGCGGGGGCTTCAACCTGGAGGCCTGCAAGGAATACAAGCCACTCATCATCTACAATGCCATTGACTCGCTGACCCGCATCATCCGTGCCCTGGCTGCTCTTCGCATCGACTTCCACAACCCTGACCGCGCCTACGATGCTGTGCAGCTCTTCGCGCTGACAGGCCCCGCAGAGAGCAAGGGCGAGATCACGCCCGAGTTGCTGGGCGTCATGCGGCGGCTATGGGCCGACCCAGGGGCACAGGCTTGCTTCGGCCGCTCCAGTGAGTACCACCTGGAGGACAATGCAGCCTACTACCTGAACGACCTGGAGCGCATTGCCGCGCCCGACTACATCCCCACTGTCGAGGACATCCTCCGTTCCCGGGACATGACCACGGGCATCGTGGAGAACAAGTTCACCTTCAAGGAGCTCACATTCAAGATGGTGGATGTGGGCGGGCAGCGCTCAGAGCGCAAGAAGTGGATCCATTGCTTCGAGGGTGTCACGGCCATCATCTTCTGTGTCGAGCTCAGCGGCTACGACCTGAAGCTCTACGAAGACAACCAGACGGTGAGTGGGCCCCTCCCCTCATACAGATGCAGCCCTCAGCGGTGCTTAGCCCAGGTGTCTTCCACTGTGTTTTTCATTGTTGGCTCGTGGAAGGCAGGTGGGCATGTGGTGCATTGCAGGCGGAGGAAGCTGGGTCAGAGGTGAGCAGGCTGAGCCAATCCCGCTCGTCCACTGCCCGAGGCAGGGTACCCCACCTCCCTTGTACAGATGTGATCCCCTGTGAGGAGGTGTGGAGCAGCGAGGCCGGTGTCCTCGGGGACCACTGCTGCTGTCAGGGCACCTACCCCCGAGGGAGGAGGGAGCCTGGTGGACAGGATCTCTCCCTGTGAGACCAGCTCTCAGCAGCCACCCCAGCATGGCAGGTCTCAAGGGACTGCCACACCCTGGGCTCTACGGAGGGAGGGCCCACGTCACCTCAGCCTCAGTCCAGTGAGCAGCTGCTGGGGGCAGGGGCCCTAGACTGGATCTGCAAGATGCACTCCACACCTGCTGGGCAGCCGGCTCCTGGCCCATGGAGAGCAGTCTGGCAGGGTCTGGTGATGGCAGGAAGAATGCTGTCAGTGGGGGTGAGTGTGTTCTTCCACGAGCCCAAAGAAGGGACCCCTGGCCCACGGGGGCTGGGGAAGGCGTCCAATGAGGAGGAAAGGAAGCTGGGACCCCAAGGAGCAGAGTCCACAGGGTGAGGTGGGAGGGGCCACCAGGTGCATGGGATTGGCGGCTCCACCGTGGATGAGGGGACAAGCTCAGACCAGGCAGGCAGTGGCTGGCCTTGCAATGTATTGCTGGTCCACCCAGTGGCTCTGCAAGTTTACAAAGCTCCTATTGTGGACCAGGTCTGCAGCCTGGTCTTAACCCTGAGTGTCTAGGGCGATGGGGTTAAGAACTGTCAAGAAGGCATCACCGGGAGCGGGAATCAGGCCCTGACAAGGGGGTGTGGGCAGTGCACTGTGGGCCCTACTGAGGCAGGAGACCCAGCGCACGTGGTGGGGTGGTGGTGGAGGCCTGTGTATCCAGATGGGGTAGGCGTGGCAAGGCCAGGATGATGAGGCTAGCCCACCGTGGGCCTTCCCCTTTGGCAGAGTTTTGAGCCAAGCAGGGGCACTAAGCAAGGAAGACCCAGAGTCTGCCCTGAACAGACCTTTAATATGGGGCAGGGGGCGGCAAACAGTGCCCCTTGCAGAGCTGTAAATAGTGTGCTGTGGGGGTGTCCAGGGGTCAGGAGGCAGTGGGTGGGCGGGGGAGGAAAGGTCATGCTCCTGGGGCTCCCACGGTGCAGGGAGGGCAGGAGGGCAGGCTCATGGCAGGTGTGCTCGGCGCTGTGACAGTGTCCCGGGGCAAGGGGAGCTGGGTGTGGGCACCATGTCCACTGAAGGGGTGGGGAGGTCTTCGGCCAGTAGGCCTGCCAGAGCTTGTCAGTTGAGGGCTGAGCCCCTCCTGGTTTCTCCAACCGCCCCCACTTTCACATATGCTGGTTCTGGGTGTTGGGGGCTCCCCAGTTGGTGAGTGCAACCTGGGTCACTGGCACAGCATCACGGTAGGTAGAGGGGCTGTGACTGACCCTTGGGGAATGGGGCTTGGCCAGGGGTGTTCACAGCTGCTCCTTTCCCCTGCATCCCCTGGGGCAGCCTCATCCGTCATCCCCAGGATGGGCATGGTGGATCCCCTTGGCACCGGGGCCTGTCCTCCAGCACCACTGTAGGCAGTGCTTTGCCGTAAGACTGCCCACAGGTATGCCAGAGCCCAGGGGCAGGACACCAGCACCCTGAGTTGGCCTGTGTTCCCAGGGGACATTGGACATGTCCCCTGCTCTCTGAGCCTCTTGACATGGAGGCAGCCTGGAGGTCTCAGGGATGGGCCCAGCCAGGCCTTTGAGCACATGGCCACCCTGCTCTCAGCCCCTTGCCCCGACCCAGCCCAGGCACCCAGGCACCCTTGACCACGTCCTTCCTTAAGGATGGTGCCCGCTCAGTATGAGTGAGCTTCCGGGGCAAGTGACGGGCCACACCTGGTCAGGCTGGCTGGGTGGGTGGGCAGGGCCGCTTGTCTCTACCCTCCTGCTGACCTCCTGGGGGTCGCCAGGCTCCCGGCCACTTGGGGCATTTCAAAGGCCTGCACCCCTAGCACCCTGCTCTCTGCAGGCCTAGGGAAATGGTTGTTCACCAGAAAATAAAATTCTCTATGAGAAATTCCAGCAAGGCTAGAAATTCACTGGATTCCAGATAGTTTTGACCTTTAATGTTTTACCAGTAATGTCCTGGGATGAAAAACAAATAAGCTGCCTAGGAAAGACTATATTCTCCCGTGATTCCTATAGCCACCTGAGGTGGGACACCCATCTGGGAGGGCCTGCAGCCTGCCAGCCTCCTCCCCCAGTGCCACTGCCCTCCCACCAGGCCCCTGGAGGAGCACTGGACCGAGTGAGGGGCTGGGCCTATGTGCCCAGTGGGCACGGTGCTGGAGGGGAAAGCATGGGGGCCCCAGCTGTCCTTACGGTTCTGCCAGGCAAGAAAAGCCATGCTGACTGTGCAGACACCCATGAGCTCCTTTAGAGCTTGCCCCGCCCTCGTTTCGGCCCATCTATCCCCCAGCCCCACCCCGCCGTTTACATCAGCGTGTTGCCAAGGAGAGCACCAGGACCCAGGCTTATGGGCATGGAGGGTGCCACAAGCACAGGGGGCACCTGTAGGGGAAGGGTGGGTTCCAGCCCCACGAGCCATGGAGACATGCGGACATAGTGAAGGTCTCCTGGTTCTCGGTCCTCAGTTCTGCCAGGACCAACCGCCACAGTCCTAGCAGGGGCCCAGTGGCTCCATGGCCATGGGCCGCACCATCCCTGCTGTGGGCTCCCCTGCAGCACTGGAGGCTCAGCGTGCTTAATAATGCACCAGGGTTTCTCTCTGGGTGTGCAGAGTGCTCAGCAGTGTCACCTGACTGGCCCTGTTGTCCCTGTGTCACAGTGGGGCAAAGAGCCCAGGTACCTTCACCCCGTCCCTGCCCTATCAGAGCTGCTCCCGCTCCAGAACTGCCTGCAGATTCCTGGTAGCCTGTCCCAGGGCTTCCCCAGGAGGTGGAGGCTTCAGCAGGGCCGCTCAGTGACAGTGGGGGAGCAGCTCCAACAGGTCTCCTCCTGGCTGCTGGCTCACATGGGGCCCAAGCCCCCTCTGCAGGGCATTAGCATGGAGTCCACTCACAGAGGGGCATTTCTAGCCCTGGAGGACTATGGGAAAGGAGGAGACATGGAGCTGCTGGCACCACCTGCCCAGGTGCTGCTGACCAGGGCCTGTGCCCTCAGATCTTGCTGCCCTGAGGGCCTCCTCACCCATGCCCTGCATGAACCCTTGCTAGGGATCTTGGAGTGGTATGGCGTGGTGCTGGGTCAGCTCACAGGTACTTCTGGCCACCTCAAGGCAGAGGATGCGTCACCTGGACAGATTGAAAGGCCTGTCCTAAAGTGCCAGTGTACCCTCACTTGCAAACCCATGGAGCACTCACTGCCCGTTCCCTGGAGTCATTGCATCCCAGCCTGGCCACGCCTGCTGTGTGCCTGCTGGGCCCAGGTAGGGCTTGAGGAGGGACCCCATGGGGCAGGGGGAGAGGGAAAACAATTACACATGGCAGTCACGGCTTTGTCTCCACAAACCCTGGTCTTGCCAGGCCCCAGAGTCATGGCAGCTTAGGAAGCCCATCCCTTCTCAGGGAGCTGGTGGCAGTAGCCCCTGGGGCAGTCCACCATTTGCTTTTATCCAGGACCAACTGTGGCCTCTTGTGGGGCCCCACAGGTGGTTTGGGCTCCACCTGGTATCCTACTTCTGATACAAGAGATAGCTGGTCAGAACATGTGTTGGAGATCCCCAGGGATGGGGATACAGGGACATGCCCTGGGGGCAGGTTCTGGAGCCAGCCACTGCTCCAGCAGCCCAGCCCCCCAATCACCTCTGCCCAGCACTGCTACGGCCCCCAGGGCAGCCCCTGACCCACCAGCCTGTGTAGTGTGCTCTAGGTGAGGGGCCAGGTATGAGGTAGGGGCTCAGCAGATGTTTGTGGCATGGGCAGGAGGCGGAGGGCATGGAGAGAGCCCAGTTCCAGAGCTCTGGCTTCCAGATACAGAGCTTCTGGGACATTCAGCCCTCTCAGGAGTGTGTAGAGCTGGGCCCTGATGGAGCGTGGGGCTCCAGGCCCTGACAGGGTTACAGTTTCTTGGTTACAGGGGGACGTGCAGCCCACACAGGTCACCGTCAAGAGCAGCTTCCTCCATTTCTTCTGAGGGCAGGGCTGTTTCTCACCCACCTCCATGCAGTGGCTTCCGGTCCTGTGCTGTTGTTGTTAGGTGCCATCAAGTCAGCTCCAACTCATGGCATCCTCATGTGCAACAGAACAAAACATTGCCTGGTCCTGAGCCATCCTCACGATCATTGGTATGTTTGAGTCCATTGTTGCTGCTATTTTGTCAGCCTATCTTATGGAGGATTTTCCTCACCTTCGCTGAACCTCTGCTTTACCAAACGTGATGTCCTTTTTTAGCGATTGGTCTTTCCTGATGATGTGTCTAAAATAAGCGAGCCAAAATCTAGCCATCCTTGCTTCTAAGGAGTATTTTGGCTGTATTTCTTTCAGGACTGATTTGTTTGTTCTTTGCCATCACCATAGCTCAGATACATCAATTCTTCTGTCTTCCTTTTTCATTGCCAGTTTCCACGGGCATATGATGATCCTTGCGCTTATTAGGTCAAATGTCAACCAAACATTTACATTTTTTACGTTTATGTCAGCTTGATTTATGTTTTTAGGAATTTGATGAGCTATATGACATCTTGTTAGTAACTAAAGTCTGCCACGGTGGGAGTAATTATACCACAGAAATGAGTAAACACTACGAATCAGCCCCTCTGCCCTGCCTAGGCAGTTGTTGAGCATTTGCCAGCACACCACAGTGAGTCCTGACTCCTAGCCAAGGGCCTGTGAGGCCAGGCTCGCTGACTGGTGACCAACCACACCTCCTGCCTCCTGGCCCCTCGGATTCCTCAGTGCCTCCAGTGCTGCCTTATGCTCATGCATCACTTCTCTCTGCGTCCATCCCATTGAAGGTGGCTTGCGGAGTGAGCTCCACACTCGCCCAGGCCCCAGAGAAGTCTTCTGCACAGAGAAGCGTTAGAGTACTGACTGTGTCCCTCCCAGCCAGCTGTGGTGGCTTGTCTCTTCCTGTCTGAGGGACAAGCCCTTGTGATGTTCACGCAGGAAACACTCATGATGCTCCTGCTGTGCGTGGCCTGGGTCCAGGGACAAATGGTTGTGCTCCTTTCTTCTGGGTAGCTGGGAGGGCCGATGGGCTTTCCCAGCACTGTTCCCCCTGCCTGTGCCCGGTGGGCCGGTCTGCGCCGTCCTGCCGTGCACGCCCCTGCTGAGCCCTCTCACAGCCTGCAAGGCTGCTTGTCCTGGCCCAGAGGAGCCAGAAGGGCCCTCTCTGCCCCAGAGACCAACTGGTAGGAGAGCAGGGGGCCCATTGTTGGGGAGTAGGGTCTGGCAGATTGGTCTGGATCCTGCAGGATCCACCTGGCATGCGGGAGCCATGTGGGCCACGGTGCTGTGTGGGCTGTACGGGCGCCCTATGGGCTGTGGGGCCGTGGGGGCACGTGGTACTAAGGGGCCACGTGGGGCACAGGACTGTGGGGGTGCCTTGTAGGCCGTGAGGCTGTGGGGGCCATGTCATACGCAGGGGCCACGTGGTATGCGAGACTGTGTGGGGCATGGGGCCATGGGTGGCCACATGGGCACCATGTTGGCTGTGAAGGGCCACGTGGGGACATAGAGGCCATTGGGCTTTGGGGCCATGTGGGTCATGGGGGCCACGTGGGATGCAGGGCTGTGTGGGCTGTGGGGCTGTGTGGGATGTAGGGGCCCGTATGGGATATGGGGCCATGTGGAGCACCAGTACTAACTGCTGTTCAGGACATGGAAAGCACATATGGCCGGATGCCTGCAGAGGGGCAGGGGGTTGCCAGCACAACCAGTGTGGGGCTTTGTCACCCCATTTCACAAATACAGAAGCTGGTACTCAGACCTGTGAGCCACGCAGCTCACCCTGCAGAGCTAGGGCTGCATCCAGGTCTGTGACTCTTGTGTGCTCTCCATTCTGCCACATGATCAGTCACTCTGGATAATGATGATATTGCTGCTCCAGCTGGCAGTCTCCATGCGACCTTACGAGAGCTTCAGGGCAGAGTGCTTCCCAGCCTCACGCCCACACAACTGGCTCTGGTCAGCGGGGTAATTCATTTCCTGAACGCATTAGCTCTGCTCGCTAGGCACACATTGAAACAGCCATATTTTAAGACACAGATTAGTATTGTTTTAGAGGATTCATGTAATCTGAGAACTGGAGAACAATTTCCCAGTTATCAAGAGCAGACTCCCAGTGGGGCTGAGGGCCCTGGAGACCACACTGGTGTAGGGGTGGGGTGGGGGATGCTCACCCAGGCTGTCTCACAACTGGCCTGGACAACACCAAGGACACACCGAGGACAGTGTGGGGGTGATTGGGACCCATGAGGCACCGAGGTCTGCCCTGTGGGGTAGAACCACTTCTGTGCTGATAAGACATTGGCTCTTCCTTATCCCTCTGTGGGGCTCCCCAAGGGCCCTGGCTCTGACATCTAGAGTTTATGGGGGGATTGGAAGGGCTGTCAGCCAGGGGAAGAGCCCCTGGCATATGGGTGACCCTGGTGTCAGCCGACACAGTGATTGAAGGGTGCCCCTTCTCCCTGGTACCAGGGACTCCTCCACCCCAGTTTAGACACTGGCTGAGCATGTGGCTCCAACTGGACGTGCATCCTCATACCCAGAGGACCAATCAGAGCTGCATGGGGGCCGAGGCTGCAGCTCATTCTAATTCCCTCTTCACTGCACCCCCGAGGTTGCTGCTTTCGCAGCTCAGCACCTTCTCTGATTTCATTCATAAACCCAGTCAGTAGGGCCTGGGCCTGGTGTCCTACGGTACCTGGCAGAGACCAGACTGAGCTACTGCCTCTCACACTTTGCCTGGCCTGCAGTGACCCCATCAGCCTCAGAAGGCTGAGGGTCCTGACTGAGGAGGCCCAGAGCCCCCAGGCCAGCTAGACTTCAGCTGGAGGAGTGACCATGTGCAAGTCCCGTCCTCTTTCAGGCCTTGTGGCCTCCCTCACAGGCCACAAGCCTCCTCACAGGGCCACACATCTCCCCTCACAGGGCACACACAGCCTCCTCACAGGGCCACACGTTTCCCCTCACAGGGCACACAGTCTGCCTCTCAGGCCCACTTGGCTTCCCTCACAGGCCACACGTCCCCTCTCAGTTCACACGGCTTCCCTCTCAGGCCCACTTGGCCTCCCTCACAGGCCACATGTCCCCTCTCAGTTCACACAGCTTCCCTCATAGGCCACATGGCCTCCTCGTCAGGCCACACGTCTCCCCTCACAGGGCATACGGCCTCCTTCTCAGTCCCACAAGGCCTCCTTCCGTGGCCCACACGGCCTTCTTGCAGAGCCACATGTCCTTCCCCACAGGTCACATGTCTCCACTCGCAGGCCACATGGCCTTCCTTAGAGGGCCACATAGCCTCCTTGTGGAGCCACACAGACTCTTGAACAGGCCCACATGGCCTCCTCCTAGGGCCAGACTCCGAAGAGGGCCACATGGCCTCAACAGGAGAAGTTAAAAGTTGGGAGCTATATAATCTTAGACCAGCTCAACATTCCCTGGAAGCTGCAGGCCCTGGCTTCTGTGCCCCAGGGCTCCAGGAAACCAGGTCTATGGCTAATTACTGCCTATTGGGTGAAAAGCTAAACCCTGGTGGCATAGTGGTTAAGAGCTACAGATGCAAACCAAAAGGTCAGCAGTTTGAATCCACCAGGCACTCCTTGGAAACTCTATGGGACAGTTCTACTCTGTCCTATAGGGTCACTATGAGTCAGAATCGACTTGACGGCAACTCATCTGATTTTGTTTTTGGTGAGTGAAGAGCTAAGGAAAGAACACTGGAAACGGCTGGCGCTATCTAAAAGGCAGACCCTGAAGCAGGCTGTAGTTCTTGGGTAGTTTCCCCACTCCTCTTCTGGCAGGAAAGAAGTCGGAGGGGAGAGGTTCAAGGAGGGCCATGTGAGGTGAGATAAGACAGAACCTGCTCACACAGCCCTGCAGGGCTCTGAGTTTGAACAGCACGTGTACTGGTTACACCTTGGCCTCCTTGTCTGTAGGGTTGGCCTGGGGCTGAGAGAATAAAAGTCACATATGAAAGAAACACGGGCACTTCCTCTGCCCTTCTGCAGCTGTGACTGAGTGTGACCCTCAGGACAGAAGGACAGTCATGATGACATCTCCTGTGCTTGGCCAGTACCCCTGAGCTCCGGGTCCAGACTCGGGTGAAGGAGAGCGGGTCTTGGCATTCAGACCCCGAGGGGCTCAGGCAGATCAGCGAGCCTCTCCTGGCCCAGAGGCCAAACCAGAAAAATGAGGTGACCCTACCTGGGTCGGTGCCGGAAAGGTGATGTGGGGAGAGGCGTGTGGGCCTGCAGGAGTGTGGCGCCCACCTTCCTTCGCCACCTGCCTCCCATTAAATCTCCACCTCCTGAGAAACGACTGCCTGCGGCTCTCCCAGGACAGGAGAGCATTGAGTCTCTGCACAGCCCGGGCCTCTGAAGCCAGCGCACCCACTGCACGGTGCTGACAGAGCCCAGCCCCAGGGCACTCTGAGCGGGGGGTGGGGGAGCAGGCAGGTCTCTTCCTGACCTTGGTGCTTGTCACAGGTGGAGCCTGTCCCACAGACACACCCCAAGGCCTGCTTGGGCCGGTCCCACAGGACACAGCATCAAGAAGGAATGCCATGCTTTGTCAGATGCCAGCACAGGGTGACAGCCTCCTGTAGCTAGGGTCTGGTGGAGGGCCTGGCATGGCCCTCAGCAAGGGCACAGGGACACACCTGGACCTACTCAGAACATGTTCCTCCAGGGGCATCCCAGCAGCTTGATGGTGGTAAAGTTGATGGTGGTTATCTGTGGCAGAACTGAGGGACCAGGGTGGTGCCGTCAGCGGTGAGGCTGTGCTTGCCTGTGGGGCATGCGGCACTAAGTGTTCTTGTCTAGCCTGTGTCTTTTTCAGTTGCTGATCACAACCCACCCACGAGATGGGCTTTTGACCCACCAGGAGGTTGAAGTCTGCAGTTGAACATGGTAGCCTGGGGGTGGTCTGAATCTAAACCTCCATCGCCATCCAGAGGGTTTCATCTGAGAGTCGTCAGATTGGAGCAGGGCACCCTGAAGGCCTAGGAGGGACAAGAAGTCCCGGAGTCCTGGGCGGGGCCGTGAGCATTCTCGATCCGCTCAGAGCTTCCTTGCAACTGGCCAGGGGTTGGATGTGGACGTGCTGTGGCCAGGCTGCAGCCCCGCAACCAGCAGTGAGGACGCGAGCACCTTGCTGAGCAGCAGGCAGGTGTCAGGCTCCGGGCTCCAGAGGCTTGTCCAGGAAGGGCTCCTTGCATGTGGTTTCCTTGCACGCCTATGCCAGCAGCCCTGGCCTGCACGCCCTGTCAGTGATGACAGTGGGTTTTGATCCAGCTAGGCAATGCTCAGCACACAGACAGGACACAGAAATGGCATCTCCTTCTGGCCATGTGGGGCGCATGGGGGCGAGGCGAGAGAGAAGCTGGGACCATAGCCAGAGTAGGCGTCCCACCAACCCACCCACTGGGGACCCAGGACAGGGTGCCCACAGCCCTTCAGAGTGAGTACTCCCAGAGTCTCCATGCATCCCTAAGGTCACTGCTTAGTGCACGTGGTGCCCACTGCCATGTCATACAGGCCCCAGCCCTCCCCGGGGACTACGGACCTCTGGGTTGGATAGGTCCCTTTGGCTGTAAGATCTGTGAGTGTTGTTCTGAGACTCAGTGAGAGCAAAAGGCAGATCAGGGCAGGAATGTCTGGGTGCTGGACTGCGCGGAAAGACGCAGCACCACAGTGCAAGGCTCAGCACAGCTCAGCCCCTGAGACAGTACTGTGGGCTAGTGAAGGCATTCTGGGTGCAGCGCTGCCCCGGCTGACTCAGGGGCCAGGGCCCTGGTGAGGTTGTGAGCCCCACGTTCACTGGGCTGCTCAGGCCCAGTCTGCCTAGCACCCACTCCGGGCCCTCCCCAGCTCCTGAGGAGTTAGGGCCATTCGTGAGGTCCATGCTGGGCACAAAGCTGTTGAGCAGGGGGTTGTGGTTGACATAAACTCAGTGAAAGAGGCAGTGGATGGGGATAGTCTGCACAGAGCCTTACCCAGCAAACACCAGTGGAGGTGACATTGGCTATATCAGCTGCCACGCTGAGAGCCAAGTTGACCTCATGCCTATGAGGCTGCACTGGTTCTAGCTCTGGGCTGGGCACCATGGGAGACAGCAGGAATTGGGGCATGGTCCCTCCTCTCCAGGGGCATGGAGGACAGACGAGGGCAGGGCAGGAGGCCAGCCAGGCACCTTGGCGGGCATGTGTATACCCCTACCCATGGCATAGAGAGAACCACATTCCAAGAACAATGTGCCAGGCAGCAAAGCCAGTCTTTCTGACCTGGAGGTCCCTACTTCCCCCTGAGGGGACCTCCTGTGCCCCCTGAGGGGGATGCCCACATCAACCCCTTAGGGGGACCCCCCACTGCCCCCAAGGGGGACCCCGGCTGCCCCTGCCCAGGACACAGGCAGCCCGCTTGCTGTTTAGGGTCCTCCCAGCCTCTCTCATGCCCATCCATGGGAGAACCAGGGACCAGCAGAAGGGACGGGAGGTGGGGTGCTTCAGCTGGGCACCACAGCGCAAGGCAGGAAGTGGCCCCCAGTGTTCCTTGCAGGTCCAGATGTGAGTGACGGCTGTCAGGGCCTGCATTAGGGTTGCACTGGCAGCAGCCTGTTATCTTGTTTAAACAGCCCTTGCTGTTTAAAGTGGCAGCTCGGCTAGCGCAATTGTCACTGGATGTGGGGAGAGTGAAGATGCGGGGGCACGGGCTACAAGAGGCCCTGACTTCGGCACTGGTCGGAACCCACTTCCACCCCCGCTGAGCCCTATCTGTCACTGGCCCGAGAATTGGGGCTCTGGGATGGTCAGTGGCAGAGCCGCCATGGGGCAGGACTGGGAGAATGAGAGGTGACAGTGAGACGTGTGAGATGTTCCCCAGGGAAGGGAGGCCAAGGTATCTGCGGCACTGGCTCTGCCACAGTGAGTTGCTAATCTTTCTGGGCCACTCACTAATCTGTACTTTCATCAGGCGGGTCCTGGGGTCAGGGCTGTTTGCAGGGGTGGCTGCTGACTGGGCTGGGGGCAGGAGCCAGGGTGGCTCAACATGCACAGGCCACAGGCCAGACAACTGCCGGAGCAGCCGGGCCTCTCCATATAGTACCTGGGCTGACCACAGTGCTGACACATGAAAACAAGCCCCGAGGGGGCCTCCACCTGGTGCAGGACCAGATGGCCCTGGCCACTTAAGGCCGGAAGAGCTCCTGCTCATTGTTCTGCCAGATGACCCGGTGGGCGTGGGACCCTGTTGGCCTTGAGCCCATACCACCAAGACCAGCCCCCGCCCATTGCTGGGCCTGGGCAGCTTCCCTGTGGGATGGGACCCAGGCAGCTGAAGCCTGCAGCTGGGCACACAAGGAAGAGTGTGGGCCCCCACACCACCCCTGAGCTCTGCCCTCACACATGGTGGCTGGGCCTACAGAAGGTGCCCTAGGGCCCACAGCTCCCTGGGCTGGGCATGGGGCAGCATCTGACAAATAGTAAGTGGTGAACAGGGAGAACAGGGTCTGGTGGCGGTGAAAGCTTTGCAAAGGATGGAAAGAAGGGGTTAAGGTGGTGACTAGAATGTTCTTAGCTAGTCAGGGAAAGCCTAGGAGCTGACCAGCCACAGCAATACCAGGACAGAGCCATTTGAGCAGAAGGGGCAGCACAGCAACTGTCCATGTGAGGAGGAAGAAGCCAGCAGGACCAGGCTGGGGAGGGACGGCACAAGGTAAGGCGTTGGCTGAGGACGGGGAACCACTGGGAGGTTATGTGCAGAGGAGGAAGGTGACCCAATGGGCTGTTTGAAGGGACCATGGTGGGGCCACAGGGGGAGTCTAGGAGCAGGGAGAAGGGGGTCCCAGGAGAGAGAATGGAGTGCTATTCGCAGGATGGACACAGTCAGGCCCCACAGCCTGTCCTGGGCCCTTGTCTGGGCCCCGGCCTGGCAGCTCCTTCGGTCAGCCCAGTGCTGCCTCCTCCTGCAATACATTGGCTCTTGTGCCTGCAGACATTGCCACCACCACCTCCCTGTGTCCCCTGCCCTGGCCTGCATGGCATGGTGCTGGCCTCTGCATTTGTTTCCTTCTGCCTTGCTGGACAGTTGGTGGCACACATGTCCTCTCCCCTGGGGTCTTTGTTCTCTGTACATGAGGCAGAAGAGTACTCTGAGTGCAGTGGGAACTTGTGGGGTCTACGGGTAACCAAGGGCCTGCCCTGCGCAGAGCAGAGGGGCCAGAAGATGGGGTCTATGAGTGACCAGGCACCTGCCCAGGGGCAGCATGGAGCTGCCAGAAGGGAGGCCAGGTTGCATCTCTGTGCTGAGCCCAGACGGCTGCCCTCCCCGGAGTCAAGGATGGTGCCTGGTGGGGGACACAGTACGTCAGAGGTGGCCTCTATGGCTGGCTCAGCCCACAGCTTTTGCATTGTTGGCTGTAACCTCATTTCTACTGGGACTCACTTCAGGATAGCCCCAAATCACTGCCGTCTCATGGCCACCAGTACCCAAGAGTTAATGGAAGTTCAAGTTCGACGAGCACCCAAGGCACCCAGCAGGATCTGGCTCCAAGAGGTGGCCTTTCCACAGGGTGGGTGGGCAGGCAGCACTCAGAGATAAGGAGCGTGACTGGGTGCCCCATGACCACCCGCTCAGCCTCCACCTGTACGTGTCTGCCTGCCCTCCCAAAGGCTCAGCCACTGCTCCATCCAGGCTGTCCCCCACGTGTCACCCAGAGGGTCCCCTAAAGCTGAAGTGAGTAGGAGAATGGGGGCTGATGGGTGAGTGGCATGTGCTGAGCAGCGTGTGGACCCCAAGAGTTCAGGGCCCAGGGATGTGATGTGTGAGAGGCAGGGCTGTGCCCTGGGTCCCTGCATCCCAATGGAAGCTACTCACCCTTAAGCCTTGGGCTCCTAGCCCTCTTCCTGCTGCTCTGTGGCTGAATTGTTTTGGGAGTGGGTGGCCCTCAGCTTGACCCCCCCACCCCCATGCTGCCTCCCCACGCTGTCCCTATAGACCAGCTCTGGGGACATAGGGCTCATTTCACTATTAATCCAATTCCTAGCCATGAGGGTAGCCTCAGGTCTGTAGGAGGAAGGGGAGCGCACTAACCAGATTGATCTGGAAGTAACCCCAGTCTCTGGCCCTGTCCCCAGATGCTGCCTGTTTCCTGAGGCCATGGAGAGATGACCAGGCCAAGGGCAGGCTCAGGCAGTCGGGGCCTCTCAGGACAGGATGGGGGCTCCCCCGAGCTGTTTCCCCATCTGTGAACAGGATGTTGTAAGGAGCCAGTGAAGGGAATAGGCCTGCCTGGAGGACTCAGCGCCATCCCCTCCCTGTGACATTGAGGGTCCCTTCAGCCCCGTCTCAGAGACAGCTGGATGGCATCAGGGCACCTTGGCAGCACCATGCACAGCAAGGAAGTCAAGGCCCACAGCCACTGGGGGCAGCAGAGAAGCTAACATGGCCTCAGGGTGATGAGGGTGAGACACCCTAGCACTCCCATGCCCGGAGCTCCGCACATCCCCACCACCACCTCCCACATCCAGCACTCCCCATGCCTCCCACCACCACCTCCCACACCCGTGGTGCTCCCCACACCCCGTGCTCTCCATGCACCAAGTGCTCCCAAAGCCCTGCCCCTTCACCACTCTGCAGACTCCCACTACTGCCCCACCCACAGTGCTCCACCCAGGAGTCAGAACAAGAAGGCCTGCCCCTCTTCCCTGACCACTGCCCTGTCCCTTGGGACTGAGTCAAGCCAGGGAGGGACAACAGGGCTCCCCCAGCCCCATGGCTTACCCCGGCCCTGGCCAGGCTTCGTGCCCAACAAGGAGGGAGTCACAGCTCCTCCTGCCTGCTGTACTGTTGTGCGTGGCTCTGGGAGGATGGCTTCCCTTGTTGTCATGGAAATAGTGGGTGTGCTAAATATCTGGTGAGAAACTCAGCAGAGTCAGCAGCTGCCTAGGGCCATGTCCACGCTGTCCTCTGGAGTGCACTGGGGTGAGCGGAGTGGACAAGGCCCTGCCCTCAGTGCCTTTTCCCAGGTGGCAACGTCAGGAGGGAGAGGACTTGGGTTCCAGCAGGTGACAGTAGCCAGGCTACCTGGGGAGACCCGGCACCCCACCTGTGAGCATGAACAGAGATGCTGCCCCCTACACTTCCACCCACTCCGTGCTGAGCCTTTCTTAGAAGGCAGCCTGCTGTGTGTATTTGCCATCTGCCACCTTTCTGTTCCTCCCTCACTGTCACTCTACACACACCATGGCTCCTTGAAGGCAGCCAGAGTGTCAAATGCCCCCCACGGGCAGGTCCAAGGAGCGGGGTGGGGAGAGGTGGCCCCGCGGCCATCCACTGGGCAGGGTGTGGCCAGGTCTGAAGGCCAGGGAGAGGTGGTGCGCAGATACAGGTACCCCAAGGCGAAGGGAGACTGGATAAGCCTGTGTGCAGGGATTGGCCCAGCACTGCACCCATGTCTAGGAGGATGGGGGCTACATCCAGAAGGTGCCAGGAAAGCCCTCTCCAAGGAGGGATTTGGGAGGGATGCCCCAGAGCCCTGGGCCAGACAGGCACTTGGCAGTGCCAGCCACAGACACCAACCTGCTCCTGCCCCCGCCCCCCAGGGCCATTGTGGCCGGAACCACATGACTACCTAGTAAGCTGTTGGCTCATGGAGCCAGGGCCCACTGGGGCGCTGGGAGGAGCGGTGCCCAGGCCTTGCTGAGGCTTATATCAAACAAGGTCTGGTGCTAGGCCCTGTCCGTGAAGCCGGCCAGATCACACACTGGCACAGACTTAGGGCAGCACAGTGCTGGGCAGAAGCACCTCTGGGCCCGGCCCTTTCTTGACCGCCCTGGTCTCTAACATCCCCAGATGCCTGCAGGAACAGACTGTAATCTGAGTGCTCCAGATCATTTCCAACCAGAGACCTAGATCCTGGAAGACGGCGCCAGGCACATCCTGCGAAGTTAGGGAGACCAGCCCGGGTACAGCACCCTGGGTCCTGTCCTCTTGTGGCCCGTGCCCTCTTCTGGCTTCCATCTCCTCATCTGCAGACCACACTGGGTCCCAGGAAACAGTAGGCACTGCTCCTGGTGTGCTCAGGGAGCACTGGGTGGACCAGGAGGTCCCCTCCCCAGCGACGCAGAATCACTCCCCTGTCGTTCCGAGGGGCTCTTCCCTGGTCAAGGGGCTCCTCCCTGGCTGGCCCCAGGGGGCCATAGACCCTGGCTTTGCCTGGGTGCCTCTATAGGAAGCAGAAGAGGGGTTCCCTAGCCTCCTTGCCACCTACCCACATACCAGGCTCTGGGGCTCTGCCCACAGGTCATCTGCCTGGAGGGGGCCATGTGGTAAAGCGCCTCTTCCTGCAAGGACAGGGTACGTAAGGTTGAGTTGAATCCTGAAGAGATGAGGCCATGCTGGGCAAAGTGGGGGAGGTTTCCAGGAAGAGGGGAGAGCACATGCTGAGGCCCTGAGGCAGCGGCGCTGCTCCGCTAAGAGAGCAGAAACTGCACAGAGTGACGGGGCCTGTCAGGGGATGGAACAGTGTGCCAGGGCAGACTCTGCAGCATAGAAGACTCTGTGGGTGAGATGTGACCACAGGAACAAGGAGGCAGCCAGAGCATCGGGATCTAGACTTTGAAGGGGCCTCAAAAGACAGTGGTGGGTGGAGGGTAGGCCAGGGCTAGGGCCTCCAGCTGCGCCTGCTCCAGGGGGCCTCACACAACCCTTCTGGGGCAAGAACTCAGCATCTTGACAGCAGAACCTGGTGCCCAGCTTCCCATCATCCCATGGGAGCCATGCACTTCACGCAGTGGAAGGCAGCCCCTGCCCTTGCACTGGGGCCCATGAGGGTTTCCCCAGCAGCCTGTCCAGGGGCCGAGCCTGACCAGGAGGGTAGGGCCAGGTGCTCCACAACATCACAAGTGACCACTGTTGCCCTGAGGAAGGAGGGTGGAGATCTTGAGCTGGTTCTTTGTGGAAATGCACCTAGTGATACTTTGTGTCAGGTGAGACCTGGCTGGCCTGGCACCCTCTCCCACCCTCCAGCCCAGCTGGCCCCAGCCACACATGCTCCTGTGGCACCAGCCCTCCTCCATGCCTCCGTGGGTCATCGTCCTGCCAGGCCATCACAGCCAGGCCCCCAGCCACCGCACCAGCCCATTGGAAACGCCGCCTCCCTCAGGGACAGCCCCCCAGCCTACCAAGGCACATGGGTAGGGTCTTCATACCCTCCTCTTGCAAAGTTTCCACCCGAGTCCTGGCTTGAGGTGGCTGCTTTCTGGACAGGCCTGGCCTCTCCCCATGGAGTGTAGCCTGGGTCCTCCGAGGGCCATTAGCGCACCTGCTGCTGCCTCCTGTAGCTCTGCACCCCTCACCCCAAAGACCACTTTCCTCTTTGGAGACAAAGAACAAGCTGTTTCCCTGAGTGACTGACCACCTGTGGCTGTACCCAGCCCTGTCCTCACCCCATTCCACAGTCACAGACCCTCAAACACAGGTGTGGGCATCACAGGTGCCCCCTGCCCCCACCCCATGCTCCTTTGTGTTCCCTCTGGGCCTGGGTCTGAGAGAGAGGCAGCTCACCTGCTCTCACTGAAGAAGTGCCCAGACTCCCCCCTCATCAAGGCTTGGGTGGGGGCAGGGTAAGCTAGGGAGACCGTGGATGCCCTGAGCACAAGGCTCCAGGCCTCCCCTCTTCTGCTTAGGACTGGTGGAGCAGCTGCTCCGGTGGGTATAGGGGTGGGGCAGTCCACACAACACTGAGGACAGACCCCAGACTGCTGGCCAGGTGCATCATCACCCGGTGTCAGCAGGACCCTCGCCTCTTGAGCCACACCCCACGGGCTCATGGGACCACGCATTTGGCACCCCTATACCCCACCACAGAGGAGGGCCAGTGGTTTAGCTCTTGCTTTGTAAAGGCTCCAACTTGACATCTAGCCCCATACAGAGCCCCTGTGTGATCCCCTTGACCTTGTAGCCTGGCACTGCCAGGCAGCTGCACTGCCTGGGCCTCTCCAGCACCCTCAGAGCCTGGCACTCTGTTTCCCTGGCCAGGCCTCGCGGGGTAAGTGGAGCCTGTTCATCTGCACAGCCTAGCCCACAGCCCCACTTGGCCTGGGAAGTGCTGAGTTCACAGTTCCCCTGGACACATGCTGCAGAGTCAGCAGCAGGCTTTTCACCAGCGGGTAGGCAAGGGCTTCCCAGACCACAACAGCTGAGAAGTAGCTGTACAGATGAGAAAACAGGCCCAGATGGGTCCGAGCTTTCTGGGCTCTGGAGCCCCAAGCAGCTGAGCCAGGCTGACTTCTCGGGACTCCTGGGCCAGGCTGCTCCCAGGTGCAGTGCCGTGTATCTGGCTTCAAAGGTCGAGGTCAGGGAGCCCAGAGGGAGGTGTTCCCTGCCAACATCATGCCCAGAGGGCACATGGGCCCGGCCCCACAGCCCTGTCCAGTACCCTTCCCAGCATCCACGCTGTGCCTCCCCACTACACCTCCCCACCCTCCAGGACTCAGTTGAAACAGCCTTACTCTGGGAAGCCTCCCCTACCCCGCCCCACCTGAGTGTCATCTGCTCCCCACTGTGGTCCTGCAGTGCCACTTTTATCATCTCAGTGTCGCGCCAGTGTTGAGATGTCCGATGCTAGCAGTTATCGTGTGCCTGGGGCAGGCTGGCACAGACTGAGTGCTACACGTAGTCACGTTTCACCCCCAGCCACCTTATGGGGGAGGTGTGCTTACAGTGTCCACTGTACAGGTGGGGAAACAAAGGCACGAGAACGTTGAGCCTCCTGGACCCACCCCACAGATGCCACACCAGCTCTCCCCATTTCATCCTGCCCAGGGCATGGGGTAGTGTTGGGTCAGCCCCAGAGGTCCCACTCTTGGCAAGCAAGGCACTTGTCTCCCAGCCTGCCTGGAACAGGTCTCACACAGGACACCTGAGTGTGTCTGCCCAGGGAGGCAAGGTAAGGGGTGCTGGAGTATCCAGGTCAGAGCTCAAGCTGGTTCTGCAAAGAGCTAAAACCTGTGGGACCTGAGGCCTGGGACCCCTGTGCTATGGCCATGGCAGGCCCTGCCCTGGGACATGGTGGTGTGTGAGTGGACAAGAGACAGGATGAGTGAGCACAGAGCTTTAGAGCCGGACACCACACACAGCACACCCCAGTCCAAGTGACCCACAAGTGCAGGGTGGGGCTCTCCCTGGCTATGGGGTGATGAGGCTTTCGTCGATGGCGTGTTCAACACGTCAGTGTTTGCATCTGACCTTGGGCTGCATTGGCGGGGCAGGGAGGTAACGGTCTACCACCTCTGAGTGTGGGTCCATACGAGAGACGAGAGGGCGGTTGGGGAGGGGTGAGCTGGACCAGAGTCCCAGGGGGACTGCCTCAGGGAACTTGGAGTGGGCTGCAATGTGAGGCCCCTCCCCAGCCCTGTTCCACCTTGCTGAGGGGCCCAGCCTGGTCTGTCCCCTCTCTTGTATTTGGAGCCATCTGGGCCTCCACAGAGAGCTAGGGGAGCTTCCTGCAAGGTGTCAGGCAGGGCCAGGGGGCCAGGTACAGCAGCCCCTTGCTGGAGCTGGCTTTGGGGGAATGAATGAGGCAGAGCCAGAGGTGCTACAGCATGTGTGATGATACCCTGGTGGCAGGCAAGAAGGCCCCATGTGCCCACAGGCACTAGCAGACCTGGGGCTGGGGTTGGGACAGAGGTGTTGGTGCCCCTGCCACCCCAAGAGTTTGGAAAGGCTGGCCAGATTGCATCTCCAGAGCCCAGCCCTGTCTACCTCCATCCACTGAGCTGCCCTGTGGTCAAGCATGTGCCCTTCGACCTGCAGTGCTGGGGTGGACAGAGGTGGAATGGGATGCCAGGGCTGGGCCATGAAGTGCGGTGTAGAAGAGCACCATGGGGCAGGCCAGCAGCTTGGGCCCTCCTCACGCCAGTGCCTTTGTTCCTCTCAAGAGTCCTGCCTGTGGGCACCATGGTCATCCCCATTTTACAGATGAGGAAACAGGGCCCAGAGAACAGAAACGATTTCTCTAACGTGCACAGGCACTGGTGGCAATCATCAGCCCGGGTCTCCAACCTGCCCTATGCACATAGCCGGAGGCCTTTGTGGAGGCAGCAGGACAGGGCCACAGCCAGCCTAACCACACCCTGCTGACCCAACGCAGGCTCCTGTCTGTGCTCCAGTTCCAGTTTACCCTGGCTACAGCCTCCATGGAATGTCTTTCAAGGAGCTGTCCCCATAGGTGCACCAAGTGAAGGCCCCGCTGTGATGCCCCAGGCCAAGGGCAGACAGCACTAAGCAGGGACTCCACCACAGGCCAGCAAGCTGATAGCCCTTGAGGTGGGTCATCAGGTCCAGCCCCTCCTGTTGTTGAGGAGGAAGCAGAGGCCCAGGTGGCAGCACCCTGACGCTGGCCTGGGATGAAGTCCACTTAGCGCATCGTGTAATTTGGACATGCTTGAACAGAGCCTCCTCCCTCTCAGCATGCCGAGGACAGCATCTCCATACCCTACAGCAGCTGCAGGCTCACCTGCCGTGCCCAGCCCCTGCCCACTGCCCCCCCCCCCCCCCCAGGTGACTAGCAAGGTGTGTTACAAGCTGCTGGTGTCTCCCTCCAAGCGGCAAGATCCCCGGCTCTGACGGAGCTGTTTGGTCTGTCATTCACGTAATGAATGTGCAGATGCCCCAGACTCAAAACAGCATGGTCCTTTTTTTCAAGGACCTATGACTAGGTGTCGGGGCTGCAGGCCGCGTGGGCCACTGTGAGGGTGATGAGTCGGGTACACTGCAGCCACACAGCTGGGACCTGGGGTTTCTCAGGGTTGGCCCCCGCTTCCTGAGGCCCCCTCACACCTCCAAGGGGCAGGCAGGTCTCTGGCTTGGGGACACTCCCAGGACCTTGGCTGCTGGCCTACAGGCAGCCACGCTACCACGCAGCCGACCCCAGTTCAGCACCTCCTCTACCTCCAAAGCCCCAAGCCACTGGGCCGACTGGCACATCCACACCCTTGTATCACTGGCCTGCTGGTGGAACTGCAGCAGCCCACTCCCGGGCCTCCCAGCACACAGGCCCCCTCGTGGTATTGGCACAGTGCAGCTGTAGTGAACACTCAACCAGCTTCCACCACTGTGCAAACGAGGTAGTGCAGTGCAACGGCACACTTACAGGTGCTTCCCACACCAGGCCCCCCAGTGGCTGTTCACACCCCACCACAGAGCTGGCTGGGCCCAGCCGAGAGGGGGAGATGGGGAGGGGGACCAGGCTTCGACACATGGAAGTTTTGTTATTCTTTGATGCTCCTTATTCCCCAGGCGGCAGCAGCTTTGTGAGGGCCAATGTGGTCCTCACGGTTTGTCCCAAGGACAGAGAGGGGAGACCAGGAATCCCGAGCCCCAAACTCAGCCAGGCCAGAGGAGTTTGGGAGTACGTGGACCGAGGGAGGGGGTCCTAGCGCAGGGCTGCCCATCTTTCACCCTGACAGGCCGGCAAGGGCTACCCCACCTCATCCCCCTCAACAGCCCAATGTTACAGGTGCACAAGTTTCTGCAATTGCCAGCAAAGGATCACAGTTCAGAGGGGTTCCAGTGTCCAGGGCCTGAGCCCAGCAGGGTGAGCAACACGGTTCAGACAGGGCAGCAGGGGCACAGGACTTGTGGGAACTATGGGGAGGGGCTGGTCACTGGGGCCAGAGGTCAGGAGTCCTGGGCGAGTGCCGAGCTAGAGAGTCCAGAGCTCTGTAGGGTCTGGGCCAGGGCCAGCAAGCTGGGTGGAAAGAATGGGCATGGCAGCTCTCTGTGGGATTCATAAGAGTATCTTGTCACAGGGGACCTAGGAGGTGGGGTCTGTCACAGGAATGGGGTTGTTGGGCCATTTGGGGGGTTGTTTAGCCTGTGTGAAGAGGACAGATCAGACCTGAGCACTGTGTTCCCGTCGGGTCAGAGGGCATATCCAGGGCAAGACCCACAGCAAGGCGAGGGGCACCCCTTCCCAACGGCCTGAATCCAGAATGGGCAGTTGAGCGAGCAAAGGCCCCTGCCCCATGAGCAAGCCTGCATGCCAGAGATCTGCACACGTGTGTGCACAGCATGTACACACCCACACATGTACACACGTGGGCACTCATTGACACATACATGCGTACAGACATACTGACACATGCACACTCATACCACACACACATATACACATACCGACACTCACACGCGGGGACCAGGCTGGCCCTGCTCCCCTACAGCTCAGATGGCAGGCTCCAGGCCCCTACAAGTCCTCCAGAAGAGTTTTCTTTGAGAGGACTGCAGCCTAGGAACACTGAGATGCTGAAGCAACCTCCTCACACACGACACCTGAGGGGTTGAATGGGATCTGTGTAGACTCAGCAGGAGGGAGCGCTGGGATGGCCCTGTGGGTCACACTAGCTTTCCTGCAGTCACCTGGGACGGCCCTTCAAGCTCAGTAGCTGGGTTTCCCTGCACGTGCTTCCCTAACAGCACCTGCTGGCTCGTGGACCCTGTGTGGCCACTTCAGCATATAGGGGCCTCCTGCCTTTCCTTGTCCCCAGACTCCCCTGGGCTGAGCTGAATGCAGCCTCCCATCTCGTCCCTACCCCGAGTGGCCCCACAGGCCTACACTGTCCACACATTTACCATCCCCACATGGACCCCACGGCTCAGGGCTCCCATCTGGAGCTTGGTCCCCGGCATCCTGTCCATTTGCTGTGGGTGGGCTCCCAGCCTGAGCACCAGCACTGTGGGGAGGGGTCCTGCCTCCTGTCTCGCAGCAGAAGGGCCAGCCACCCTGAGACCTGAGACCACTCTGCTTTTAAAGTTGCCAGGGTTCTTGAGCTCATTCTGAAGGAGGAACAAGACTGGCTTGAGAGAGTGCAGTCTCCCAGGTGAGCGCAGGCTACCTCTCCATTGCCAGGAAATGGCAGGCACCTCTAGGTGTCCCCCGCCACCTTGTTCTTCCTCAACAGATGCCGCGAGAGCTTCTGCCTCAGAGAACGCACAGTGGGGTATCAGCTAGCACCCCCTGGGCACATCCCACGTGGGGATTCGAGAGAGGAGTGTCAGCTGGCATCCCCCAGGCACACTCTGCCTGGACCACCTCCTTTGGGTCAGCAGTACTGCCCTTCTGCCCTGCAGAGACAGTGAGCCAGAGCTCCTGCTGTGGGATGTGGAACACATCTCCTGTCTCCAGGCCTCAGTCTTCATCTGTACAGTGGGAGCAGGGTGGTGTGAGGATTTGCAAGCCGGCACATGTTGGCACCTCACATCCATGCATTTGTGTCCACCATCATCATGACTACGTTGTTGGCGAGATAAAACCTGGTTGGAAAAGTCTTAGGTATGAACCTCAGATTTAAACCTAAACTGGTTTCAGACTTTGTCCAGATATGTGGCTCATTCATTTCAATGTAAAACGGCAGCAGTCATCAGAAGTAGTTCGTGCTAGCTATTCCTTCTAGAAGTTAGAATTGTTAGTATTGTGGGGACAACAGAGGGCTTGGGGGCCAGAAAAAAAACTATGTTGTTGTTGTTTGTTGCTGTTGAGTTGGCTCCGATTCATAGCAACCTTACATATCACAGAATGAAATGTTGCCCAGTCCTGTGCCATCTTCATGATCATTGGTATGTTTAAGTCCATTGTTGAGGCTATTGTGTCAGTCCATCTCGTTGAAGGTTTCCCTCATTTTTGCTGACCCTCCACTTTACCAACCATGATAGTCTTTTCTAGTGATTGGTCTTTGCTGATGACATATCCAAAGTAAATAAGCCAAAGTCTCACCATCCTCACTTCTAAGGAGCATTCTGGTTGTATTTCTTCTAAGACTGATTTGCTTTTTCTTCTGTCAGTCCACAGTATATACAATATTCTTCACTAACACAAAAGTTTGAACACATCAACTCTTCTTCAGTCTTCCTTATTCAATGTCCAACTTTTGCATGCATATGAGGCAATTGAAAAAGACCATGGCTTGGTCAGGCATACCATAGTCATCAAAAAGACGTTTTTGCTTTTTAACACTTTAAACAGGTCTTTTATAACAGATTTGCCCAATGCAGTAACGTTGTTTGATTTCTTGACTGCTGCTTCCATGTATATTGATTGTATATCCAAGTAGAATGAAATCATTGACAACTTCAGTTTCTTCACCGTTTATCATGATGTTGCTTATTGGTCCAGTTGTGAGGATTTTCATTTTCGTTACATCCAGGTGTAATCCACATTGAAGGCTGACATTGCATGACACACCTTAAAAACCCATCATTGCTATAACACATGTAAGGTCCTTACAAAGAGGAAGGTTAAAGAAGGACTGGGCGCCAAATGACAGACTTGGAGGCTATGCTCTCTGGTGGTGCTGTGCCCCATAGTGATGGAGCTATGCCCCATGGTGGTGGTGCTGTGCTCTGTGGTTGTGCCACGCCCCGTGGTGGTGGGCAATGCTGCTTCTTGGGCTATCCTCCTCAAAATCTCTGTGTTGCCTGAGCCAGGGCTCAGTGGAGACCGCAGGCAGTACAGGTCACATGGCCCCATCCTCAGCAGAGAGCAGGAGCGGATGCACCATGCACCTCTTGCCAAGTGCACACACACCGGGGAGGGGAGAGGGTGCCCAGTCCTGGTATCTTTGGTGCAGATGCACAGCAGTCACCCTCTCAAGAGACTATGGCTAAGGATGGAGGAGACCCCACACAGGACCAAGGTTCAGAGAGACTGGAACAAACCCCAGGAGGCTGGAGCTGGTGGGGTGGAGGCTGTGCACGCTCACATGAGGAAGATGTGACCTCACAGCAGTGCACATAGAAGACTGAACCTCCATGTGTGGGCAGGGCCACTGGGTCTGGGTGGCAGAGATGATGGTCGGCCTCGGGGGTATGGTCAGTGATGCCCAGAGGCATCCAGGGCAACCAGGTGTGACCACAGTGCAACAACCTTGGGGTTATGGTTGGTGATGCGCACGTCCTGGAGGGGAGGGGGCCATGCATGGCCAGGGGTGACCACAGCATGACAACCTCAGGGGTGTGGTTGGTGATGCCCAGGTCCCAGAGGGGAGAGGGCCATGTGTGGCACAGCTGAAGCCTGGAGCCACATGTTGAGGTCACTGACCAACCTGTGCCAACATGTGCAGCTCTCAGGGTGATGAGGCGGTGTCCAGTCTGTCCAGGGCCCCAGAGCCTGCAGGAGGAAGTGAGAGGTTTGGGTCTCTCCTGCCCCAACTAACGCAGCCTCTCCCCGCAGAGCCGGATGGCCGAGAGCCTGCGCCTCTTCGACTCCATCTGCAACAACAACTGGTTCATCAACACCTCACTCATCCTTTTCCTCAACAAGAAGGACCTGCTGGCAGAGAAGATCCGGCGCATCCCACTCACTGTCTGCTTCCCCGAGTACCACGGCCAGAACACCTACGAGGAGGCAGCTGTCTACATCCAGCGGCAGTTCGAGGATCTGAACCGCAACAAGGAGACCAAGGAGATCTACTCCCACTTTACCTGCGCCACCGACACCAGCAACATCCAGTTCGTGTTTGACGCCGTGACTGATGTCATCATCCAGAATAACCTCAAGTACATAGGCCTCTGCTGAGGGCCACCAGCTATGGAGCCACCGGGTCACACCCCACACACAGGAGGCCTAGCTGGGGCAGGCATGGGCCCTCCTCAGCCCACCTTCCCGCAAACATAACTAATTGTGGATAGAATGCTGAATAGGTAGGCACACATGCACATGCACACATACATGCACACACGTATACATGCACACACATGCATATGCATACATGCACACGTTTGGAGATGTCCCCCACAGTGCTGAGATCCCTTGAAGATTTGGGAAGCATCACCAAGTTCACCACAAGCCCACCTGCCTGTTCACTCTGCCTTCCCGGCCCCCGCTTGGCACAGGGTCAGCATCGGACTGCTGGGGACAAGCAGCTGCCAGGAGGTGGCTCCAGCCTGCATTCCAGACCAAGGACCTTGCAGCTGACCAGGAGGGAGGCCCAGAACAAGGGGTCTGTGCCTTTTCTCCCCATGGCGCCTGCCAGCCTACATGTGTGCACTGCATCAGCTCGCTGTGGGCACATGGCCTCCAGAGCCAGGGTGCAAGAAGGCTGGCCTCAGGCCATGCTTCGTTCCTCTTAAACAGCTTCAAAATATGCAGCAAAAACCAACATGATAAAACAAGTTTGAGACGATTTCTTTCAAATTAGGCCGACTGGGATCCAGCTGTTCTACTAGTCTGATGTTTTATAATTGAAACTTGGTTTTTCTTCTCTGACATCCTCTTTTTTTTGGCCAAATCTTGTGGTGTTTCGTGGAAAAAAAAAAAAAAACAGAAAATTTCAAATGTAATTGAGTATTCTTTTTTAAATGTAGATTTTAAAAACTTTTTTTTTTTCCAGGTTGTTCATGTCTGGCTTGCTGAGCGTCAAAGTTGATATTTGGATAATACTGTCCCTTTGCTTCAAGGAAACCCTGGGGCAGATGGCAGCCTGCGCAGCTGCGCAGGACCACAAAGATGAGCTGTACATAATCAAGCCTCTGCAGAGCCCTCTTGTCACTGGTGCGGTTTTTGCTTTGTCTTTATTTCAGAAAATTAATGTGATGTATTTAAGAAGGTTCTTCACCAAAGAGCAAATGAACAATAACTAAATGTCTTGATATTTAAAGCGTCAGTGACCTGCGGCTTTGTCATATGGAGGACGGGGGGTCAAGAAGCCGTGCCCTCCAGCCCCCATGCCTGCACCTGGCATGGCCAGAGGCAGCTGTGATTCCTGTGACAGCACAGACAGCATTGTCGCCTGAGGGAGGCCTCCTGCCTCGGGCTTGGGCACCGCTGTGAGAGGCCCTCTACTGAGGGCCGTGTAAATACGCACCCCTGCAGTGGGGGGAGGACAGATCCCTTGCCAAAGCCCCTCCTCTCACCCCCTTGTTTGGTGCCCGTGTGTGCAGTTAGTGTGCAAAAATCACAGCCAAGGACTTCACGACACACACACAGGGAAAGAGGAGCCGGTGATGGTGTGCAAGTTCCAGATTGTCTACTTTAAGAAAATAAAACACGTGAATGAAGCCAAGCCCGTCCTGGTGTGCTGTGTGCATGTGTCAATACTGGAGCTGCCTGCGTGCTGTCTGGGAGGGCAGCTGGAGACCCCCTCTCTGCTTCTTCCCCCCTATACAGCATATTTAGGTGACATCACTTTGATTGAAACCATCATCAAGAATAAACAGCCTCACGAGAGGAAAGAAGCCACAAAAGCAGGGACGCCTGCCAGGCCCATGCTGCCAGAGCAATGGGCTGGGGACAATGGCTCTGCCCCTCCTGCCACCCCCAGGACCTCACCCAGCACTGCCAGGGCTGCAGCCCCCACCCCCACCCCTCATAGCCTGAAGGCAGCTCTGCCAAGGTCAGAGTTGTGCCAGAGTAGGACAGGCACTCGGAGAGCTGGGGGTGTGGTGTCTGTGTGGCAGGAAGCTGTGGGTGAGCCTGCACGGGGCTGGTGAGGAGGACCCATGGGCCCCGCTGGCTGATTCAGACAGGCCTCCTTGTGTAGAAGGTGGCACATGTGGCTAGAGGCACCGTGGCGTGGCAGGAAGCATAAGGTGTAAGTCAGAAGGTACTTCACTGGGAGCCTGATGCCACGCAAGGCTCTCACTCTTTTAACACTCCACGCCAGCAGATGGGCACCCGTAGCCCACTTTTCTACCCAGGAAACGTGCCTGAGGTCAAGGTCAGGGAGCCTGGAACTAGGATGCACAAGGCCAAGGAACCACTTCCTCCAGAAAGGGCCAGGAGGGGTGGTGCCTTCTGTGGTCTGTGTGCTTGTCCAGCTCTGCCTGGACTGCTCTATGCCTGGACTGGGCAGCGGCCATGGCCCTGCTGGTATATGGGGAGCACAGCGCTACCCTGTAGCGTCCTCACAGTCAGGGCCATGCACAGAGCCAAATGAGAGGCACACACATATACACCCTCATACTCATGCATGTGCATGCACACTCATTGCACACACGTGCACACATGAATGTATGCACACACATGCTCATCGTACATGTGTACTCATACACACGTGTATACTCATACACGTGTATACACTCACGGATGTGCACATGTTGTCTTAGGATGGGTTCTCTAGAGCAGCAAAGCCAGTGACACATATAAGTATATAGAGAGATTTATGGAGCCCTGGTGGCGCAGTGGTTAAGGAGCTCGGCTGCTAATCAAAAGGTTGGCAGTTCAAATCCACAAGCCACTCCTTGGAAACCCTATGGGGCCATTCTACTCTTGTCTTACAGGGTCGCTATGAGTCAGAATTGACTCAATGGCAATGGGTAGAGAGATTTATATCAGGGAAATTGTCCACGTAGTTGTAGAGTCTGGAAACTCCCAAGTCCTTGGGTCAGGCTGGAGGCTTCTACTGACTCATATAGCTGCAGGGGCTGGTGAACCTAAGATCAGCAGGTCAGACAGCAGGTCTCTGGCTCCCAGGCTGTGGAGGCCGACGAATCCCAAGATCAGCAGGTAAGCTGGCAGGCCGTTGGCTCACAGGCTGTGGAGGCTGACGAATCCCAAGATCAGCAGGTAAGCTGGCAGGCCGTTGGCTCACAGGCTGTGGAGGCTGATGAATCCCAAGATTGGCAGGTAAGCTGCTAGCTCAGATCCCAAGAACCAAAGGTCAGATGAACAGAAGCCAGCTGCAGAATCCAGAGCAAGCAAAAGCCAGTGAGCTTGGCCAGAAAGTCCACCTATATTGGATGCAGGCCATACCCCCAAAGAAACCCCCTTTCAACTGACTGACTGCTCATAACAGATCATATCAGATTTCATTATGGAGGTGGTTACATCATTACATAGCTGCCAAACTACATAACTGCCAAACCACAGAATCATGGCCCAGCCAAGTTGACACACAACCTTAATCATCACACATGTGCATGCACATAACCCCTCACAGACGTGTATCCATGTGCAGGCACCCATACACGTGCCCACACACTCATAGGCGTGTACACTCGTATGTGCACACACACACATTATGCATGCTCATTTATCGTGCACACGTACACATACATGTTCATGCACACATCTGCACGCACCCACACACGTAACACATGCACATGTGCACTCATGTACACATTCATGTGCATGTGTACACGTGGGCACACACTCATACACATCATGCACATGCACCCATACACATGCATATATGCACACAAACACCCCACCACCACCAGCCAGGGGCACCTGGAGCAAGCCAGACACCTCCCATGTGGGGATTCCCCTCATGCCTCCCCACATCACCAAATGGCAAAAACCCAGGAGTCTTCTGTGTAAGGAGAAGTAACGTGTGAATTTTTCAGACTCATTTTGTGCATTTAATGCCAACTGTGAAAAAAGCAGTAATTTCACCGTGAACATCTTTAAGGTAAAAACACACAGCTAAAGGGAAATAGGGGAATGGTACCTGCCTTCTTGATGTGTTCGGGGATCAAAGGAAGCCTGCCCGAAAAAGGGCTTCCTTCTGAAGCCCAGCCCCTAGGCACTGGCTTCAGCTCTGCAGGACTCCCCATGCTCAGACAGACCCTGGGCCTTGGCCATACCAGCCTCAGCCACACCCCTTCCCGCACTCTCCTAGGCTCTCACAAGCCCCATCCTGTCCCTCTATGGCTCCTGCTGACCCCTCTGCCTGACACACACTCCCCATCTTCATGGTCCAAGACCCACCCCCTCAGTGTCCAGCTCACTGCCTTCCCCTCCAAGGGGCCTCCTGAGCACATGTTGGGCATCCCCCCTCCCCACACCACCCACCCCAGTGCAAGGTAGAAGTGTCCGCAAGCTTGGTGGGGCACCATCAACCCCTCCCATTCCTCTATGGCACCTGAACAGTGTGGGGCATGAAGAAGGCATGGCAGAGTGGATAAGGTCACAACAGGTGGCCACTGGAAGAAGCCTGCGTGAGGGTGGCTGTCCACAGTCACACATGCGCTCAGCATAAGCAGAGAGCCCCATGAGACCTGCTGGAGTTGGTGAGAGGTCCGGGGCAGCTGGGCCTAGGGCCCTCAGTCATGTTCCACCGCCACATAGCTCATGGGGTACCACTCTCCTCCCCTGTGTGTGGTCACCCAAGATGGCACAATGGGGTGATGACCATAGTCACCATGACCCCGGTCTCCTTCAGTGACAGGTCACTGTGAGCTGGGCCCTTCGCAGGGCCATTACACATTCATCTGAGCTCATCCCACACTCCTAGGAGGCAGAGACACTGAGAGGTTACACAGCACTGACTCCACCCTGCCAACACCCCAAAGGGCTCTCCACTTTACTAATCCCACCTGTAACTGGCCATCCCCATCCACTCAGGACCATCATGAATACCTCCAGAAGGCTGAGAAAGGCTGCCCACCCCAAGAAGGGGCATGGAGAGGTGTTGGGAGTGTGGTTCCCTCTGCTGGAGAAGGTGGTGCGGGGGGTGGGGAGTGGAAGAAGGGGAGGTATTCAGGCACGTCACAAAGTGGGCAGAGGTTTTAGGTGGTGGGCGGCCTCCTCTGCCAAGTCCAGGGAAGAGGGCAACTTCCCACCCAACACTATCATGCTGAGGAAGTCCCTGGGGCTCCAGCGCATCCCATCCTGAAACAGGCTGCCCCTGCCCTGCCAAACAAGTGGTACTTAGGCCACAGGTCCTGCCATGCCCCCTGCTGGTCACTCTGGGAAATCACACAGCAATGCTGACCTGGCCAGGATGTGGATGGAAGGCCTTAGAAACATTTCCCCACAGATATCCTGTTTTACAGATGGAGAAACTGAGGCACAGGAGCTGGGACAGAGAAAGTGCCCAGTATGTATTTGTTGAATGAAGGGCATTTGTTGAATGAAGGAAAGAGCAAGTGAGTTCACTGTAGCCAGAAAACAACTAACAAATGATCCTTAAAAGTATGATGTAACCAGTTGCCATGGGGGCAACCTCGACTCATGGCAACCCCTATGGCCAGAGTAATACTATGCACCATAGGATTCTCAGTGACCGATCTTTCAGAAGTAGATATTCAGGCCTTTCTTCCAAGGTGCCTCTGGGTGGACTTGAACCTCTAAACTTTTGTTAGCAGCTGAGCGCATTCACCATTTGCACCACCCAGGGGCCCTAGATTTACCATAGAGCTTTAGTAATTAGGATAGTGCTGAAGTGGCAAGGGCCATACCAGAAGCCCTCACACCAAACACACTCAAAACAAATGCACAAACATCCATTCCAGGTGCCTGCACACCTAAGTGTGAAACATAAAATGCTTAAACTTTTTGAAGAAAATACAGCAGAATATATGTATTTGAGCTAGATGTAGAGGAGACTTCTCATAAACAGCACACACAAAAAGCACATTTATGTGAAAAGACGCTGGACCAATAAATAAAGTGAAAAGCCACACAATAGCCCAGGAAATGATATTTGCAGTGTATATCTCTAATGTACATATCTGATGATTACAATGGATATACCCAACTCAACCAAGGGTTGTAACCCAGGATAAATGGAACATTCCCTCAAATCAATAAGAAGTGGGACAACCACTTGGTAGACAAAACAGGCCCAGGCCCTCCAGAGGACCAGACCACCTCTCCAGACACAAGGACAGCAAAGCAAAGCAACAAGGAAGCCTCCTGAGTCCCCTCAGGCTGCTGTCCAGGACTTAGGCCAGGGGGCTGATGGAGGGCGGGGAGGGGAGCATTTGGCAACAACCAGTAAAGCTGAAGTTGTGTGCTCCTGTGTTCTGTGATGCCGACGCCCAGCAGAAGCCCTGGAGGAGCTCCTATATGTGTACCAATGACACCTGATCAAAAATGTGCACAGGAACAGGAACTACCTATCTGCAGGGGGACAAGGGTATCACAACACATTCCAACAAAGGAGAAGCACATAGGCAGCAGTTAAAATGAAAGGGCTGTAACATGGATAAACCCCAAACGTATAACGTTACATTTCTGAAGCAGAAGAAAGACACAAACAGCACAATACATTTGTTGTTGTTGCTGTAGTTGCCTTAAAGTCAATTTTGACTTATGGCAACATTTACACAATTTTAAAACATGCAAAGCAATATATGTATGTTTCGTCTACATATGATTGCATGTATAGTAAAATACAGAGACATGCTTTGAGGATTAAAAACAAAACTCATTGTCATCGAGTCAATTCCAACTCATGATGACCCCATGCATTACAGAGTAGAACTGCTCCATAGGGTTTTCTTGGCTATAATCTTTATGGAAGTAGATTGCCAGGCCTTTCTTCCATAGCACCACTGGGTAGGTTTGAACCACCAACCTTCAAGCTAGTAGTCAAGTACAAACTGTTTGCACCATGCAGGGATATTACATTAGGGGCATGATCACCAAATTTGGGCTCAAGTGAGGGCAGGAGGAAGAGTTCTAAGTGGGGGAGGTTCATGGGTGATTGGACTATATCTGTGATTTTGTTAACAAAAATCTCAAGCAAATATGAAACACATTAGAATGTTCAGCTTTGGCAAAGCTGGGTGCTGGTACCCGGTATTCAGTATCATCACCGCTCGACTTCTCTGAGTACTTCGACTCAGTCACAGTAACTTTATGAGTCCTGGGTAAGAGCAACAAGGTCTGCTCTCCACACCTCAACAATGAGTGCCCAGCTCCAGCCCACTCTCAGGTTGCGCACTGAGCATCCTAGACATTCCAACCTGGCGGCACCGGAGACTCACCTGGGGAGCTTAGTTTGAGAACATTTTAAGACCCCCAGGGTTTCCAGTGTCTGGCCCGGAGTACTCCCCAACACCCACAGCCCAGCCCAGCTAAGGAAGACACATCTCCCCACCGGGCAGCACACCCAGGCCCTCAGGGGCTTGCTCCCCCACCAGCCTCTCTGCACCTGGGGACTGGAAACCTGGCCTGAGTGTTTGCGGCACACCTTGTGCTGGGTGAGCATTTCCTCACCTCATCCTCACTTCATGCCTGCTTTACAGTTGAGGAGCTCCCTCGCCAAGGGGCACACAGGGGGTGACAGAGGCATAGCAACGGGGGTTAGAGGGGTGCATTTGCCCCCAGGCAAAAGTCCAAGGGGGGGCCAGATGAGGCCAGCCAGAGAATCATCCCTGCCAATTGACTGGGGGGGTGGGTGCAAACATACAGATTGCCCCTGGGTGCTCATTACCTCGCTACACCTCTGGGGGGCCATGGGGACAGAGGCAGCCCAGGCTGTCTGACTGCTGGGCTACCACATCCGTTTGTCCACCTTTAACTTAAGGCACCCCCTTCACGGCCCCACATCACACTTCCTGGACTAAGCACTTCCTTTAAACTGCTCACAGCATCATGAGACAGGGCAGATGTTACCCTTGAACTGCGGTCGGTAGGGGACTGTCACCCTGGACTCCACATCTAATTAGCAGGAGTGGGACGTTGCAGGCCCTCAGTGACATCTGCATGACATCACCTTTGGAACAGACCTTCTTTATACCGTAAAGGCATGCTAGGGACTCTGATCTGCAGCACGGAACAAATCTGAGAGAAGACCACAAAGCAACCACACGAGCAGTAGATCTGTGGGCCAGCCACAAGCCTACCTGAGGGCAGCTGGGCCAGGTGCTTGTAGGCCAGATGCAGGTTCTCCCGGCAGAGTGGCTGGGGGTCATTCAGCAGGAAGGACAGGGCCAGGATGACACCGTGCTCTAGAAAGCCATCCCTGGGGAGGACAGAGTGGATTAGATGTAACTAAGAACATGTGCGCTGGTAGGCTCCTTGCCTTCCATGTGGAAGACTCAAGTTGAATTCCCAGTCAGTGCACCTCATGCACAGCCACCACCCATCTGTCAGTGTCAGGCTTGTGTGTCGCAATGATGCTGAACAGGTTTCAGCAGAGCTTCCAGGGTAAGACAGACTAGAAAGAAAGTCCTAGTCATCTACTTCCAAATATCAGCCAATAAAAACTCTATGGATCACGATGATCTGATCCCCAAATAATAATGAGCATGGCACAGGACCAGTCAGCATTTCGTTCCATTGTGCCTGGGGTCTCCATGAATCGCAGCCAACTCTACAGGAGCCAACAACACCCACAAGAACATGTAACTCTCAAGTCCTGGCAAGATCAAGTAAGAACCAAGAGTTAACCGCCCCCACCCCTTGCTGGCTGGTGCCGACAATACTCCTCTGACTCCATGAAAGACAAAGGCCAGAGGTGGACAGAACCTGACAGAGTTGACAGAATATGGACAACAGGTGACCGAATAGTGCAAAGTGGTGACAGGAGTGTGACCAAGCTTTGCATTCAACCAGCTCGGCCCCTTCCTAACTGGGACTCAGACTTGGGCTATTTGTGTCCCTGGCACTTATTTTCACCTTCTGAGCCTCAGTCCCATCATTTGCAAAATGGCTATAGGGCAGCAGAAGCTCATAACCAGCCTGCCTTGATCTGCCAGGCTGAGCTCACCACCCGTCTCCACCTGCTGGACACACACACACACTGCAGCTCCAGGAAGGTGGGCACAGCCACCTGGGCCCTGCAGCCCCTCCCTGTTCTCTTCTCCAGGCTGAGGCATGAGCTTGCCAGCAGTCAGCAGCTTGCCCCAAACCTATGTCTACCTTTTATTCTTGTTGTCATAGTTACATGGTGTCATGGATTGTGTCCCCCAAAAAATGTGTGTATCAATTTGGTTGGGCCATGATTCCCAGTATTGTGTGGTTGTCCTCCATTTTGTGATTGTAATTTTATGTTAAAGAGGATTAGGTTGGGATTGTAACACTCTTACTAAGGTCACATCCCTGATCCAATGTAAAGGGAGTTTCCCTGGGGTGTGGCCTATACCACCTTTTATCTATAAGAGATAAAAGGAAAGGGAAGCAAGCAGAGAGTTGGGGACTTCATACCACCAAGAAAGCAGTGCCGGGAGCAGAGCGCATCCTTTGGACTTGAGATTCCTGCACAGAGAAGCTCCTAGTCCAGGGGAAGATTGACAAGGACCTTCCTCCAGAGCCGACAGAGAAAGCCTTCCCCTGGAGCTGATGCCTGAACTTAAACTACTAAACTACTAGACTGTGACAGAATAAATTTTTCTTTGTTAAAGGCATCCACTTGTGGTATTTCTGTTACAGCAGCACTAGATGACTAAGACACATGGTTGTTGTTGGCTGCCCTCCAGTTGGCCTGACTCATGGTGACCCCATGTACAATGTGATCGGACTGTTGTGATCCATAGGGTTTTCATTGGCTGCTTTTGGGAAGCAGATCTTCAGACCTTTTTCCATAGTCCCTCTTAGTCTGGAAGCTAGCCTGTTCAGCATGATAGCAACACACAAGCCCACACTGACAGACAGGTGGTAGCTGTGCATGAGGTGCACTGGCCAGGAATCAAATCCAGGTCTCCCGCATGGAAGGAGAGAATTCTACCACTGAACCACCAGTGCCTCATGGACACACCTCACACACATTACACATTGAATTCCTGCCTCATGAGGCAGGGACTAATGACATTGAGGCACGTGAAGCTCAGGGCATGGCAGAGCTGGGCAACTTCGGGTTTAAGGAGACACCCTGGCACCCTTGAAATGTTTTGAAACTTCTCTGAACAGGTGTATATGTTTACACCAAACAAGCCTGCAGACCATCCCCATCCTGCCCTGTGTGGTGTTCTTCCTGCTGTCTGGGCAGTTGGACACCGGGCCACGGAGGCTTGGGCAGGGCCTGAGGGTATTCTTGAGTTTTGGTTCTGTTTTTAATACAAAGTAAAACTAGGGATCCCAGGTGAAGAGGAGGAACTGAGCTGGAAGTTCTTCTACCCACCCCCAACCCCAGCCCCCAACTTCTAGCCAAAACAAAAACAGAGGAAATATTTTCTAAGTATAAAATGCATAAAACCAGTTGCCATTGAGTCAACTCCAACTCGTGTCAACCCCATGTGTGTCAGAGTAGAACTGTGCTTCATAGGGTTTTCAGTGGTTGATTTTTTGGGAGTAGATCGCCATGCCTTTCTTCTGAGGTACCTATGGGTGAACTCGAACTGCCAACCTTTGGGCTAGCGGCTGAATTCATTCACTGTTTGCACCACCCTGAGGCTCTGTAAAACACATAGCTATGCTTGAACAGGAAAGGGACATTTCCAGGGGCCAGAAACTAAGAAGAACCTTGTATTCTTTTTTTTTTTTTTTTTTTAATTTTATTTTATTGTTGTACTTTAAGTGAAAGTTTACAATTCAAGTTAGTCTCTCATACAAAAATTTATACATACATTGTTATGTGACCCTAATTGCTCTCCCTATAGTGTGACAGCACATTCCTCCTTTCCACCCGATTTCTGTGTCCATTCAACCAGCTCCTGACCCTCTCTGCCTTCTCATCTCACCTCCGGACAGGAGCTGCCCATTTAGTCTCATGTATCTACTTGAGCTAAGAAGCACACTCTTCACAAGTATCATTTTATGTCCCATAGTCCAGTCTAATCTCTGACTGGAGTTGGCCTCAGGAATGGTTTTAGTGCTGGGTTGACAGAGAGTCTGGGGGCCATGCTCTCTGGGGTTCCTCCAGTCTCAGTCAGACCATTAAGTCTGGTCTTTTCACTAGAATTTGAGTTCTGCAACCTACTTTTCTCCTGCTCCAACAGGGACTCTTTATTGTGTTCCCCGTAAGGGCAGTCATTGGTGGTAGCCGGGCACTATCTAATTATTCTGGTCTCAGGCTATTGCAGTCACTGGTTTATGTGGCCCTTTCTGTCTCTTGGGCTAATGCTTTCCTTATGACTTTGGTGTTCTTCATTCTCCTTTACCCTAGGTGGGTTGGGGCCAATTGATGCATCTTAGATGGCCACTCACTAGCTTTTAAGACCCCAGACACCACTCACCAAAGTAGAACCTTAGCATTCTTGAAGTCGGTGGGAGTTGAGGCCCCCAGCCCAGACCAGATGTGTACTACTGGTTGGCGTTTTAACACCCACATAAGGGAAGGAGCCACAGGCCCTGGTGAGAGTCTGGAAGGGAGAACTGGGCTCTCTCCATAAAAAGCCAAAAGCTGGGAAAGGCAAAATTGTTGCAGGTGTGAGGTCTGAACTTTCTTTCCACCTTCAAAGTGGGAAATTTAGAGCCAGAAGTGAACATAAAAACTGGCCTGGGGCACAGAGGCAACCCACAGCTCCCCACAGTGAGGCTGGGCTGGCCCAAGACCAGCACTACTGCCAACAACTCAGTGCACTCAAGATCATTCGGGGCATACCACGTGTGGGAGGGCGATGAGAAGGCCGGCACTGATTCACAGAGCTGGTACCCACCTGCCCACATTATGGGTCGCCATGATGTAGAACACCTCAGTGGTCTTGATCCGCACCATGTGGTCACCATCCTTCAGCAGAGCCTTCAGGCTCTCCAGGCAGCCTACAGAGCAGAAACACCTTTGAACGATGACTGTCGGGGAAATTAACTCACCCTGAAGACAGCAGGTGAGCCCACCTCATGGGCTGCCGGAGCATCCTGTCTGACCATACCTCAGAATCACTGGGCAACGCTCTGTATGTGGGTGCACCCGCTCCAGGCAACGCCTCATGAACCCCACAAGGTCTCGCACTCTCCACCAGGGCCTTCTCATGCAGGTGGCCTTGGGGCTAACAACACAGCCTCTGCATTGGAGACCCGGGGTCAAACTGCACCCCTGCCCCAACCTAGTCACATGACCTGGAGCAGGTTACACCTAGGGTTGCCAGATTTAGCAAATAAAAATCCTGCTTTATTCAGCGATACAAATAGACACATGTACACCAGTGTTCACTGCAGCACTATTTACAATAGCCAAAAAGTGGAAATAGTCCAAGTGTCCATCCACAGATGATTGGATCAACAAAATGTGGTATATACATGCAATGGAATATTACTTGGCCATAAAGAGAAATGAAGTCCTGATACATGCTACAACATGAATGAACGTTAAAAACATCATGCTGAGTGAAGTCAGCCACAAAAGGACAAATATCGTTATGATCCCACTTAATGAAGTATCTAGAACAGGCAAATGCATAGAGACAAAAGTTCATTAGTGGTTACCAGGGGCAGGTGGGAGGGAGAAAGGGGAGTCATTGCCTAGGAAGCATTAAGTATCTGTTTATGGTGACGGGAAATTTGGCAATGGATGCTGGTGATAATTGTACAACATGATTAACGTAATTGTTGTCACTGAATTGTACGTGTGAAAAAGTTGAATTGGTGAAAAAAAAATCCTGCTTTATTCATTTATCTGGCAACCCTGAACTCATAGCCCATCTCAGAGACTGGGTTTTCTTATCTGTCACTAAGGATGCTCCCTACCCTATGGTGGCTGCTTTGAGGACTAAGCTAACACAGGCACCATACATGGAGGTGCTTGGCCCATCATCAGCTCATTATATGGCAGCTCTCATTGCTGAAGTACCACCAGTGCCCATGGATCCCATGAGGACACCGCCTTCTTCCAGTTAAGGCTGGTCTGAGCACAGTGCTCTCTGAAAGGTATGCTGGTGGCCTCAAACTCCCTCAGCTCTTGCTTTGATGATGGCGAATGTGGGAGGCAAGGGCATGGCTCCAGTGGGGCACAGGTCCACCTTTCATGACAGCCTTGTGGATGCACCAGACAGGCAGGGCTGTTTCCTAGACCGGTGGCCAACAGTAGCAGATGGGCTGCTATGGCTCTGGGGCAGGTGTCCAGGCAAGGACAGATTGACTGTCTGGGAGGGACACAGTGCAGGGAGAGACGGTGGGACTAGACCACCTCATGCCTCTCTGCCCCATTGGGGCCTCACCTATCTTGATGGCCTCATAGACATGTTCGGGGTCATGCATGAGGTCACACAGTGCCATGAGGGCTTTCTGCCTCGTCTGGAGGTCCTCCGACTGCAGCTCCTCATTCAGCTTGGGCAGGGCCCGGCAGCCATAGGCAATGGCAGCTTGGGTGGGGTTGACGTCAGGGGGCAGGTACATGGAGATTCGGGCGTGGGCCATCTTTCCAGGCTGGAAGAGGGCGACTCTGTAGCTTTCAAAACGAAGCTCTGCAGAAGCCACTGAATAAAGAACCAAAAAAAGATGTCATTACTACTATTGTGATTTAGAAGTCTCTTCTCATTTGGTCCTCAAAACTCTCTGTGTGTGCAGGTGGGTGGGCATTTTTACTCCCATTTTACAGCTGGACAAACTGAGGTTGAGAGTGATTAAGGGAGTAGCCCAGGGTCACAGTGCGGGTAAGTCGCAGCCCATGCTGCAGACTCCAGTGCTTAAACCACTGATACTTTGCAGGCTGGGCCGTCAGTCATGAGCACTGAAAGGAACTAAACAAATCAAACACATATTAAGGCAGTCACCACGTTCAGTTATTATATCCTCAATGGTATTGCTAGGCGGATGCTGGGGGTGCAGACTGCACCCAGTGAACACTGTCAGAGGAGGTGATACCAAAATGACTGTCTATAAAATTTTTGTGCAGTGTTTCCACAGAAATTCATTATTTTTTATAAAAATAACCCTGTAGATAGTTATAACAACAAAAGCATTTTTCGTAAGCCCAGCTTACATGTATCAATATACCTATAAGGCCAAAACTCTATGCTAATTGACTTTTTGAACCTTCTAATGCACTCTGGTCAGAGCTATCATTATTACCCAATTACAGTGATGCTTTGAATCACGATTTCATCTGCATGCACTACAAGCAGATGCTGTTGTTTTCAGTGCTGCCAGTGTTTTTAGAGTCACTGATTTTGTCAAATTTTCTGGTGTTTTAGCTACAATATTGTGGTAATTAGTATTTGTGAACCTATATCAATAACTTTTTTTAGAATAAAGTGGTAATTAAAGGAAAAGAAGGAGTGATATGTGGGAATTACAATTTATGAGTAACATTAGTACAAAAAACATTTCTAAGGATTCTGTATGGTCTGGTATCTGAGGAGGTTCATGGTGGAGGGTGACACCAACCCTAATGACACCACTGCTTATCCTGGGCCAGCAATATCTAGTAGCTCACTCAGTTACCCCATAAGGAGGAACTTGCATTATCCCTGTTTTACAAATGAGGAAACCGGGGCTGGGGCCAAGGAGATTGCCAGGGGGACAGAACTGCTAAGGATGGAAGCCAACACTCAAATCCAGGTCATGTGCATTCACCTACAAGGGACCCACAGTCAGATGGCTCTGACCCATCCACAGGTTAGAGGAAGGATCCTCCAGGCGGTGCAAACGGTGAACGCTCTCTGGCTGCAAATCAAAACACTGGAGGTTTGAGTCCACCCAGAAGCACCTCAGAAGAAAGGCCTGCCGATCTACTGAAAAGCAGCCATTGAAAACTCTGTGTAGCAGTTTTACTCTTGTACACACGGGGTCACTGGGTGTCAGAGTTGACTTGAGGACAGTGGGTTTGGTTTAAGGTTAAATGGTGATTTATTTAAAACCTGGCCCCAGATCCAGGCCATGTGGAATCAAACCTCGCTGTGTGGCCCTTGGCGGGTTACTTCCTCTGTGTCTTTCTGCAGCTGTAAAGGTGCCGTGAGAATAGCGCGTTGCTGTATTAATTGACCCACATGAGCCTGACACACAGGGCTCCAGATATGCCAGCAGCCATGGTTCTGTTGTTGCTCCCGCGTACAGAGAGGCAGCGACAGTCCCAGCTCCGTAAGAGGAGAGGGGCAGACACCAGGCGACAGTGGAGGAAAGGGGCTGAGCTGGTGGCAGGGGGCGGGGGTGGTGGTGACGCGGCCATTTCTAGCCCGGGCGTCTTCTCCCTGAGGGGAACGGTGGGCGCCGGGGGCTTGGCCTGCCCCTTCCAGGGGGCGTGGGCTGCAGGAGTCTGGCTGCTTGCTGAGGAGCGAGAGTGACTTGGTCCCCATGTGAGCCAGACTGGATGGGTCTGGGGCGGGGGGGGGGGGGGCCCTGCCCGCCGCCGCCGCCGCCGCCGCCACCTCACCTGCCTTCTCGCACGCTGTCTGCTGCGCTGGCCTGCCAGACGCGCGCCGGTTGCCAGACGACCCGGTTGCTAGGCGACGCCATCGACGCCCACTGCGCAGGCGCGAAGAGACCCCAGGGCCCGGCCAGTTGCAAAGGCTGAACAATGATGCTTCCCAAGGGTGATGTTAGGAACCGAGGCGGCCCTGGGCATAAAAGGGTTCTGTTAGTGGGAAAGACGGGAACGGAAGTGACTTCGCTGTACAGGGCACTTTGCATGCCTTCATCTTCAGAGGAAATCCAAGAGGTGGTATATTATCCCATTTAGGAGGAGAACCTCAGAGAGATTAAGATGTTGTTCTTAGTTGCCGTAGAGTCAGCTCCATCTCCTGGTGACCCCATGGACAACAGAACAAAACATTTCCTGGCCCTGCACCATCTTTATAATGGTTGGTATGTTTGAGTCCATTGTTGTGGCTATCGTGTCACACCATCTCACTGAGGGTTTCCCTCGTCTTTGCCGACCCTCTATCAACTGATGTCCTTTTCTATACATTGGTGTTTCCTGATGACATGTTCAAGGTAAGGAAGTTGAAGTCTCGACACCCTTGCTTCTAAGGAGTATTCGGGTTGTATTTATTCTAAGACTGATTTGTTCATTCTTCTGTCTTCCTTTTTCATTGTCCAGCTTTCTCATGCACATGATGCAATTGAAAAGACTATGGCTTGGGTCAGGCACACATTAGTCATCAAAGTAACATCTTTGCTTTTTACAACTTTAAAGAAGCCTTTTGCAGCAGATTTGCCCAATGCAAATACATAGTTTGAATTCTTGACTGCTGCTTCTGTGGGTGTTGATTCAATTCAATTTCTTTGCCACTTATCATGATGCTGTTTACCAGCCCACTTGTGAACAGAGATTAAGTAGCTTCCCCTAAACCATACAGGCCCAAACCCAGGACTGCCCAGCTCTGCCTCTGCCCAGAACCTTGCTCTGTACGGTGACTGCCTGGCAATGACTCAGGTCAGCCCCCTGTGGTGGATCTAACACACTGCTGGCCCAAGTCATTGTTCTCAAAAGCACTCAAGCCAAGCCACTCCCTGTGTAAAGTCCTCCTGTGGCTCCCTACTTGGCTCAGAACAGAATCCAAACTCCTGGCCTGTGGGTTAAGGCGCTGGGTGCCAGGGCATTCTGTACCCTCTCCACTACCTCCAACATGGTGGACTCTGTCTTAATCCTCGCCCCCTGGGCTGCCCGTAACACTACCCACCTCTTTATCTTTCAGGATAAAACTTGGTGGACACTTCTTCCATGAAAGCTTCCTTCTCCCCAAATCCAAAGTAGTAAGTGATCCCAAAGCCTAACTACCCCATTGGCACACTCCCCTCCCCTAATCCCCTATTTACTTCTGTTGCTCTCAACAAACTCTAACTTCCTTCAGGGTAAAGACCATGTCTGTCTTGTTTACTTGCCTCCCAGTGCCAGGCATATACCAGCAAGCTTTCAGTAAGTGTGGTGAACGGGCATCAGTGGTGCAGTGGCAGAATTCTCACCTTCCATGCAGAAGACTCTGGTTTGATTCCTGGCCAGTGCACCTCATGGAAAGCCACCACCCATCTGTCAGTGGAGCTAGCATGTTGCTATGATGCTGAACAGGTTTCAGCAGAGCTTCCAGACTAAGATGGACTAGGAAGAAAGGCCTGGCGAGCTACTTCCCAAAATCAGCCAGTGAAAATCCTATGGGTCATAACTATCCAATCCACAACTGATCATGGGATGGCACAGGAATGGGCAGCATTTCATTCCATTGTGCATGGGGTGGCCATGAGTCAAGGGTGACTCAATGGCAGCTAATAACAACAACAGTGAATGGTTAACGGACTTGAATCAAGTTTTACAATTTACAAATCACTTCCACCATCTCATGTAATCCTCACAACAATTCCTTGAAGTGGATAGTTGAGTCCATTTTATAGCTGAGTAAACTGAGACATAAGAGATAGAGCAGCTCACCTAAATTCACTCCAAGGCCTGAGTCCTTAGCCAAAATTTGCCCCCTCTCCCCCAACCATTGTCCTTCAAAGGACCAAGTCCTCAATCCTAAAAAGCATCCTCGCTTTTTTGGGAAAGTAGTGTCAAGAGCACTGGACTAGGAGTCAAGAAATCAGAGTTCCAATTCTAGTTCTAACTCATCATTTTGGATGTTGAGCCTTAGTATCCTTGACTCTGAAATAAGGGAGCTGAGTTAAGTAGGTTCTCAAAACTAAAACTAAGTACCCCCAACCTATCAGAATCTGGTTATGTAGTCTTACAAGGCCCTCTGGAAGCCATCTAGCTCCACAGGCCTCACTTTCCAAACAGAGAAACTATAGGTCAGAGGAGCTCACTGACTTGCAGGTCAACTTTTTAACAGTCATTAATTAAGGAAATTAATTTTATAATGAGAGTTCTCGAAGCCAAAAAAAAAAAAAAAAAACAAACCTGTCACTGCGAGTCGATTCCAACTCATAGTGACCCTACAGGACAGAGTAGAACTGCCCCATAGGGCTTCCAAGGAGTGGCTGGTGGCTTCGAACTGCCGACCTTTTGGTTAGCAGCCAAACACTTAACACTATTCAGACACCATTAGATTCAGAACTACGCAGACTAAGGCCAGAGGACGGTAGGCAAGTAAATCTCATATGCTGCAGTGGGCTTGACTCCATCAACCTCCAACCCTCCAGCAAGAGCTTTTCTGCCCAATCAGAGAGGAGAAGGAGGCATCTGTGGGACTGACCCAAAGAAGTAAAGCACCCAACATATTACCAGAGCAATCTGGGAAGGGCCAGAGATGGAGATGTTTTGTATTCTCTGTGTTCCAAATGGCTTATTTTCATTTTGGTTGTTTATTGAATAGGCAATACGTCACGTAGAGGAAAATTTTAAAAGTATGCAAGTGAAACATTTCCTTCCCTCCATGGTCCTCAGTCAACAGCTCCCTGAGGCAACAACTGGTATCTTTCCAGAGAGAAAGCTAAGCTTGTTGAAGCAACCATAATTCACCTACTTTTTACAACCTCCATCCATCTGTTGTACTGTGGTGGTTGCATGTTGATACGATGCTAGAAGCTAGGCCATCAGTATTTCAAACAGAGTCACCCATGGCAGACAGGTTTCAGCAGCAGTTCCAGACTAAGACAGACTAGGAAGAAAAGCCTGGCAAACTATTTCTGAAAATTAACCAATGAAAGCCTTATGGATCGCAACAGAACATTGTCCAACTCACTTGCTTTGGACACATCATCAGGAGGAATCACTTGCTGGAGAAGGACATCACGTTTGGTGAAGTAGAGGGCCAGCAAGGGCAAGGGAGACCCTTGGTGAGATGAATTGGCACAAGAGCCAAAACAATGGACTTGAATATGCTGTCGATGGTGAGGATGGTGCAGGACCAGGCAACATTTTGTTCTGTTGTCCATAAGATCACCATGAGTTGGAGGTGACTCGCAGCTAACAACAACTTTTTACAAATACTGTCATACTGTAAACACTGTTCTCCACCTTCCATTTTTTAATTTCATATTAATTCCCTAACTAAACAAATTGAGCACCTACTATGTGCAGGCACCATTCTGGCAATGAATATCAATGAACTAACAGACAGAAATCCCTGCTCTCTGTGCTCCCAATGGAGGGATGTAGGCAATAAACAAAAAATAATTACATAAACTGTTAGAAAAGAGTAAGTGCCTGGGAGAAGCAGAGCAGAAAAGGTTAGGTGGAGGATGCAATTGTATATAGAGTGGTCAGGGGAGGCCTCATGTCGAGGTGACATTTGAGCAAACTGGCAGGTGGTGGAGGGAGCTATGTGGGCACCTGGGGGAAGAGCATTCCAGGCCGATGGCACAGCCAGTGCACTCTGCGCCTGGCCAGCATGTTGGACAAGCAGCAAAGAGACCAGTGAAACTGGAGTGGTGTGGGAAGAAGCAGTAGACCAGGCAGGAGAGGAAATGGGGAGGGCGGGGTGGTCGAATCACTTGGGGCCTCTTGGGCCATTGCACGGACTTTGAAAATCTGAGAGCAGTGAAGGGGCACTGGAGGGTTGGTGCCAAGAACTGGCATCATCTGATCTGTTTCAGCAGGATCACTGGGGCTGCTGCCTTTGGAATAAGATAAGAGCAAGGGTGGAAGCAGGGCGACCAGATAAGAGGCGAGAAGACAGTGGCCTGGCCCAAGGTGATACCAGTGCAAGTAGGGAAGACAGAGGATTCTGGACAAATTTGGAAGGTAGAACCTACAGGATTTACTGGAGGAGCAGATACAGAGAAGCTCGAAATAGATGCCCAGAAAAAAATCATATTTAATATATTATGAAAATAGATACTTAAACGTTTCTCCGTATTATCTGAAGCCACCACCACTCCCATCCATGGGGGTAGCCAGCGCGGGCCACGTGCGCGCGGCTCCCTAAGGCCCTCCCGCCCAGACCCCGCCCCGGGCCAAGGCCCCACCCTCTGGCCGTCCTGGCCAGGATTACTTCCCGCCTTTCCGGCACCGCCCTCGTTGCCAAGGTAATCGCAAGGCCAAGAATCTCTCCATTGGCAGTCCCTCCCAGGCTACACCTCCGTACTCCAGGGCCTAGTCAACCGCTCGCCACTCCGGTGAGGCGTTTGTTGCCATGGTGATCTCCTTCGCAAACCGCGTGCTCGAGTCTCTCCAAGATCATTCCCGCCCAGACACCGCCCCTTAGACTAGGCCCCACCCAATGGCCGCCCCAGCCCCCGCCCACCGCTCGCCTACCCGACACCGCCCTTATTGCCATGGTGATCACCTCTGCAGCCGCATGCGCGAATCTCCGTGCTATCAAGCCCCGCTCAATGCCCGCCGGCCCCGCGTGGGCCTCGTTCTCATGGTGATCGGCGCCGCAGGCTGAGCTAGGCCAAGCCGCGCAGAGCCTAGAACACCCGCAGCCGCCGCAGCCGCCGGAGCCGCCGCAGCCGCCGCAGAGAGTGAGTCCACCTAGCCTCCGCCGGCCCCATGGCCCGCCCCTCCCAGAACCTGGACGTAGCCCACGGCCTTCTGTCCTGGGGCCCATCCCGGGCATCAGGCCTGGTCCGGGAGGAGGGCAGCGGTGGAGGACCACACCCTGGGCCTGGGTCAAGGCCACCCTGGGGCGGCGGGGGCGCAGGAGAAGAAGCCTTCCATGGGCGCGAGGGCTCGGCACTGGGCGGGGCTGCGGATGCGCGGGGCAAGGCCCCCTGGCGGGCCAGGACCTTAAGTTTCTAGGGACTCAAGGCGGGTCCCTCCTCACCCTGCCTCTACTACACGGGCCGGATGTGTAGCCCGTGTTTTGTGCCAAGCTTACCCGCGAGGTTAACTCAGAGAGGGCCCCTCTGGTAGAACGCTTGTCAGAAGGATGCAGGTCCCTGACTGGGCAGGCCTGCAAATGAGAGAGGTGACCTGCCTTCCTGTGTTAGATGGCTTTGCTTGGCGCTCCTGGTGGAGAAGGAGTTGTGGATCTGGTTGAAAAGTGGTGAAAAGTTAGCTGTGAACCAGGGCAGTGGGTTCCCAAGCATTTGGGCAGCTGCCTAACTCTTTCCCCTGGTCCACAGGACTTCGGAAGGATGAGGTCCTCCGTGAGGCCATTGGGGCCGCCTGTGAGCCGGGATCGCATCATCGTCAGCTTCCCTAAGGTAGAGAATCATTGTGTTTGGCTGAGGTCAAGTGGGCCCACAACTCGTGGCAACCCCATGCACAACAGAACTAAACACTGCCCAGTCCTGTACCATCCCCATGATCGGTTGGGGATCAGACCATTGTGATCCATAGGTTTTCACTGGCTGATTGTCAGAAGTAGCTCTTCATGTCTTTCTGCCTAGTCCATCTTAGTCTGGAAGCTCCCCTGAAGCCTTTTCAACATCATAGCTACATGCAAGCCTCCAGTGACAGAAGGGTAGTAGCTTCCCATGAGGTACAATGGTCAGGAATCGAACCCAGGTCTCCTGCATGGAAGGCAGGAATTCTACCATTGCAACCCCACTGCCTCCGAGTCACTAGGCCAACCCTTTATGTCAGCACTATTTTCCTGACACCTCATCCACACCCAACTTTCCCTGACCAGTACTACCACTGGCAGATAAAGCCGGTGGATCAGGGAGGTCTGTCCCTCATGAGGAGTCCCTAGATAGTGCAGATGGTTAACACACTCAGCTTAACCAAAAGGTTGGAGGTTGGGTCTACCCAGAGGCATCTCAGAAGGAAGGCCTGGAGATCTACTTCCAAAAAACCAGTCATTGAAAATCCTATGGTGCACAGTTCTACTCTGACACACATAGGGTCATCATGAGTCAGGGTTGACTCCATGACAGTTGGTATTGGTTCTCACCGCTCATGGACAGACCCTGGGGACTTACCAGACTTCTCCTTGAGAAGCTGGGAGACCGTGTTGACTGGTGCATGGTAGGCCAGCATGTTAATGGCATCAGCAGGAGCCACTTTGGCATCAGACAGTCCTGGGTGTGAATCCTGACTCCACCACTGAGCTTGACTGCTGTGGGTAAGTGACTCAGCCTGTTGGAGCCTCTGTTACATTAAGATAATTCCACTTACATTGTGTGTTTGCTTTACAGGGGTACACTTACAGTAGTTGTCACTATTGTTCTCATTATTATTATTACCTTTGTCAAAACAGCAAGGACCCTGGGTGGCACAGTTTGTGCTCAACTCCTAACCGCAGAAGAAAGGCCTGGCAATCTGCTTCTGTAAAGATTATAGCCAAGAAAACCCTATGGAGCAGTTCCACTCTGTAACACATGGGGTCACCATGAGTCGGAATCAACCTGATAGCAACTAACAACAACAATCAAAATAGCACTCCAGTTTCCTGACCCCAAAACCAGGGCTCTCCGCCCTTGCCATTCTGCCTCTGTTCCTGCTGAAAACTCACAGCTGTCTTCTGGCTGTCTTAAAATCCAGTATTGATTGCTGTGGGTGATGCACATCAGTACAAGTCCATAGGGGCTGGTGGGACAGTGCTCACCAGCATTGCAGATGTTCTGCCCCCAGCACCCACCATTCCCTGTCTAGGAATGTATCCTGCAGACATCCTGGCACGCACGGGAAATGCACGGCACAGTGTGTAAGAGCAGATCGGACACAACACAAATGTCCTCCAAGGGGGCTTCTCAAACAGTGGAGTGTAGATGTGCCGAGAATGGGTACCTCATGGTGCTGATGTACAGCATGGGGCCAATGTGAACTGCTAAGTAAAGACACAAGGATGGAGCTACGCATAGTAAAGAGTATGTAGCACGCCCCTAGGTGTGCAAAAAAGGAGAGGGAGAAAAGAAATGTGGGTTTGTCTATATGTGCATAAAACTTCTCTGGGAGGACATGTAACGGCTGCTGTTGAGTTGTCTCTGACTCAGTGACCTGGAGTCAGAGTAGAACTGTGCTCCATGGGGTGCCTCCCAGGACATTTCCTAGGCACATACATACAAAACCATTGCTGCCCAGTTGATCAACTCACAGTGATCCCTTGTGCGTCAGAGTAGGGTTTTCAGTGGCTGATTTTTCAGAAGTAGATAGTGGCTGATTTTTTGGAAGTAGATAACCAGGCCTTTCTCTGAGACACCTCTGGGTAGACTCAAACTGCCAACTTTTCAGTTAGCACCTGAGCATGCACAGTGGGCACACCCAGGGACTCTAGCACATACCTGCATATGTACACTTTTAAACAAAATACACTGTTGGCACACCCAGGGCCTCCAGCACATACCTGCATGTGCACACTTTTAAACAAATTTCACCGCACACCCAGGGACTCCAGCCATACATGCATGTGCAAACTTTTAAGCAAAGTTCACCATTCACACACCCAGGGACTCTAGCACATACCTACATATGCACACTTTTTTAAACAAAGTACACCATTGGCACACCCAGGGACTCCAGCACTTACATGCATGTGCACACTGTTAAACAGAGTTCACCATTGGCACACCTGGGGCTCCAGCACATGTACGCATATGCACACTTTTAAACAAAGATGGCTCAGAGACACAGAAGGTATGGGAGGCTAAACAAGCCTTGCAGCCCTGCCTTTCATCTAGCCCCACTGCCTTGAGGAGCCCAAGGCCATCGCATACAGCAAGGGGACAGCCATCCAGGTGGACCAGCCCAGGAGCCCCTGCCTGGGCCCTTTGATCTGGCTTGACCATGCCGCTCCTCTTCCGGACTCCCGAAACCCTGATGTCTCGAGGCCACTCACAAGATAGGGGATGGATGTGGCAGGGGGATTGGGGACAGCATAACAGGGCTGAAGTCACAGGCCACGAATGACCAGTGGAGGCTCGGGTTGGAGGGCAGGCAGGCATGCTGGGGAATCAGGCGCCCCTCACTGCCTGGCTCATGGACAATGTGTCATCCGTCTGTCGCTCTCTTTCCAGTGGTACACGCCTGATGCCTGCCTGCAGCGCAAGGAACACTTCCACGGGCACATCAGTGCAGCCTGTGAGCACAGGGACACAGGCACTGTCGGGTGAGCGTTGGGCCCGGGATGGGCGCGGGGTAGCCCACAGGCAGAGAGAGCTACGTGAATGCGGGAATGACAGAGTGGATAAAGAGCTCCCCGACACAGACGAGGCCATGCGCCCAGTACAGGCCTGACCAGGATTGGGTGTGCTCTGCTTTACTGAACACAACCCGGCACATGGAACACTTGCCGTGTCCACCCCAGACCTCAGCACATGTCCTTTCTTACTCCCCTTGTCACCCTCCCTCTTCAGGGCTCACATAGGTGTTGTGGTAGCATCTGGAACCTTCTCTGGGCCCCCACTTCCACCGCCCCCAGGATGGGCAGGTGCCCCTATGTGCTCCTGTACCCCAAGCACATGTCTTACAAAGGCTGTGTCTCCCTTGTCCCTGACACAGTAACTCCTTGTGACAAGCAGGCACAGGGCCTGCTGTTGCCCCTGTCCGGAGGAGCTCACTGGTATCACACATGTGTGGGGGAGCCAGGCAGAGGTACCATACAGGCCTCGGGGTACACCACTCAGGGTCCCCCCAGCCACACAGAGAGGCAGGCTTGGGGTAGAGTGGCCAGTGTGGCCACGGTCAGAGGTGAGGGCAGTGGCCCTGCAAGTCTGGCATGCTGGTTCTGGGCCAGGTGCTAGGCACATACTATACCCTCCCAACAGCACCAGCACGGGGGGAAACCAAGGCACAGAGGGTCTCTGCTACAAGCCGTCGGAAATACCTCTGCTCCTTCATCTGGGAAGTGGGGTGCAAGACCACCCAGTTAAGAAGAGGACAACCTGGCATAAGGAGACGCAGCCCCTTCATCTAGGAAGAGGGGTCAGGGTAGACACAACCCTTCTTGGGAGGTGGGGTCAGGGCGGACACAGCCCCCTATCTGGGAAGTAGGATCTGGCTGGATACAGCCCCTTCGTCTGAGAAGTGGGTGCAAGGTGGATGCATTCCCTTCATCTGGAAAGTGGGATCAGGGCAGACGCAGCCCCTTCATCTGGGAAGTGGGTTCAGGGCAGATACAGCCCCTTCGTCTGGAAAGTGGGGTCAGGGCAGACGCAGCCCCTTCGTCTGGAAAGTGGGGTCAGGGCGGACACAGCCCCTTTGTCTGGGAAGTGGGGTCAGGGCAGATGCAGTCCCTTCACCTGGGAAGTGGGGTCAGGGCAGACACAGCCCTTCATCTGGGAAGTGGGGTCAGGGCGAACGCAACCCAGCCCTTGCATACTCTCAGGTACGGAACCAATGTAGGTTCCATCCCAGAAAGCTTGTGGGGTGCAAGGCTGTCTCACTGATACCGGCTGCCTGCTGGCCCTCATGTCTGCAGCTCCCTGCACACTGGCTATATTTTCTTGGCTCAGGCACCTGGGCAAGGCTCCAGCCCAGCTGCTCCTGCCTTGACATACGCGTGGCTCTCAGTTACCACGGCCCAGCCGCTATTGTCCCCAGGTCTTGATTCCCAGGACAGGGACTTCAGCCTAGCTGGGGTTAGGTGTGCAGCCCCAGGGGCAGCAGGCCCTCTACCCTCCCCTCTTGGCTGGGATGGGGTAGTCCCACCCAGCACAGGGAGAGCTCAGGGAAGGATGAGCCTGTGAGGGTCTGAATACCTCTCCTGACCTGCTGAGCACCACAATGTTTCTTACAGGCTCAGACTCTCCAAGGTGGTGGTTGTGGGAGACCTCTATGTCGGGAAGACCAGCCTCATCCACAGGTATGTCCCCAGGGTCCCCCGCCCTGCGCCGCTTGCCTGGCACCAGCTGATTGCTCTGCTGTGAGGCAGCGCTCCCAGGTGGAGCTGTGGGGTTGCCTGGAGGCTGTGGGTGGGGAGCCAAGCAAAGCACCCAGGGTCTGGCATCATCTCCCACCCTCAGGGTCCATGGGCACACACCTGCCCTCTCTCAAATAGGCCTAGTCTTTCCCTCACTGTTTCTGAGCTGTGGTGTCTGCTTTCCCAGCCGCTGTGGCCTCTCTCCCCAACTCATTCTCCGTTCTTCTTGGCTGTTCCCTGTTGGTAGACGGTTAGGTGCCTCCTGGTCTCACACTTCTTTGTGAAGCTTCAGTGTGCATTCCTGTGAGGCCACCTCTGATGTCTTCTTCCTCCTCTTACAGGTTCTGTAAGAACATTTTCGACCATGACTACAAGGCCACCATTGGGGTGGACTTTGAGATCGCGCGCTTCGAGATCGCTGGGGTTCCGTACAGCCTCCAGATGTGAGTTGTGGTTATGTCTTGTACGTGGCTCATGGATGTGCTTTCGGAGACTACTAGGGAAGGCATGGAGAGTGGCTCTCAGAGAGCAGAGCCTGGGGGCATGAAACCAGGGCTCCCTAGTGCCTCGAGTCCCTCCATGCTTCCTCATCTTCAGCAGTGGTCTGTCGTGTCATTAGCTCTGGAGAGGATCCTCAAAGCCTGATAAAGCCCCCATCGCTAGATAGGCTCCCCATCTCCCAGGCTCTGGCTCCAGCCCCTCCCCATGAGCCACTGTTTCCCTTGCCTCCTTTAAGAGGTAGAGAGGAGGGAGAGGGTGCATGGGGTGAGTGGGGGGTGTGGTGGAGGCTGCCCTGGCCCTGTCCACAGCCCCTTCCTCAGGCTCCCACCACTCTGCCTCTCTTTCCCTCAGTCTATCTGTTTGTCTTCTTCCTAGACAGACCCCACTTGCCTTGCCTCTCAATGGCCAGGGTCTCCAGCCTCTCCTTTCTGTTTCCCTCAGAGCAGCCCCTTCTTCCGTGGCCTCCCACTTTTCCACCTCATTTGGCATCTGGTGGACTTTTCCTCCTGCTCAAGGCCATTACACACTCCTTCATGGGGACCTGTTCCCCCCACATGCTGCCCTCACCAGGCCTCTGTTCTGACCACCCCCCCCCCGACATCGACATGCTTCCCTCACCAGGTCTCTGTTCTGACCCCCCAGTGTGCTGCCCTCACCAGGCCTCTATTCTGGAGTCCCCCACATGCTGCCCTCACCAGGCCCTGTTCTGACCCGCCCCCACCACGTGCTGCCCTCACCAGGCCTCTGTTCTGGAGTCCCCCACATGCTGCCCTCACCAGGCCCTGTTCTGACCCGCCCCCACCACATGCTGCCCTCACCAGGCCTCTTTTCTAACCGCCCCTTCCACGTGCTGCCCTCACCAGGTCTCTGTTCTGGAGCCCTCCCTGGTGTCACATCTGCTCCCATGGCTCCCAACTCTGTCGTGATAAAGTCTCCAGCTCTGAGGACTCCTAAAGCTTGCAGCGCAGCCCTGAGCCAGATGGCAATATCAGATTCTGCCTGAGGGAGAACACAGGGCCAGAGAAAAGCAGAAGAAGCTGTGGGGACACAGGGCTGGGGGCCCAGAGGCCTAGAGCCAGGGAAGCAGATGGGGGAGGGGGTTCCAGCTCAGGGGAAGATGCATGGCCACATCTAATTAAAGGGCCCACGACAAAATGGTGAGCACTGGCCTGGCTCAGCCTCTCATTGCCATCCCCACCATTGCCCAGGTCATCTTTAGAAAGGAATGAGTTCATGAAAGAACGGAACCTGGGAGTCTTGTGTCAGGATGGGTCACTGGAAAAATTTCAGACAGTTGATGTCCTACTCAGTGCTTAGCCTGAGTCTCCTAGTGTTGGTGTAACAGAAATACAACAAATGAACAGACATTTATTTTCTCACAGTTCAGGAAGCTAGAAGTCCAAATTCAGGGTGCTGGCTTTAGGGGAAAGCTGTCTGTGTCTGTGCTGGGGGAAAATCCTGGTCTCAGCTTCTCTAACATTCTTCTTGGTGTTCCTTGGAGATCTCCATGTGCCATCTATCTTTCCCCCATTAAAACTTGGTTCTGTGCCTAATCTGCTCCTTTTATATCTCAAATGTGATTGGTTTAAAACACACCCTATGCTGAAATGGCCTCATTAACATAACAAAAGTAACTCTGTTCCCAAATGGGATTGCATCTACACCTATACCAAAACCAAAAACTAAACCAACTGCTGTGGAGTCAATTCCGACTCATAGTGGCCCAATAGGACATAGTAGAACTGCCCCGTAGGGTTTCCAAGGAGCAACTGGTGGATTCAAACTGCCAGCCTTTTGGTTAGCAGCCGAGCTCTTAACCACTGTGCCACCAGAGCTCCATCCACACCTATAGGGATTAGGATATACAGCACATATTTTTTGGGGACACATAACACATGGGTTGTCTGCTCTTCAGTTTATTTGCTGACATTTTGATCTGCTGGTTTTGAAAAGACTAGATTTTCAGACTTGGCCCCTACATGCTGGGTGTGCAGGAAGATATCAGCGTGTGCGCCCCTTCTACCTGTGCCCATGACAGACATTACTAATGGATTGCTGCGCCCCCTCCATGGGTCCACGGCACAGCCTCTGAGCCCTTCTCAACCTGGAGCTCAGAGAGCCAGAGCTGACTGTAGAGCTAGAGTTGACTGGTCAGAGCTGGCCTTGTTAGACCTCTCCAGAGATAAGTGTCCCTCCCAGCTGCAGTGTTGAAGGTGAAGGGTGCCCAATCAGATGTAAGCTATTAGCAGACCACAGTGGGGTCCCAGCCAGTTCACAGCCTCCTCCGCAGGGGCTTCATCATCTTCAGGGTGAGCAGTGTCATGGAGCATCTTCTCTGAGCTGCACCCATGTTCATCCAGGCAGTGGGTCCAGGAGGGGATCCCCCATGGGGTACCTTAGGAAGGGGTCCTAAGGAGCTGGGGGGCTGGCTAACAGCAGGTGCATCCTGAAACCCACAAGGCAGGCACGGGCCCTCCAGGTCTGCCCACATGGCCTCCGTGCCTCGGTGGCCTGGACCTCTGTGATGTATCTGCCTGCCCCTCTCTGTGTCCCTTTGTTCTCTCCACTGCACAGCTGGGACACGGCTGGACAGGAGAAGTTCAAGTGCATCGCATCCGCCTACTACCGAGGTGCCCAGGGTGAGTGGTGTGTGCAGAGGGTCTCCAGCTGCATGGGCAGGAGCTCCCGCTGGGTCCTCTGTATGGCACCAGTTCCTGTCCTCTGAGAGCCGCTGGACGAGCACCTGGCCAGTCCTCAGGGGGAGGTGCCCTCTGGCAGCCACAGCCTGAGGGCCCAGTGCGGGGCTCACTTTAAGTCTTCAGCTCAGAGAGACAGATGGGCAGTGCCTTTTCTGAGACCCCAGCCAGGGAGAGCCAAGTTGGCTCCAGGAGGAGATGGGGTAGGCTTGTCCTGTCTTGGCAGGCAGCGGGCTAGGACCTCGCCACACACACCAGAGGAGAGGTGAGAGGTGGGCCAGGGAGGACATGTAGCCCCAGGTGGGGGCTGAGGGGCTCAGTGCCCCACTTCCACTGCCGAGGACACCCCCCTCAGCCCCACCTTCCCAGGAAAAAGGCAGGAATGGATTTCAGTGGGAGATGTGAGAGAAACCAGTCTTAAATTATGAGGCACAGTATGTCACCCAGCTGTTGTTGTTGTTAGGTGCTGTCAAGTCGATTTTGACTCACAGGGACCCTAAGTACAACAGAAGGAGACACTGCTGGGTCCTGCACCATCCTCACAATCATTGCTATGTTTGAGCCCATTGTTGCAGCCACTGCATCAGTCCATCTTGTTAAGGGTCTTCCTCTTTTTCACTGACCCTCTACTTTACCAAGCATGATGTCCTTCTCCAGGGACTGGTCCCTCCTGATAACATGTCCAAAGGTCCAAAGTATGTGAGATAAAGTCTCACCATCCTTGCTTCTAATGAGCATTCTGGCTGCACTTCTTCCAAGACAGATTTGTTCATTCTTCTGGCAGCCTATAGTATATTCAATATTTTCCACCAACACCATAATTCAAAGGCATCAGTTCTTCTTCGGTCTTTTTTATTCATTTTCCAGCTTTTGCATACGTACGAGGTGATTGAAAATATCATGGCATATGTCAGGTGCACCTTAGACCTCAAGGTGACATCTTTGCTTTTTAACGCTTTAAAGAGATTCTTTGCAACAAATTTGCCCAATGCAATACATCATTTGATTTTTTGACTGCTGCTTCCATGGGCATGGATTGTGATCCAAGTAAAATGAAATCCTTGACAAATTCAATATTTTCTCCATTTATCATGATGTTACTTATTGGTCCAGTTGTAAGGATTTTTGGTTTCTTTATGTTGAGGTGTAATCCATGCTGTGGTGTCATCCAGCAGCAGTGTGGAAATCACAGCCTTCTCAGTGAAATACAGACAAAAACAGGGAACCAGCCATGAGCAAGCACTTTAGCTATGTGCTGGCATACCAGCTCTGCTGTGTCCGTTGTCAACCGTGCCTCCTGTGCCCTTTGCCCCTCCTGGCCTCGCCTCCAGAGGGTTACCCTGAGGAAGAATGTGTGTGCGGGCCTGGCACGCATTTGCAAATGCAGCAGTTTTCCACCACCACCACCATCGGGTTCCTCCTTTGTGGCCGTCCTCTGCTAGGCACCCTGGCGGCCCCCAGCCCAGGCGTCAAGAAGGCCCCATCCTGCCCAGCTCACACCTCCAGGGGGCAGCAGAAAGCAGGCCTTTGCCAGGAATGTGGTCTGCATGGGGCTCCCCCAGGACCCCCCCAGGGGCCCAGCACCCTCAGCATCATGGGACTGGGTGGGCCAATGACAGAGGAGCTGGGGAGCATCTCTTGCCCCTCCCTACCCGTTTGCCCAGAACTGTTTCCATAGCAATAGCAGCTGCCATTGAGGGAAAGCCGGCTGCTTCCAACCTGAGCACAGAGCCCTAAGTATCTGCCCTCGGTTAGTCCTTCCAGCAGCCTGAGAGTTAGCGTACCCCAATCACCACTTCACCAGGGGACACTGAGGCCCAAGTCCCCTCAGCCAGAAGCAGCATCTCTGCCACCAAAGCCCTGCACTTCCCACCCACTCATCCTGTCTCCCTGAATTCCATGTGCCTGGACGCCAGTGGGGTCAGGGAGGGTAACCTGGCAGCAGGGGTGGGCCTGCCTCCCCTGTCATTAACAAGCTCTCAGTTTCCCCACATCCAGCAATCATCACGGTGTTCGACCTCTCTGATATGCAGACCCTGGAGCACACCAGGCAAGTCCAGCTCAACAGCCCCCACGGGCCACCACCAGGTCCAGGCAGCCAGCGTCAGCTGATCTCCCCAGCGGCAGCATGAGGACTAGGCACACCATTTGAACCCCACTGTCCACAGACATTTATTGTCCAGTTGCCTTATTGTCACTTGAGATTCGCACCTTTTATATCAGAAGGCAGGGCAGCTCACAGCACACAGCTAGCGTGGTCATGCAGCTGCACTCAGAAGCCTGCGCTCTGTGTGATGCTCTGTGGTCGCCATCTTGAAACTCTTATTTTTTTGAACAAGGGGTCTGGTGTCATCACCATGCACTGGGCCCGTCTGCAGGGACGTGATCTGGTACTCGCTGCCTTGGGCAGAGACCTGGTCTAGACAGCTGGCCGTGTGACTGCTTCTGGGAGGCCATCCTGTATCTGCCTGGGATTGCCCAGCTAATGGGACTAAAGCCCCTGTAAAACCAGTTGCCATCAAGTCAACTCTAACTCATGGCCCCCCCATAAGTGTCAGGGTAGAACTGCACTCTGTAGGGTTTTCAATGGCTGGTTTTTTTGGAAGTAGATTACCAGGCCTTTCTTCCAAAGTGCCTCTGGGTAGATTTGAACCTCCAACCTTTTGGTTGGCAGCCGAGCACGTTCACCATTACACCACCCGGTATACCTCACTGTTGTTTGGGCGTTCATATCCAGGATCTCCCAAGTCCTGTAACGGTGATGGTTCCAGATGATGGATGAGAAGCCCAGCTCTCACCCAGGGTTGCATGGGGCAAAGGCAGCACAAGGGCAGGACGACACAGTCTCCCCTCCCTAACGAGTGCCCTCGCCCACCCAATCCAGCCCAGGCCCTGAGGCTACAGGACCAACATCTGCTCAGCAGCACAGAACGACCCTCCCCCTCCCTCTTGGCTCCCTGCCCCAAGCCCTGGGGAGGGCCTAAGTCTGTAGCCCCACCCCTGGTCTGCCTTGGGCTCCCTGGATGGGTGGTGTCTCTCAGCTGTCTCCTCTCTGTGGTCCAGGCAGTGGCTGGAGGATGTGCTGCGGGAGAACAAGCCAGGCTCCAGTGCCATCTTCCTGGTGGGAACCAAGAAGGATCTTCTGGTGAGCAGGGTGGTGCTGGACCTAAGTTGGCCTTCAGGAACATTTCCTTCAGCTTCCTGCATGACTCGAGAGTGGTGGGGGCCCCAGCAGGCCTGGATGAGGGGTGTTCATTTCACATGGCAGGGCCAGCTAGCACTGGGCTTGCCAAGGACCTTGGGTCTTGTCCAGCAGTAGGGCTGCCCGAGTTGGTACTGGGAGTCAGCGTGGGGAGGGAGGACAGTGTGGCAGGAATCAGGGCCGCCTACCCCGGGGTCTCCCTGCAGAAAGGCCTGGAGCACTGGGTCACGGAGGCCATTTCTGACCGTTTGTTTCTCCCAGTCAGGGGTGGCATGTGCGCAGGCTGAAATAGAGGCTGTGCGCCTGGCCAACGAGATACAGGCCGAGTACTGGGCAGTGTCAGCCAAGACAGGTAAGTCGGGGCCGGGCTGGTACGCCATCATGGGTGCAGGGTCCCTGCAGGCCACGGGAGGTTCTTGTTGTGCCCTCAGCAGCCTGGACTCAGTGCTGGCATCACAGTGGCCTGCTGGGTGCCATGCAGGGCTGTCCTTGCCTAAGAGCAGTCTCCTCGTCCCTAGAAGGAGACTGGGAGGCTCACTTCACGGAGGGGGGTTGGGAATCTCACCCTGTGCCAGCAGACTCTTGAGCACAATCTTCACCGCCACCCAGAGGCAGGTTCTGACCTGTCCCTATGAAGTCCCTTCCAAGGTCACAGGGAGGAAGTGGAAGGCTGGGGTCCCTCACCTATAACCCTCTGCCCCTGGCCTGCAATATGGTGTGACACGCCCAGTACGGTGCCATAATGGGTGCTCCCAGCCCCTCCCTGGGCCCCATCACAGCACTGAGACACCGCCTTTGGTCTCGATCCTCCCACTCCCCATGCAATCCACCCTGACCACACTGGGCCTAGCCACTGCTGACCCTGCCAGGCAGGAAAACAGTGTCTCCAAGCCCCAGTCTCCTCTGAGAAGCATGATGCTGCCCATCTCATTGTACTTTTAATGAAAAAACATGTTTTAAATGACAAAACCCGTATATATCCACTGATGACAAATCAGAAAATGCAGAGAAGTAAAAGCAGACCCTTAAGACCCCAGGATGTTGGGAGTGAAATGAAGTAAATATGCAGTGCTTGGCATACAGTAGGTCCCAGAGGCTCGCCCCAGGGTAGGGGCACAGCAGACATCTGGCCAGGAGTCAGGCAGTGGCAGGAGCACTGGGGTGAGAGTGCTACCTGTGGCCCATGCCAGCTCCTTTACTCCTCCTGACCCACCCTACTCCTTACCAGAGCAGCAGCCACGTTCTCTGAGCTCACTGTGGGCCCAGCAGGACTGCTGTGTACAGCTGTGCAGGTTGCTAGCTGTGCGAGGTCAGTGATGGGGGCTAGAATGCAGCCCACGCCCCAGAGGAGGGTGCTTAGAGGCTCTGTATGGGGGCCGGCAGCACATCAGTCCTTGCAGCCACCAATGGGACAGGTACCGGAAAAGACCATGCTAGCTGGCACGCATCTGTCTTGATCTCCACATGTCCCCACGCCTGGCCCATAGCAGGTGCTCAGTAGCAGTTGTTGGAGGATGGTTGTCAGGATGCTGGGGCCCAAGGCTCACCAGAGATCTGAGGGAACTGTGGGGTCAGGGGTCAGAGCCAGGGGCACTGGAGCCAGGTGGACCACTGGGACATGGACCTGCCCCTCCCACTCCCCAGTCAGCCCCACGTGGCGGGGCTGTGCTCTGGTATGGGTACTGTTGCTGTCAGGGTGCCTTGCGCCCGCTGGCACACATCTAAGGTCATCTGTGGGTGAGGGCGGAGGGGAGTTACCATGCTTCCGCCCACAGGGGAGAACGTGAAGGCGTTGTTCAGCCGTGTGGCTGCCCTGGTATTCGAGCAGTCGGTCCTGTGGGAACTGGAGAGGAGGAGCGGCACCCGGCCCCAGGTCGGCAACGCAAGCCTCATCCGTACGTACCCGCCAAGTGTTCCCCACACTCCCCTGTTGGGTACCCATTTCCTACCTTGCCACCCCACTGTCCTTCTTCCTGTCACCCCCGCCTCACTGCAGCCTCCCAACCCCCACTGCTACGACCACACCTCCCCTGACTCTCCCCATCCTCCGGCAGCCTCCCCGCCCATGTCTTTGCCTACTCTGTTCTGCTCTGTATGCCTCTAGGCTCTTGGCCTGTGCCCAGCTCAGCAAGGCCTGGGACAGTGGGCCTAGGGGCTCAGGAGCCACCAGAGGCACATGGGCCCTGCCTAGTGTCCACTACAGGGGACTTGGTCAACACCACATGATTCTCCCCTCCTTGCAGGAATGGAAGGGAGTCTGCCAGAGGCCCAGGAGAGTGAGAGGCTCTCCAGCCTGGGCTGTTGTTAGCGGGTCCCTGCGCCAGACAACTCCACCTCACACACGCAGGCAGCGCGCCCATGACCGCAGAGGGCAACATGGAGTTCACACACGTCTGCCGCCAGGGGCGAAGGCCTTTCCCCAGCTTCTCCATCACCCACTGTGGAGTCCGGCTCACTACCTCTCTATGGCAGGTCAGAGCCAGGAGGGACCCCACTGGCTCCCCAGGGCCTCACTGCTCGGCCTGTGGGGCACGGCAGGGTTACCTGGAAGGCCACCCACCGGCAGGGTCATCGGACAGTTCCTCCTGTCCTGAGAGGCCTTGGCCTCTGCCCCACATCCCTAGCCTGCATAGACATTGCCCGTCGATTCCAACGCCTTTCCCAGGCCATCCTGTGGTCACTTCCATACCTTTCTCAGTACAGCATGCAGGTGCAGGACATGCCATCATCAGCACTGAGGGAAAACCCACCTGCCACCCTGCCTGTATGCTGCCTTGGGGGTCTTTTTGTCAGATAGGATTTACAATTGTGCCTTGGAGCTTCTTCAGATCCTTGAGCCCCAGCCATCCCTAAGACTGACTCCCAGGGTGGCTATGGGCCAGCCCTGCCCCCAGCAGAAGGCGAACAAGCAGGGCTCCCAGGATCCTCCGGTGCCTCACGATCCCTGGGGCCTGCACTTGGGCCTCCCGGACACTGACTATATGTTGGCCATGCTGCACAGTGGCCCAAGGGTGACACTGTCCACTTAGCCTCTGCAGCTGTAACCCCAACTCCTGTGTGGCTGTAGGACCCAGTCTCCGGGGCTGCTGCTCACAAGTGTCCTCCCCGCCCCTCTCTCCAGAGGTCCTGAGACACGGCCAGCAGGACCCACCCCTGCAAAGATAAGGGCCAGGGAACAAAGGAGCGTTGGATCATGTCTCCTAGAACCACTCCAATCCAGGATGCTCCCTCTGTCCACCACTTCCTGCTGCACACCCAGGAAAGGCAGGAGCACCCATGCCTCCCCCAGCTCTGCCCAGAGTGCCTGCACCACAGCTGACATCCTGTGCTCCTGGCCCATCGCGTAACCCTACCCCTCAGTGCTATTAACTGCCCACCTGCCCCACTCAGCCTGCCCTCCTCTGCCACGGGCAGGGGGCCCATCAGGTGTCCCTGTCCCCTTTCATAGACGATGAGGTTTCTGCAGGAAGCTGTTTGGGCAGCGTTTTATCCTGGTGCCCTGAGCGGTACCAGCTGTGTGGTACCCAGTGAATGCCCACCGACTTGGCAAATGTCAGGTGTCCATTCCCCCTTCACTGTGCCTTTAGCTCTATTTTAAAAATTTATATATTTAGAGTCCTTGGGTGGTGCAAACGGAGAATGCACTTGGCTGCTAACCAAAAGGTTGAAGATTCGAGTCTAGCCAGAGGCAACTCGGAAGAAAGGCCTGGCAATTTGCTTCTGAAAAATCAGCGAGTGAAAACTGTATGGAGCACAGTTCTACTCTGACACACATGGGTCATCATAAGTCAGAATCGACTCAATAGCAACTGGTTATTTTTTTAAATATAAATTTAAAACACTTTTAAAAGAATTATGAGGTTATTGTAAACCAGTTAAGCAGTACAAGTGTGTAGCTTACACTGTGTAAGCCCACCCTCAGGCTGTGCTCCTGACGTGAGCACAGCAGGCACTGCTCATGGTTGGCAGGGCTCCCTTTGTACTGTGTTCCTGTTATATAGCCTCATGCATGTTGGCATGTTTGATGGTTGTTTTACCCCATGGCCTCATGCTGCCCGTGCTCTCTGGCAGTCTGCAGTCTTCATGAACCACCCCAGGGCCCTCACAGCCAGCAGCCAAGCTGCCTGGTACTGCAGCAGCTGCACAGCTTCCTTGGTGTGATAGGACTGAGGTTGTTTTCTCCAGCCCCAATGCAGGGCAGTTAAGTGGGGTCCAGCTGTTATCCATCATGGTGGCGCTGCAGTGGCCGCCTGTGCAGGTGCAGCTGCACACTCAGGACTCCCAAGGGGCCCTACAGGGCCTTCTGTGGACTGTGTCCCAGGCCCGGTCCCCTAGACACAGCCATAGGAGGCAGCCGCATCACAGAGTGGAGAGCCAAAGGCCCTCCCTATGGCTCTCCCAGCCGCAGGCCCCAGGATAGGGTACAGGTGACGGGGTCCTGCCCACTGAGCCCAGGCCCCACGATGCTTTGTGTGCACCCACACCTTGGCACATGGTCCTAGATGACACTTGCCTTGTCCCCCACGTCATTGTGGTATCTGGTTCCTGCCACCTTGCCGACACAGGAATGGCCACTTGGGTTTCAGTATTTGGCCTGCATGCAGGGAGGGTGGGCTCTCCAGGCTGGCCGCAGTGGGGAATGCAGGGTGCTCCATCCTCCCCCATTCTCTTCCCTCTGCCCCGTGCAGTGCGGGACCCCTGCAGTGGCAGTGCGCAAGTGCTCCAGAAACCTCACCCTGCCTTCTCTCTCCCAGGGAGCCTTATTTGGTCACAGTAACCCTGTGGGGTGGGTGTCATGACCACCCTGTCCCCCTGAACAGATGAGGGAAGTGAGGCTCAGCAGTAACATGAACGGACAGTCTGAACACCTCCACACCCTGGTCAGTCCTTCATCTCTCTGCCCCCAACCCAGCATGAGGTCTGCTCCCAGTGGGAATCCTGCTCCTTGTATCTGTGGTCCCAGATGTCAGCACCCCCAACAGTCATAAGATCCCAGCATGAGCAGCCCAGTGCTGCAACCCAGAAAGGGAGGGTATTATTAGTGAAAGTACCCACCAACCACGCCTAGCCCCTCCATCCCCAGCAGAGGCAGGAGACAAGCTAATTAATCCCCCCTGCCCTGCTCCCTAGCCCCACAGCCCAGGGGATGAAGGCCCCACAGTGATAAGGACAGAAGGAGGCTTCAGGGCGGGACTCTCAGCCTCCTTCAGTCACGCCCTGGGTTGGTGCTGGAATGAAGAGGAGGCCCTGGGCTCCACTTACATTTCAGCCTGGGGGAGGGCGGCAACCACTCCCAGATGGACCTCACTCTCCCAGGGACTGGTGCCATCTAAGCCGGGAGACCTGAGTTATGGGTAACTGGAACCTAGAGGTGAACACGTTACTTGTGAAGTGTCATTGAGTCAACTCAGACTCATGGCGATATTATGTACAACAGAAGGAAAAATTGCCCAGTCCTCTGCCATCTTCATGATTGTTGGTATGTTTGATTCCATTGTTGTGGCTACCATGTCAATCTGTCTCATTTTCACTGACCCTCTACTTTACCCACCATGACGTTCGCTTCGAGTGATCAGTCTTTCCTGATGATGTGTCCAAAGTAAGTAAGTCCAAGTCTCATCATCCTTTCTTCTAAGGAGTGTTCTGGTTGCATTTCTTCTAAAATTGATTTGTATGTTCTTCTGGCAGTCCACAGTATATTCAGTATTCTTCACCAACACTGTAAGTCAAAGGCATCGATTCTTCGGTCTTCCTCTTTCATTGTCTAGCTTTTGCATGCATATGAAGTAACTGAAAAGACAATGGCTTGGGTGAGGCACACCTTAGTCATCAAAGTGACATCTTTGCTTTTTAACACTTTAAAGAGATCTTTTGCAACAGATTTGCCCAATGCAATATGTCATTTGATTTCTTGACTGCTGCTTCCGTGGGCATTGATTATTGATCCAAGAAGAATGAAATCATTGACAACTTTGATTTCTTCTTCAGAGGTGGACAGAAGTTCAGTTAAATGCACTTGCTCACTCGTTAAGTGTTCCTTGGGGCCTTCTCTCTAACCTGGCCCTCTGCATTCTCCCGTGCACCCATCCCCACAGCCCACGCAGAGGCCAGCAGCAACCCCATCCATGGGTGAGCCAAGGCTGCATGAGGGTCTACCCCCCAGGACACTCAGGCCAGGGTGGGACTGGGAGGCAGCTCTATTCAACCCTTACACCTGGGCCCTGGTGGAGCGAAGAGGTAAAAGAGGCATCCCAGCCCATGGGGTCTGCAGAGGGTACATGCCCACACAGTGGCCCAGGGTGGTGATGGGGAACACCTTCAGAAGGAGAATACAGTGCTGGAAGGGCCCAAAGGGAGAAGAGGCTCAGGGAGACCAGTGGGCCCTCGCCTTGGGCCCTACTTGAGATAAGACACCCCCAGCAGCTCTGTCCAGCAGTGCCAAGGCGCCTCTGCTATCTGCTGTGGCCTCCCAAGTGTTACCTCCCATATGGCCAGGGCATCCCCAAGGGAAGCTGATGGCAGATGGGAAGTGTGGTTGTCACTGCCACCTCCTTTTGCAGCATGGATCCTCCTAGCCCCCACCCTCTCCTCCGGGCACCTCCCCACATCCAGGGCCACCCGCCAGCTGTGTAAGCCCGTGCCCATGCAGTACCAGAGTGGGCACGGTGCACCTGTCCTTGGTTGCTGTCAGCCCCACTCAGCCTACCTGCTCCTCTGCTTCCCCGTCACACCTCCCCTGAGGCCTGCCCACCCAGGCTATAGGGACCCCCCCTCAGCCATCTCCTCACCCTCTTCCTCACTATATGGGGGCTGGCATTCCCTCCCTTGTGGCAGCCCCAGTACAGCACAAAGCCAACCCCAACATCTGCTGGATGGAGAATGGATTGGGGTGACAGCTATGCCCTTAACTCTTGAGCTAAAAGTTCTTTTTTTTTTTAATTACTGTGGTGACTATATACATAATAAAACATACGTCATCTTAACAATTTCTACCTGTACAATTCAGTGATGTTGATCACATTCTTCAGGTTGTGCAACCATTCTCACCATGTTTTTCTGAGTTGTTCTACCACCATTAACATAAAATCAGTGCCCCCTAAGTAAACACTCCCCCTTCACCCCCCCCACACCCCATAGCCATTAACAATCTTCAGTTTCTATATATTTGCTTATTTCATGTAAGTGAGTTCATCATACAGTATTTGTCCTTTTGTGACTAATTTATTTTGCTCAGCATAATGTTTTCCAGGTTTATCCATGTTGTGATATGCATCAGGACTTCATGTCTTTTTACACTGAGTAGTATTCCATTGTGTGTGTACCACATTTTGTTTATTCTTCATCTGTTGATGGACATTTAAGTTGTTTCCACCTTTTGGCTATTGTGAAATGTGCTGCAGTGAACATTGGTGTGCAGGTTTCTATTTGCGTTCCTCTCTTCACCACTTCTGCAAGGAGTGGGATCTCAGGGTCACATGTAGTTGTATGTTGAGCTAAAAGTTCTTACTGTATTTAGTAAAGAGTAACAAGATTTGCACCAAGTGAAACCCCAGGGAAACAGCATAAGACATGGGAGATGTGGCCTGTGCACCTGGGAGGCTGACAGTTTGGTGGTGAAGATGGGCCGATAAAGAAACCACAGCCTGGGGTGGCAAGAGTGCAGATGGGAGACAAGGGTCATAGAATGCCCAGGTGGGGGCACACATTACCTGGGCCTGGGGAGACCAGGACAGCTGCGGGCAGCAAGGTTTCACTGATGTGGGAAGGACGAGGCCATGATGAGAACTAATACAGATACATATGCACCGTGGCCCAGGTGCTGATGTGATCGTGTGCTTGTGTCCTCGCTGTAACTCCAGAAGCCAGTGTGGACCCCTTTACAGAACAGGTTGCTGAGGCTCAGTTGGCCCAGGACAGCCAGCTAGGCTGCCACCAACTGCACAGTCTACACCGTGGCCTCTGAGCCAGGCTGCCTCAGGGCAGGAGGCCCAGAGAGGGTGAGACACCTGCCCATGGTCACTCGACAGGCCCAGACCCCAGGCCTCCAGTCACTGCCCCACAGCTGGGGGAGTCTTTTGGGACAGATGGTGGGTGGTCTTGGAGGCAGAGCAGCACCAACCCAAAAGCTGTTGCCGTGGAGTTTACTCCAACCCATGGCACCCAAACGTGTGTCAGAGTAGAACTGTGCTCCACAGGGTTTTCAATTGCTGATCTTTCAAAAGTAGTTCACCAGGCCTTTCTTCTGAGGAATCTCTGGGTGGACTCAAACAGCCAACATTTCAGTTAGCAGCTGAGTGTGTTCACTGTTTGCACCACCCAGGGACTCCAAAGCAGCCCAGGGCCCCCCTCATCCCCACAGGTGGGCAGCACCCCCTGGCCTGAGGAGGCCTCAGACCACTGAAGCCACAGCCTGGGCCATCTGATGTACCAGACCGTCAGGAGCAAACTCATTTTGTCCCAGTCCCATGTTTCCCCAGGTAGGCTGGACACAGCAGCCAGGATTCCCCTGGCAGCAGGGGCCACCGCATCAATGATTGATTCTGCAGGAGGTAGCGGGGTAGTATTTCTGTAAGAAGGGGTCTTGAAGCCTGGCCTAGGCCTGGGAAGACCCCCCTGGTTGCTGGGTTGGGCTGGTGGGCACTGTTCAGCGCAGCACCGTGAGCAGGGCTGAAGAGTCACTTCCTGCTCTTGCCCTGCAGCTCCCTAGGATGACAGAGGTGGTCACATGGCCATGCACCACTTGAAGGGAGCCTTCCTCCAAAGTGGGTGGGGGTGCGGTGTGCACAGGAAAAGCTTTCAGATCCTTCTGGTAGGTCTGTCAGGCAGAAAGCCCTGTCATATTTATATGCCCTCGTCTGATGGCCTGCCTGGATGGCACAGTGGTCACCAGCATAGATTCGGGACTCAGCAGGCTGGGCTGTAGCCTGGGCCCCCTACTTATTGCTGTGTGATGGGGGTTCAGTGCCCCTCTGGAGCCCTTTCCCTGCCTCTAGCCCTGGGTGAAGTCTGTGTGGATGGAAAGAAGTCCCATGCACCTGGCAAGGGCTGGGTAAGTGGGAGCCTGGAAGACTGTGACTCTCACCAGCAGGGCTACTGAGTCACCCACACAGTGCCGTTGGGTGGATTAGAAAATGGCACCCCTTTCTCCCACCACCCGTCTGGCAGTTTGTTGTACTATTGTGGCTTGTGTGTTGCTGTGATGCTGGAAGCTATGCCACCAGTATTTCAAATACCAGAAGAAATCACCCATGGTGGACAGGTTTCAGCAGAGCTTCCAGACTAAGACAGACTAGGAAGAAAGGCCTAGTGATCTATTTCTGAAAAATAGCCAAGGAAAGCCTTATGGATTATAAAAGAAGATGGTCCAACTTTGGACATGTCATCAGGAGGGATCAACAGCTGGAGGAGAGGTAAAGCAGAAGGCCAGCAAGGGTGTGGAGACCCTCAGTGAGATGGATGGGTACAGTAGCTGCAACGATGGACTGGATCATGCCAGTGATTGTGAGGATGATGCAAGACTGGGCAGCATTTCATTCTGTTGTACATGATGTTGCCACAAGTCAGAGTCAACTCAATGGTAACGATCTATCACTATCTACCCCTTCCTCAAGGCATTTCATATGCTCTGCCATCATGCTGATTTTATAAAAACAAGACACCCTTTTGCAGTGGCTGTCGCCACCAGTGTGCGTATCTACCAGGTCCAGGTCATGAGTGGTGCTCCTGGATATGTGCCCCTGTGCAGGAAACACCCTGCCCAACTACTGCTGGCAGCCCTGCACAGGATAGCCCCCACATGGGCAGATGGCCCATTTGTTTTACCAGGAGCAAGCATATGCTTGGGGGCTCCTTTCCTGCTCCACACCTGTGGGGCCTTCTGCCTTCAGAATGATCCAAAAAACACTGGCTCTGGATTTGGGGGCCTGGGTCTCAAGCCTGCCTCATGGCTGAAGGACCAGTGACATTGGGGTGCCAATCCTGCCTGGCAGGAGGATTGAGGAGATGCATGAATATGCTTGTTCTTCCCTGTGGTCAGCAGCTAGGCAGCTCCCACCAGGCTGGGGCCCAAGGCTGGCTGAGCTCATCCCCAGGTGGTTTGGTTTTTATTATTTTTTTATTTTCATTGTGCTTTAGATGAAACTTTACAGAGCAAATTAGTTTCTCATTCAACAATTTGTACACAAATTATTTGCAACCTCCACAAGGTGTCAACACTCTCCCCTTCCACACCTCAATTCCCCATTTCTATCTGTCCATTTTCCCTGTCCCTCCCTGTCTTCTCGTCATTGCTTTTGGGCAGGTGTTGCCCTTTTGGTCTATACATGATTGAACTAAGAAACACTTTCCTCGTGTGTTATTGTTTGTTTTATAGACCTGTCTAATCTTTGACTGAAGGGTGGTTTTTTAACATAACAGCTTTATTGAGATATAGTCCACATACCATAAAAATTCACCCAGTTCAAATGTACAATGAATGATTTTTAGTATCTTCACAGAGTTGTACAACCATCACCACGATCTAATTTCAGAACATTTTCATCACACCAGAAAGATACCCTGAACCCATTAGCAGTCACCCCCCTGGCAACCACAAATCTACTCTGTGTCTCTACAGAATTACCTGTTCTGGACATTTCATATAAATGGAATCATGTGATATTTGTCCTTTTGTATCTGGCTTCTTTCACTTAGCATGATGTTTTTAAGAGTCATCCACCTTGTTGCATGTATAATTTTATTCTCTTTTATGGCTGAATAATATTCTACTTTTGTCTATCCATTCACCAGTTGATGGACATTTGGGTTGTTTCCCTCCCTAGAGTTTTGAGGCCTCAACAGTTCTGGGGTCTTTCCAGCAGAGGGGGCTGTTTAGTCTCCCACCTTGCCTTCCAGAAAAGGGACTTTTTGGCCTTCAGGAGGAGTCTCTGAGTAGTCCAAACTGTAGCACCCCTGGCTGCTAACTGAAAGGATGGTGGTTGCCGTCCACCCAGAGGTACATCAGAAGAAAGGCCTGGTGATCTACTTCCAAAAAAATTAGCCACTGAAAATCCTACGGAGTACACCTCTACTCTGACACACATGGGGTCGCCATGAGTTGGAGTCAACTTGACAGCAAGTGGTTGGTTGGCCTTGGGGAGGAGTTTGCTGGAACTGTGGCCTGGGCTAATGGCCTGCTGGGACTGCTGCTGAGAGTGTGTGAAGATGTGTGTGTGTGTGTGTGTGTGTGTGTGTGTGTATGTAGTTTAATTTTAAAATATAAACTATAATCACATCCCAGAATATGTGGAAAGTTGAGGGGAAACATGACCAATAACTTGGGATTCAAGATGGCTGCCTAGTCAGATGCACCATGCTGGCCCTCTACAGCAAAGACCTGTGAAACAAAGTGTAAAAGATACAGATGACAACCCCGGAACCCTAAGCATCAAATGAAAGGATATAGAATTAGATCAAACACCGATTAGAAAAAGAAACCGAAGGACAGCAGCGAACAGGGAGAGATACGGAGTGGAGGCCCAGCCCAGCCAGTCCGGCACAACAGGGCCATTTTGAGACAAAGCCAGCAGTGACCCTGGGTGAGGAGCATAGGAATACAACATCATAGAACTCCCAATAGGAGACAGAGAAACTGCGAAGACATACCCAGAGTGAAGAAAGGTGAGCAGGACACGAACTGGAGCTAAGGAGAGAAAGTACAGGAAAGAAGATGAGAGCAGCAGGGATCCTGGCATACACAGAGCAGGGAGGAAATCAGGATCAGACACAAGGTGACTCTCCAGAGGCAGTAACTGACCAATAGGGTGGGTGGCAAATATGGAGCAATAGATACGCCTCCCTTTTTAAAAATTTTTTTATCTCGCCTGCCCCTGGCTGCCCGCCCTGCCCCTCCCCTGTCAGAATGAGATGGGCAACATTACAGTAGAACCAGCTGAGATAAAAAGGATTATAACAGAATACTAGGAAAAACTCCAACAAATTTGAAAACCTAGAAGAAATGGACAAATTTCTAGAAACCCACTATCTTAAACTAACACAAACTGAAGTAGAAAATTTAGACAGGCCCATAACAAAAGAAGAAACTGAAGAGATCATAAACATCCCCCACCTCCAAAAAAAAAAAAAAAAAAAAAAAAAAACTGGCCCAGATGGCTTCACTGGAGAATTCTACCAAACATTCAGAGAAGAGTTCATACTAATCCTACTCAAAATATTCCAGAACACAGACAAGGAAAGAATACTCCTAAATTCATTCTATGAAGCCAGAATAACCCTGATACCAAAGCCAGGCAAAGACACAGCTAAAAAAAATATAGAGAGACAAATATACCTCATGAATATAGACACAAAAATTTTCAACAAAATCTTAGCCAAGAAAATTCAACAGCATATCAAAAAAATAATAATAATACACCACGACCAAGTAGGATTCATGCCAGGTATGCAAGTATGGTTTAACATTAGAATATCAACGTAATTTACCACATAAATAAAACAAAGGAAAAGAATCACATGATCATCTCAATCAATGCAGAAAACGCATTTGATAAAGTCCAACACCCATTCTTGATAACAACTCTCAGCAAAATAGGAATAGAAGGGAAATTCCTCAACATAATAAAGGGCATCTATACAAAACCAACAGCCAACATTACTCTCAATGGAGAGAGACTGAAAACACTCCCTTTGAGAATGAGAACTAGGCAAGGATATGCTTTATCACCACTTTTATTCAATATTGTACTGGAAGTCCTAGCTAGAGCAATAAGGCAGGAGAGGGAAATAAAAGGAATCCAAATTGGTAAAGAAGTAAAACTATCCCTACTTTTTGACAACATGATCCGATACATAGAAAATCCCAGAGTGTCTACAAGAAAGCTACTGGAACTAATAGAAGGATTTAGCAAAGTGGCGAGGTACAAGATTAAAATACAAAAATCAGTCAGAGTCCTCTATGCTAACAAAGAGAACTCTGAAAAGGAAACCAGGAAAATAATACCATTTACAATAGCCCCCCAAAAGATAAAATTCTTAGGACTAAACCTAACTAAGGATGTAAAACATTTATACAAAGAAAACTACAAAACACTACTTCGAGAAACCAAAAGAGACCTACATAAATGGAAAAACATACCATGCTCATGGATAGGAAGACTTAATATTGTGAAAATAACAATATTACCCAAAGCGATTGATGAATATAATGCAATTCCAATCCAAAATCCAACAACATTCTTTAATGACATGGAAAAACTAATCACCAAATTTATATGGAAAGGGAAGAGGCCCCGGATAAGTAAAGCATTACTGAAGAAGAACAAAGCAGGAGGCCTCTCATTACCCAATCTCGGAATCTACTATACAACCACTGTAGTCAAAACAGCCTGGTACTGGTACAACAATAGACACACAGACCAATGCAACAGAATTGAGAACCTAGAAATAAAACCATCTACCTATGGCCAGTAAATCTTAGACAAAGTGTTGAAATCCATTAAATCGGGAAGAGATAGTCTAACAAATGGTGATGGTAAAACTGGATATCCATTTGCAGAAAAATGAAACAGGATCCATACCTCATACCGTACACAAAAACTAACTCAAAATAGATCAAAGACCTAAGTGTAAAACCTAAAACCATAAAGATCATGGAAGAAAAAATGGGCAAATGTAGGGGCCCTGATTTATAGCATAAATAGACTATCAACCATAACTAAAAATGTACAAACAGCAGAAGATAAACTAGACAATTGGGACCTCCTGAAAATCAAATACTTATGTTCATCAAAAAACTTTTCCAGAAGAGTAAAAAGAGAACCCGCAGACTAGTAAAAAAATTTTGGCTACAACATATCTGACAAGGGTCTAATCTCTAAAATTTATAGAAAACTCCAACAACTCAACAAGAAAAAGGCAAACAGCCCAATTAAAAAATGGGCAAGACTTCTGGGCAACATGGTGCTATAGACAGAAGCACCAAGCCATCCCTCCACAGCAAAGGTCCGAAAAACTAAGTCAAACAGAGACACATGTCAATCCTGAAACCCTAAGCATCAAATGAAGAGATAAAGTACTCAACCAAGCACCTGACAGAAATAGAAACTGACAGAGAACAGAGAGCAAGGAGAGATACGTGCAGAGGTCCCCTATCAGCTAACGCAGCATGGATCCACCATCTTGGACTCCTATCGGAGATCGGCGAACAGGGGGTATGAGAAAGCAGCTTGACAGAGCTTCCAGCAGGAGACAGAACAACCGGTAACCAGCAATATACACTTTCCAACCCCCCACCCTTCTTCACACCCACTCAGCCTCCTCTGCTTCCTGTGGCCACAGTCTCTTGGCAACGAAGCACTGGCGTCACGCAGAGCTGCTTGGATTCCACTTGCCCTCACTGGTTGGCCCCCTGAGTGTCATTTGCCAGCTGCTGGTGTTGCTTTTCCCCCTTCTTTAGATTTCTTCCTTACCTCTCACCACCTCCCCCTCCTTTCTCTCAATATACCTGGCTCCGTGTGCCAACTTTACTTCTTCCTGAAAGACTGCGAAACACTGCTTGACTGTAAAATTCCTTCCTGGCCCATGACACCACACAGGTGGGTCACCTGGGGCTTTTTTTGGTTTCTTTGTTCTGATTTGTTCTGTTTTGATTTGTCTGTTTTCTTTCTCTTTTCTTGGCTTGGAAGCTCCTTCTAGCCAGGCAGTACTGCACAGCTTGGGAGCTACTCCATTACTGTATTTATACACACAGTGGTATCACTGGGGTCATTTCTTTCTTCTTAGTTTTGGTTTTTGTGTTTTTTCGGGGTTTTTTTTTTCTTTCTTTGTTTTGTTTTCTGTTCTCTGTCTTTCCCTTTTTGTCTTTCTTCATTTATCAATTTCTCATCTTGCTATACTTAACTTCTCTTCCTGTCTCCTGAATACCTGGGGCATGTGTGACACCTCTTCTAACCAGGCTGTACCTCATGGCCTGGGAGCAACTTCCCCAGTCTCCGTAGCTGCAGCGGTGGGATCCCTGGAGGCTTTTCTTTGCTTTTTTTTTTTTCCTAATTTTTATTCATTCATTTTTTTCTTTTATCTGTTTTCTTTTCTTTTTTTTTTCCTTTTTTTCCCTCCATTTCTCACTCTCATCTCTCCACTCCAATGGCAAGCTGCCTTACCACTCTTTTTTGTTTCCGTGTATGTTTTTGGCTCCTGTTCCTCTCTCCTCTCTCTCCTCTTTCCCATACTCAGCTCCACACATCACAATCTACCCCCTCCTTCCTGTCTACCTGCACCATGCACTAAACATCACACCCCCCAGCAGCACAGGGAGGGCCTACCGGAACCTGCCCTGCACTGATTCCCAGCCCGGCCTGTCAACCCTAGTACATGCCACAAACAACCCATCCCAGCAAATTCCCTTCACCTGGACCTTCCCTGCTGTGCCATACCTGAGTGATTGACCCTGCCCATTGGAGAAGGAGGTGAAAAGTATCGTGCCTACAGATGAGCAAACAACAAAGAACGCACAGCCCGCCTGCTCAGATATAACCAAATAAAACAAAAAAGCAGGATGAAACAAATCTATCATCAATAAATGAGGAAAATAACTACAAAATGCCCTGAAGACAGGAGACAATTTCAAAACATATACGAAAACAGGACAGGACGGTTCCAGTAACTGTCCAAAATAAAACACCAGATGACTTTCCAGTAGAAGAAAAGGCACTAGAACTACCTGATAGGGAATTCAAATCACTAATATTCAGAGCTGTACAAAAGTTGAAGCAAAAAGCAGACAAAAATGAGGAAAAAATAGACAAATTCATGGAAAATACAGACCAAAAAATGGAAGAATTCAAGAAAATAATACTGGAACAAAATGCTAAAATAAATTTACAACTAGAAATCATACAAAAACAACAATTAGAAATCCAAAAGATAAACAAAAAGATTTCAGAAATGGATAGTGTCATAGAAGTGCTGAGGAGCAGGTTTGAAATGATAGAAGATAGAATCAGTGAAATTGAAGAAAAAAACTTGGCTACAACTCTGAGGAAAAATCAGAAAAAAGAACAAAGAAAAATGAAGAGACCCTGAGAATTATGTGGGATACAATCGAAAGCAAAAATATTTGAGGGATCGGAGTTCCAGAACAGGGGGAGAAAACAGAAAACACAGAGAGGATCACTGAATAACTTCTACATAAAACTTTCCCAATATCATGAAAGATGAAAAGCTAACCATCCAAGAAGCTCAATGAACCCCATATAGGATAGACTCCAAAAGAAAATCACCAAGGCATATCATAATTACACTTGCTAAAACCAAATACAAACAAAGAATCCTTAGAGCAGCTTGAGAAAAATGAAAAGTCATGTACAGAGGAGAAACAATAAGACTAAACTTGGATTATTTGGCAGAAACCAAGCAGGCAAGAAGGCAATGAGATGACATATATAAAACCTTGAAAGAAAAAAATTGCCAGCCAAGAATAATATATCCTGCAAAACTCTCATTCAAATATGATGGTGAAACTAGGACATTTCCAGATAAACAGAAATTAAGGGACTATGTAAAAACCAAACCAAAATTACAAGAATTATTAAAGGGAGTCCTTTGATCAGAGAACAAACTACATCAGACCACAGGCTAAATCTAGGACATAGGATTGTACCAGCCAGATACCAACCTAGGAAATGAACTCTCAAGGACTATCCAAAACCAAAAGAATTACAACAGGGAATCAGAGAGGTTAATCTGTAAATGACAACAACATCAGAACAATAAAAGAGGGAATAAATGGTGTAGGTATAGAACCTTCTAATGGAGAGGAAGGCAAGGCAATACCAAGTAATAATAGACTGGTTCAAACCTAGGAAGATAAGGGTAAATTTCAAGGTAACCACAAAGAAAGTTAACAAACCTACTCATAAATATAAAGAAAAAAAACATAAAGTCTCAGTAAAAACAAAATCTACAAAAACAAAAGAAATGAAAAAAATGCACAAATGGAATTCAGCACAGGAGAGTAAGAAGACAAAGAAAACGTCAGTACCACAAAAAAAAAAAGCACTACAAAATGACAGCAATAAACTCACAACTATCAATAATTAGAATGAATGTAAATGGCCTAAATGCACCCATAAAGAGATGGAGAGTGACAGAATGGATAAAAAAACAGGATCCATCAATATGCTGTCTACAAGAGACACACCTTAGAAACCAAGATGTAAATTTATTAAAAATCAAAAGATGGAAAAAATTTATCAAGCAAACAGCTACCAAAAAACAGCACGAGTGGCAATAACACTCTCGGATAAAATAGACTTTAAAACAAAATCCACCATAAAAGACAAAGAAGGGCACTATATAATGATTAAGGGGGTGATCCATCATGAAGACATAATGATAATAAACATCTATGCACCAATGACAGGGCTCCCAAATACATAAAACAAACTCTAACAGAACTGAAAAGAGAAATTGACAGTTTCACAATAATAGTAGGAGACTTCAACACACCACTGTTGGTAAAGGACAGAACATCTACAAAGAAACTCAACAAAGATACGGAAGACTTAAAGAGCACAAATCAGCCAACTTCACCTCATAGACATATATAGAACACTACACCCAACAGCTGCAAAGTACACATTCTTTTCCAATGCACATGGAACACTCTAGAGAAGAGACAACATCTTAGGCACAGAGAAATCTTCAAAAAGATCCAAAACGTTGGGGGAATACAAACTATCTTCTCCAACCACAATGCGATCAAGGTAGAAATTAACAACAGGAAGAGCAAGCAAAAAATCAATTACATGGAAACTGAATAACACCTTGCTTAAAAACCACTGGGTAATAGAATAAATCAGGGATGGAATAAAAAATGTCCTAGAATCAAAGGAGAGTGAAAACACATCATACCAAAACCATTGGGACACAACAAAGGCAGTCCTCAGAGGACAATTTATAACAATAAATGCACACATCAAAAAAGAAGGGAAAAAATCATAACATTAACTACA
>NW_004444093.1:3142598-3151126 GCF_000243295.1 Trichechus manatus latirostris | reverse complement strand
TCAGGGAACATCTAGCTCAATTGGCATAACACAGTTTACAAAGAAAATGTTCTACATTCTACCTTGGTGAGTAGCATCTGGGGTCTTAAAAGCCTGTGAGCAGCCATCTAAGATACTTCATTGGTCTCACCCCTTCGGGAGCAAGGGAGAATGAAAAAAACAAGATACAAGGAAAAGATTAGTCCAAAGGACTAATGGACTACAACTACCACGGCCTCCACCAGACTGAGTCCAGCACAACTAGATGGTGCCCAGCTACCACCACTGACTGCTCTGACGGAGATCACAACAGAGGGTCCCAGACAGAGCTGGAGAAAAACACAGAACAAAATTCTAACTCACAAAAAAAGACCAGACTTACTGGCCTGACAGGGACTTGAGAAACCCCAAGAGTATGGCCCCGGGACACCCTTTTAGGTCAGTAATGAAGTCACTCCCGAGGTCCACCATTTAGCCAAAGATTAGACAGCCCCATAAAACAAAATGAGACTAATGGGGCACAACAGTCCAGGGACAAGGACTAGAAGGCAGGAGGAGATAGGAAAGCTGGTAATAGGGAACCCAAGGTTGAGAAAGGACAGTGTTGACACGTCGTGGGGTTGTTAACCATTGTCATAAAACAATTTGTGTACTAACTGTTTAATAAGAAACTATTTGTTCTGTAAACCTTCATCTAAAGTACAACAAAAAAAAAATTTTTAATAAAAAAAATGGGCAAAGGACATGAACAGACACTTCACCAAAGAAGACATGATGGCAGCCAACAAATACATGAAGAGATGCTCGAGATCATTAGCCAATAAAAAAAGACAAACCAAACCCGTTGCCGTCAAGTCAATTCTGACTCATAGCGACCCTATAGGTAGATGCAAATCAAAACTACAATGAGATAGCATGTCACACTGGTAAAAATGGCACTAATCAAAAAAAAAAAAAAAAAAAACAAACAGAAAACAACAAATACTGGAGAGGTTGTGGGGAGATTGGAACTCTCATAAACTGCTGGTGGGAATGTAAAATGGTACAACCACTATGGAAAACAATATGGCACTTCCTCAAAAAGCTAGAAATAGAAAGTGCTGTTATAAGTACCACAAGCTGTAGTACATACTCACAATGGAATACTAAGTAACGTTAAAGAATAGCAATGAATCCATGAAACAGCTCACAACATGGATCAACCTGGAGGATATTATGCTGAGTGAAATAAGTCAATCACAAAGAGACAAATATTGTATGAGACCATTATTATAAAAAGTCAAGAAAAAGTTTTCACACAGACAGAAACATTTGTGAGGGAATTAAAGAAAAACTGAGGTACCTGATATGGTCTGAAATGGCCAGTTTGAGGATTGTGTGTGATTCTTTGCTTGCCGGTTCCTTTTTCACCCTAGCAGCAGCCATTTTCTGCACTGTTTCTAAGAGAGAAATGTCTGGTGGTGACGATGTGACTACACTGTGACCCCCTCCCTGTCACATATCCGTGTATTTGCCACCCTGTAACCAATCTAAGAAAGAAATGTATACTCTATTAAGCCAATTACCTTACGGAGCTTGTCACAGGAAGTCCTTCTTACAAGTTCCACTACAGGAATTCATGCTTCATGAGTTCCCACCACAGAAATATTTCTTTTAAGGAGTTCCTGCCACCAGAAGCCCTACCTTAAAATGATCTACTACCAATTGAGTAATGTCTTTCAATGATTTAAGCCCATAATCACCAATCAAGTAATGTATTTCAGTGATCTAAGATTGCAAATATCAATCAAGTAATGCGTTTCACATCCATCGTTCTGCTCCTATAAAATGTCACTGCCGAGTTGCCGTTTTGAATTACTGAATTCTACCACATGGGGTTCAGTCGATTCCCAGCTCAAGCTGTCTCTTTTCTTTCAATAAATCTCTCAATTTTATATTAATCAGAGTACAGATGGTTACTTTATGACATTTAATGGTATAGTCGGCAGCATTATGAGGAATATTATCTCTGCATTCCCAAGAAGTCATGGAACTGGCTCGCCCTGGTACCAGCAAGGGTTCCTTGTGCCCAGAACCATCTCCTCAAATTCTCCAGGTTCACTGGAGGTAAGCCTCTCAGATCAAAGCCTCCACTTATTGCAAAGATGGCTCTTTGAGAGATTTATTGGCTATCTTTTCACTATACTTTTCTTTTCTGTTCATGTGCTGAGCATCTCACTGGTTTCATTACCAAATTAAGTTTGGTGGGGCTGCCATCTCGCGGCCAGTCTACTTTACTGAACTCCGTTTACTTTTTGGTGCACCACAGGGATTTTTTGCAAGCATTTAGGTCTTTAATACTTGCAAGTTTCTCCATGAGATGAGGAATGCCACCTCCAAGACTGAAGCAGGATCCCGTAAGGGAACTCCTGCTGATTATATGACTAAGCATTATGGCCCTGGTTTGGTCTTGTATTTAAGCCAATGGCATGCTCTTACAGAGGGAAATTTAAAGGACTAATGGTAATTGTGAGGGTCATTTCACTTAGTTGAACTTTCTGCGCAGCAAATTAGAGGCTAAGGGTTTACAAATAAAACTAAAGCAATGAGAGGCATTTTTGTAATTGGTCCTTGGAAGTTTGCAAGCAAAATCATAATGATAAATTCACCTCCTTGCAGGAAAGTGTTTCAAAACAAGCTAAACAAATTAAAGAATTACAGTGTTAGAGTTCTGTAACCTCAATGACTATCTACCTGGCAGCAGCCCCTATACCCTCCCTTTCCCAAAATGGCTCCCTTTCCCAAAATGGTTTCCTTTCTGAAAATGATGAAGTCCCCAGGGTCGGTAGTCCAACCACAGCCTCTGACACCCACCTCCCCTCCTTTCCCTCTGCCCCTCCAGCAATTACTCCCCTGTTCCCCTCTCTACATACCTACTCCACTGAAACCCCCCTCCCCCACACTGAACCTCCATATTATCTCAAGGAACCTCTAGAAGTAAAAGCTGTTTGTGAAATGCCTTTTAAAATTAAATATCCTGAAGAGGCTCAGAAGCCACCACAAGTTACTTTTGCCCCTTGGTTTAAAGCGGAACTTCGTGCTATTGTGAAGGAACTTCCTAATCATGAAGATCCTCACAAATTCACTCAAGAATTTAGAATCTTGGCTGATACCTCTGAACTTGGTCTGGTAGACTTATATAATTTAATAAATTCACTGATAGGACCAGGTGACACTCAAAGGTGGATGGAAAAGGCCTGATGGAAAACTCCTATAGATTCCTAACCATCTGACCTAACATTCCTGACGTGGAAATAGTAGCACAGACCAGAGCTATTGTCACAAACCTTATAAAAGCTATCCCAAAGGTTTTTCCCCCAAAATAGATTGGACCAAGGTTCAGGTTACAAACAAAATGAAAATGTTTATGATAATAGGGACTGTTTGACCAGACTTTTTCAAGAACACTTTGGTTCAAAGCTGGAAGAGTCTGGATCTCATATTGCTTTCAATTCCCTTTTTACTAATGGCCTCCATCTGGAGCTTCCTGAGTTAGTAAAATACTATAAACTAGATTGGGAAAATGGAAACACTTCACAGTTAGCCACTCTAGCCTATAAGCTTTCCAAAACTCTTAAACAGCAGGCTAGAGAAGCTGAATAGAGAACTAAAGCTAAACAAAATCAACTTATGACCCTGCAATTACTGCAGTTGCAGACCCAGCCTCAGAGTAATTTACACACAGAGAACTGGTCCTCTCGACATATGGCTAACACTGGCCCAGTAACTTGCCCTTTGTTACTACTGTAAGAAACCTGGACATTTTAAAAGGGAATGTTTAAAACTAGAAAATAAACTGGGCAACCTAACACTAGATGTAGCCCAGAAGCAGATAGAATGAAGGGGCTCCAGGGACAAATCAGGAGCTTTTCCTATGGTAGCACAGAACTCTCAGGGAGAAACTATTACTCAAATAAATGGAGAACCATGAAAATTTTTAATTGACATAGGTATGACTTTATCTGTGATAAATCCCATAAATTTACAAAAACCCTTGCCTCCGAGTAATAAAACATCAAGAGTCATGGGGATTACTAATCAAGAACAGATTTTAACCCATTCCCAGCCTGTTTCTGTCTCTTTAGGTCCTATAGATGACATGCACCCATTTTTACTCAGCTTAGATACTCCAGTAAACTTAGGAAGAGATCTGTTATCCAAAGGGAATTGCCAAATAAAGTTCTCAGAAACAGGGAAAATGGTATTAGATTTACCTGAAGCCAATCAATAGATAGACTCTATGATAGAAAATACTACAAGTGAAGAAGGCTATTGCTGTTTACAAGCATTTAGCTTACCACTACAAGAAGGTCATTCTCCCACTGTATCCAATTCTATGGAATGTCTTTCTTCTGTACCTGAAACTTTATGGGCCACTGATCCCCACACGTCTGTCAGTTTCTCATACTGTGGGGGCTTGCATGTTGCTGTGATGTTGGAAGCTATGCCACTGGTATTCAAATACCAGCAGTGTTACCCATGGTGGACAGGATTCAGCTGAGCTTCCAGACTAGACAGACTAGGAATAAGGTGGTCTACTCTGAAAAAAATTAGACAGTGAGAACCTTATGAATAGCAGAGGAACGTTGTTTGATATAGTGCCGGGAGATGGGCCCCTCAGGTTGCAAGGTACTCAAATTATGAGACGAAGAGCTGCCTCCTCAAAGTAGAGTTGACATTAATGACATGAACGGAGTCAAGCTTTCAAGGCCTTCATTTGCTGATATGGCATGATTCAAAATGAGAAGAAACAGCTGCAAACATTCATTAATAATCTGAACTGGAATGTACCAAGTATGAATCTAGGAAAATTGGAAATCATCAAAAATGAAATGGAATGCTTAAAGATCAATATCCTAGGCATTAGTAAACTGAAATGAACTGGTATTGGCCATTTTGAATTGGACAATCATATGTTCTAATATGCCAGGAATGACAAACTGAAGAGGAATGGCATTGCATTCATTGTGAAAAAGAACATTTCAAAAAACACCCTGAAGCACAACTCTGTCAGTGATAGGATAATATGCTTACACTTACAAGGAAGACCAGTTAATACGACTATTATTCAAATTTATGCACCAACCACTAAGGCCAAAGATGAAGAAATTGAAGATTTTTACCAACATCTGCAGTCTGAAATTGATCGAACATGCAATTAGGATGCATTGATAATTACTGGTGTTTGGAATGGGAAAGTTGGAAACAAAGAAGGATCAGTAGCTGGAAAATACGGCCTTAGTGATAGAAATTATGCAGGAGATCGCATGATTGAATTTTGCAAGACCAACGACTTCTTCATTGCAAATACTTTTTTTCAACAACATAAATGGCGACTATACACGTGGAGCTCACTGGATGGAATACACAGGAATCAAATTGACTACATCTGTGGAAAGAGAAGATGGAAAAGCTAAATATCATCAGTCAGAACAAGGCCAGGGGCCAACTGTGGAACAGACCATCAATTCTCATATGCAAGCTCAAGTTCAAGCTGAAAAAAATTAGAACAAGTCCACAAGAGCCAAAGTACAACCCTGGGTATATTTAGAGAACATCTCAAGAATCGATTTGATGCATTGAACACTAATGACCACAGACCAGACAAATTGTGGAATGACATCAAGGACATCATATACAAAGAAAGCAAAGGTCATTAAAAAGACAAGAAAGAAAGAAAAAACCAAAATGGATGTCAGAAGAGACTCTGAAAGTTGCTCTTCAATGTCATGTAGCTAAAGCAAATGGAAGAAATGATCAAGTAAAAGAGGTGAACAGAAGATTTCAAAGGGCAGCTAGAGAAGACAAAATAAAGCATTGTATTGAAATGTGCAAAGACCTGGAGTTAGAAAACCAAAAGAGAAGAACACGTTCGGCATTTCTCAAGCTGAAAGAACTGAAGAAAAAAGCCTCGAGTTGCAATAGTGAAGGATTCTATGGGCAAAATACTGAATGATGCAGGAAGTGGCAAAAAAAGATGGAAGGAATACACAGAGTCACTGTACAAAAAATAATCAGTCGATATTCAACCATTTCAGGAGGTAGCGTATGATCAAAAACTGATGGTACTGAAGGAAGAAGTCCAAGCTGCACTAAAGACATTGGTGAAAAACAAGGCTTCAGGAATTGATGGAATATCAATTGAGATGTTACAACAAATAGATGCAACACTGGAAGTGCTCACTCATCTATGCCAAGAAATTTGAAAGACAGCTACCTGGCCAAACGACTGGAGGAGGACCATATTTATGCCTATTCCAAAGAAAGGTGTTCCAACCGAATGTGGAAAATATCGAACAATATCATTAGTATCATACTCAAGTAAAATTTTGCTGAAGATCATTCAAAAGCAGTTGCAGCAGTTCTTCCACAAGGAACTGCCAGGAATTTAAGCTGGATTCAGAAGAGGACGTGAACAAGAGATATCATTATTGATGTCAGATGGATCCAGGAGTGAAAGCAGAGAATACCAGAAAGATGTTTACCTGTGTTTTCTTGACTATGCAAAAGCATTTGACTGTGTAGATCACAACAAATTATGGATAACACCGTGAAGAATGGGAATTCCAGAACACATAATTGTGCTCATGAGGAACCTGTACATAGATCAAGAGGCAGTCGTTCAAACAGAACAAAGGGATACTGCATGGTTTAAAGTCAGGAAAGGGGTGTGTCAAGGTTGTATCCTTTCACCATACTTATTCAATCTGTATGCTGGGCAAATAGTGAGAGAACCTGCACTACACAAAAAAGAACGAGGCATTAGGATTGGAGGAAGACTCATTAACAACCTGCACTATGCAGGTGACACAACCTTGCTTGCTGAAAGTGAAGAAGACTTGAAGCACTTACAGATGAAGATCAAAGACTACAGCCTTCAGTTTGGATTACACTTCAACATAAAGAAAACAAAAATCCTTACAAGTGGACCAATAAGCAACATTATGATAAATGGAGAAAATGTTGAAGTTGTTAAGGATTTCATTTTACTTGGATCCATTATCAACACCCACAGAAGCAGCAGTAAAGAAATCAAAAGATGCATTGCATTGGGCAAAACTGCTGCAAAAGACCTCTTTCAAGTGCTGAAAAGCAAAGATGTCATTTTGAAGACTAAAGTGTGCCTGACTTAAGCCATGGTGTTTTCAATCACCTCATATGCAGGCAAAACCTGGGCAATGAATAAGGAAGACCAAAGAATTGATGCTTTTGAATTCTGGTGTTGGCGAATAATATACCATGGACTTCCAAAAGAACAAACAAGTCTGTCTTGCTAGAAGTACAGCCAGAATGCTCCCTAGAAGTGAGGATGGTGAGACTTCATCTCACATACTTTGAACATGTTATCATGAGGGACCAATCCCTGGAGAAGGACATCATGCTTGGTAACGTAGAGGGTCAGTGAAAAAGAGGAAGACCCTCAATTAGATGGATTGACACAGTGGCTGCAACAATGGGCTTAAGCATAACAACAATCATGACGATGGCACAGGACTGGGCAGTGTTTCATTCTGTTGTACACAGGGTCACTGTGAGTTAGAATCAACTTGATGGCACCTAACAACAACAACAAATTCTACCGGTGTTGGTCGGGTCCTATCAGCTGAACCAATTAAAATTCAAATAGATAACTCTAAACCTTACCTAAAATTTCTTGATACCCTTTAAAATGGGAAGCTAAGGAAGGACTTGTTGGTATAATTGAAGACTTTTTCGCTAAAGGCTTAATAATCCCTTGCATCAGTCCTTGCAACACTCCAGTTTTCACCTGTTAAGAAACCCAACAATCGAGGCTGAAGATTTGTACAAGACTTGCACGCTGTTAATCATATAGTAATTCCAAGATTCCCCATAGTTCCTAATCCTCACCTGCTCCTCTCTAATGTTCCCCCTGAAGTGACTCAATTTATTTTTTTATTGTTGTAGTTTAAATGAAGCTTACATTTCAAGTTAGTCTCCCATACAAAAATTCACACATACATTGTTATGTGACCCTAATTTCTCTCCCTATACTGTGACAGCACACTCCTCCTTTCCACCCCTGATTCCCCATGTCCTTGCAACCAGCTCCTAACCCTCTCTGCCATCCCATCTCACCTCTGGACAGAAGGTAACCATTTAGTCTCATATATCTACTTGAGCTAAGAGGCACACTCACGAATATCACTTTATATCCCACAGTCCAGTCCAATCTCTGTCTGAAGAGCTGGCCTCGGAAATTGTTTTAGTTCTGGGCTGATAGAGAATCCAGGGACCATGCTTTCCGGGGTTCCTCCAGTCTCAATAAGACCATTAAGTCTGGTCTTCTTACTAGAATTTGAGTTCTGCACCCCACCTTTCCCCTGCTCCATCAGGGACTCTGTTGTGTTCCCAGTCAGGGCAGTCATTGGTGGTGGCTTGGCACCATCTAATTCTTCTGGTCTCAGGCTGATGAAGTCTCTGGTTTATGTGGCCCTTTCTGTCTCTTGGGCTAATACTTTCCTTGTGTCTTTGGTGTTCTTCAATTTCCT
>NW_004444093.1:3140265-3141559 GCF_000243295.1 Trichechus manatus latirostris | reverse complement strand
CGCTGATCAGATTTGTTGTAGCCAAAAATTTTTTCCCAGTCTGTAGGTTGTCTTTTGACTCTTTTGGTGAAGTCTTTTGATGGGCGTAAGTGTTTGATTTTTAGGAGCTCCCAGTTATCTAGTCTCTCTTCTGGTGCTTGTGCATTGTTACTTATGGTACATATTGTGTTCATGCCATGTATGAGGGCTCCTAGCGTTCTCCCTATTTTTTTCTTCCATGATCTTTTTATTTTTTATTTTATATTTAAGTTTTTGATTCATTTTGAGTTAGTTTTTGTGCATTGTGTGAGGTATGGGTCTTGTTTCAGCTTTTTGCAGATGGATATCCAGTTATGCCAGCACCATTTGTTAAAGAGACTGTCTCTTTCCCAATTAATGGGCTTTGGGCCTTGTCAAATATCAGCTCCTCACAGATGGATGAATTTATGTCTGGATTCTCAATTCTGTTCCATGGGTCTCTGTATCTGTTGTTGAACCAGTACCAGGCTGATTTGACTACCATGGCAGTATAATAGGTTCTAAAATCAGGTAGTGTGAGGCCTCCCACTTTATTCTTCTTCTTGAGTAATGCTTTACTTATTTGGGGCCTCTTCCCTTTCCATATGAAGTTGGTGATTTGTTTCTCCATTTCATTAAAAAATGCTGGTGGAATTTGGATCCGGATTGCCTTGTATCTGTAGATCACTTTGGGTAGAATTGACATTTTCACAATGTTGAGTCTACCTATCCATGAGCAAGATATGTTTTTCCACTTCCATATGTCTCTTTTGGTTTCTTGCAGTAGTGTCTTGTAGTTTTCATTGTTTAGGTCTTTTACTTCTCTGGTTAGATTTATTCCTAAGTATCTTATCTTCTTGGAGGCTACTGTAAAAGGGTATTGATTTGGTGACTTCCTCTTCGGGGTTCTCTTTGTTAGTGTAAAGGAATCTAACTTATTTTTATGTTTGTCTTGTATCCTGAAACTTTGCTGAAATCTTCTATTAGTTCCAGAAGGTTCCTTGTGAATTCTTTGGGGTTTTCTGTGTATAAGTTCATATCACCTGAAAATAGAGATACTTTTACTTATTCTCTACCAATCTGGAAGCCTTTTATTTCTTTATCTAGCCTAACTGCTCTGGCTAGGACCTCCAGCACAATGTTGAATAAGAGTGGTCATAAAGTGCATCCTTGTCTGGTTCCCATTCTCAAGGGGAATGCTTTCAAAGTCTCTCCGTTTAGGATGATGTTGGCTGTTGGCCTTTAATTATATTGAGGAATTTCCCTTCTATTCCTATTTTGCTGAGAGTTTTTATCA
>NW_004444093.1:3126448-3138056 GCF_000243295.1 Trichechus manatus latirostris | reverse complement strand
TATTTGAGAGACAGTTTTGCTGGATATATAATTCTCAGCTGGCAGTTTTTTTCCTTCAAGGCTTTATATATGTCATCCCATTGCCTTATTGCCTGCATTGCTTCTGCTGAGTAGTCCAAGCTTTGAAGTGACTCACTTTAGGGTAGCCAATCTTTGCAGTGCTTTTTTTTTTTTTTTTTTTTTTTTAAGCATTCCAGTCCATCTAGAAAGTCAATATTTGTTTGCCTTTACTTGGGGGGACCAACAATTTACCTGGACTGCCATGTCCCAAGGTTAGTCTCTCACCCCTTTTTCTCAGATTTTACATGCAGATTTATAGACTTTACAGTTCACTCAGTGGTCTATATTATTACAATGTGTGGATGATTTACCAGTCTGTTCTAATTGTCAACAGGCATGTCTTATTGATAGCATCCTGTTGTTACAACATTTGAGTAGAGCAGGTCACAAAGCCTCCAGAGAAAAATTACACTCAGTCCAACCTTTTGTTAAGTACTTGGGGCATATTGTTTCAGGGAAAGGGGTCACTATAGACCCCAAAAGAAAACAGACCATCTTAGTTTATCCTGTCCCTACCAGCAAGATACAGTTAAGAGGATTTGTAGGACTCTGAGGCTATTGTATAACTTGAATATCTAACTTTTCTTTGCTGGCTCAACCTCTTTACCATTATCTACGGTGTTCAGAGCTTGACCCCTTCCACCTATCTGAGGATGGCTGAAAGGCCGTCACTCGATTAAGAAAAGCATTAATTAACACTCCTGCTCTGGGGTTTCCTAATTATAATTTAGACTTTTCACTCTTTGTCCCTGAGATTTCTGGGAATGTTCTAGGAGTCCTCACTCAAAAACATGTAGAACAACTGAGACCCATTGGTTATTACAGCATCCAGCTGGACCCTGTCACAAGGGCTTACCCTCTTTGTCTTTAAGCAGTCACTGCAACCACTAGACTAGTCGAGACCACAGCAGATATTGTTTTAGGAAATTTTCTTAATGTTTATGTCCCTTATGCGGTGTCAGCCATTTTAAATTCAACACTTACTCAACACCTGTCGGCCAGCAGGCTGACTTCTTATAAGCTACTCCTTTTGGCTGCTTGTAATATTCAGTTACATAGTGTAACCTCTCTGAATCCAGCTACATTGTTACCTTTACCTACGAATGATGACCATCCACCCATGATTGCTTAAATCTTACTGAACAGCTTTTGTCTCCTAGACCACATTTACAAGAAGCCCTATTGTCAAATTCTGATTTGGTTCTACGTGTTGATGGGTCATATTTAAAGCCTTAACCTACCAGCTCTCATTACCCGGGAGGATATGCCATGACTACCTCAACCAAGGCCCTCGAAAGTGGCACCCTTCCTGAAGTCACTTCAGCTCAGCAAGGTGAACCAATTGCACTCACGAAGGCTTGCAAACTGGCTTCTGGATGGTCAGTGACTATTTTTACAGATACTAGGTATGTTTTTGGAGTGACTCATGATTTTTGTGTGTTATGGAAACAAAGGTGGTTCCTAACTTCTTCTGGGATCCAAATTAAAAATGGGCCCTTAGTAGCAGACTTCTTAGAAGCCCTTTTGCTCCCCCTTTGACATTTCTATAATTAAAATCCAGGCCCACCAATCCAAAGGAGCTCCACGAACTGAGGAAATTAAAGGAAACGACTTAGCTGACAGAGCCGCTAAACATGCCACTTCCCAATCACCCTTTAAAGATGCCACCCTCATTCATCACCAGGATAATTCCACTCATGATCATGATGAAAAGGAGGGAATAGATAGTAATAATAAAACAATTAGGACACTTGTAAATATGGCACCTGTAAAACGCCGCCTACTAAAATTTCACCTGAGAGAAATTTCAGAATCGTTTTTTAAACACCAACAATTAGCCCTACAGAGGAGATCAGAGAATGGAAATAGGCCGACTGTCATCAAATCCAACCATTAAATTGTGGATCAGGCCTAATTAAAAAACCCATCTTGCCAGAATTCTTACATGTTCCTATAGTAGAAATTACTGGCATGGTAATATAGGAATAATGACAGATGAACTAATCAGGGCTTTAGAATCCCATTGGTGGGGAGATTTTTCTGTCACTGTAGATCTTTTTTTTCTCATAGTTTTAAAAATCACACCCACTCTTGTTTCAATCTTGTCAATGCTCCTCACAAGCTTTTAACAGTTACGTTCATTTTTATGAAGCCGAATGCTTGAATGGCAGATTGATTTTATCCAACTTCCCCCCTCAAGTGGTTAAAAGTTTGTATTAATAATGATTTGTAGGTTTTCTTACTGGGTAGAAGCTTTCCCAAGTTGTTGAACTACTGCCATTTTTGTGTCTAAGAAACTTCTTGGGAACATCATCCCCACTTGGTGAGCCCCAAGGGTCCTTTGTAGTGACCAAGACACCCATTTCACTGGGCAAATAATTAAGGAAATATGTAAAATCTTTCTCATTTTTCAAAGATTTCATTGTCCTTATCACCCTCAATCCTCTTGTCTAGTTGAAAGAACTAATAATATAATAAAAACTCAACTAGCCAAACTTTCCAAATCTTTACAATTGCCTTGAACTAAGGTGCTGCCTATAGTCCTTTTAAGAAATATTCCATTTGGACCTCACAAACTGACCCCTCATGAAATTATCAATGGATGGCCAATTGTCCTCCCTTATCAGGTGACATGCTCTGATTCAAATTTAGTTCAATCTGATTTGTTACAATATTGTAAATCTTTGATCCAATATTCTAAAGAATACTTTACACAGGTTAAGGAAACTTTTGATAATCAAAAGCAAGAAATATCTAAATAACCTAATGTTCAACCTGGAGATCATATTTACAGGAAAAGACACCAATTAAAATATTCTTTCGAACCTCAATGGAAAGGACCTTATTTGATCCTTCTCACTAACCCTTGTGCCACTAAATTACAGCGAGTTAAGGCTTTGATTCATTTATCCCAGCTGAAGAAAGCCCCGACTCCCAAATGGACTGTTGAGCCTCATGAAGGTTTGAAATTAAAATTCAAATGTTACCATGAAGAGAAGCAGATGATGGCTGGGTAGGCTGCTTTCCCAAGATCTTTGGACCTGACTTGAAATTGCCTATGCAGTCTGCAGTAAAAGTTGGACTGGTTGCCTTTTCCTTATCATTTTTTTATACCTTCCTATTATTAGCTGTTATGCATGATTGTGGAAATATATCCTGGTAATTTTGGTGATTATATTATGCCAATTGGTGTCTGTGAAATAAGTTGTTTAAATGAAAGCTTTACCTGGATCAAATTTTTAGTTGTGGGTATTTTGATGGTTTTAATGATCTAACTCATTTGTAGTGCCACCTTCTGACCATTATACTCATTTTCACTTACTTTGAAATTATAACTTGGCATTGCTTTTGAAATAGCTTTTTGTGCTATAAATTTGAACTTTTAGGATAGAAAAGATTTAGCTATAGAGGTACTAAGAATTTGTTTTCTGATTATCCTAATCCTTTGTATTGTCATTGAACACTGCGAAGTATTATTCCTTGTTTTAATATTTTGTTCTTTCCCTGAAAACCCAAACTTTTTTTATAACACCAATTTTAGAGAATGGTTTATTTTTTCATCACTGTTATTTGTATACTGGTAGCCTTTGTTTATTTCTTTTGGGTTGTGTTTCTCCATTATGAAGCCCTTCTTTAACTTACTGCCCATACTGCTGTTCATCACCGCTCCTGTTAATTCTTGGCATGAGAATGCCTTCATTAAACTCACTCAGGTAGTTGCACAATCCACAAATCTGACTGAATGCTGGATCTGTCATCCTTTACCCAAACTGTACATGAGAACTCAGATCCATTAGTTACTCCCATACTGAATTATAGCTTTGTTCCCCCGCTATCATCAATTTTAACATCACCTCTAGGCGAGCCATATGTGTGAGACTGTGGCATCCTCCTGAGGTACCGACTCAATCCCAAGTCCCGTGTTTCAATCTGACTCAGCTTAGAGTTACAGAATTGTTCCGAAATACCTTTGGTCTCCTCTTTAGTTTGTAAAACTGAGCCCTTAATTTCATATAATCCCCCCCCCGCCCCGATATTGGAACATGGTATTTTCAGGAAATTTAACAGCATGTATACAAGGAAGAAGGTATTTTGTGTCCAAATGTGGAACTGGCTAAGGTTAGGATGACTATTTGCAACAACTCCTTGACAGAGAATTGGCTTGAACAGACAAGTCAAACCATCCCTCTCCCAGGTAAACATGTCAGGACTGGCATAATATGTGCTCCATGTGGATATGTATTCTTATAAGGAGGATCAAGATACCCTACCTTCGATAATTCGAATCAAAATAATGAGTCCTATACCTGGTCTTTATCCTGTTTGGATGGTTGGAATATGACAGGTCAATATACCTTAGACCCTATGGGAATCCCTTTAGACATCCATTCTTATGATGAGAGCTGACATTGGACTGACCACTGGAAACTATTAGAAAACAGAAGAGACAGTCGAGAGAAGAGCAGAGGAGACATGGAGGGAACCCCTTAAAGGAATTCCCTGGTTTTTGAGGACATTCTTCCCTTGGTATGGAGTGGGAGATTTAGAGCATGCCATCTATAACATCTCTAGAACCATGGAAGGAATAACACATGATGTTATCAATGCTATGAGTGCTCAAAAGAAATCATTGAACTTGCTTGCCAAAGTAGTTTTTGATAATTGAATTACCCTAGATTTCCTGTTAGCCCAGCAAGGAGGGGTCTGTGCTATAGCTGCACCTGGATTAACAACTCAGGAGAGATGGAACTAGATATTAATATAATTTGCCAGAAGGCTACTTGGCTACACATACTTCTACCCTCAGACTCCCCTTTTTTAGATATTTTCAACTGGTTACCCTCAGGCGTTGGATCATGGATTAAGCCTATATTGTCAACTGGGTTAATAATACTTGTTGTCATTGTAATAATCATAAAGACTGTTAAGTGTTGTATGAAACTTTTGACAAATGCCATTACCCAAAAAAACCATTTTAATGCCTATGAAAAGAATAATGTACATTGACAGTACTTATATTTCAGACAGACTCGAGTCCACTCCTTGAATAAGCCATCAGATGTCAGGTTGTTACTTTAACATGGCCTGCCCTTCACTAACCCTCAAGTAATAAAACCACAGAAGCAAGAAGCTAAACCCATGGCATGGTGAAGACGTCAAATAGTACCCAACTACCTTTTCACAATGTTCTGCTGCAATTTATAGTATGATTTCATTTTTTTTGAATTCATGGTTGGCACTCCTAGAAGCAGGAGTCAGGAGATCAAACGATGTGTTGCATTCGGACAAATCTGCTGCAAAAGACCTTTTCGAGATGTTAAGCATATATTTTAAGCATACATATATATATGTAAAATCAGGGATGTCATGTTGAGGATGGGGTGCCCTTGACCCGGACTATAATATTTTCAGTTGCTTCATATGCATGTGACTGTTGGACGGTGAATAAGGAAGAATGAAGAAGAATTGACAACTTTGAATTAGGGTGTTGGTGAAGAATATTGAATGTGCCATGGACTGCCAGAAGAGTGAACAAATCTGTCTTGAAAAAAGTACCAGGCAGGAGTTTGTTCTGTTGTGTGTGGAGTCAGAGCTGACTTGATGGCACCTAACAATAAAAACAACCTTTTCACATGCATAGTACCCAAGGTCTTAAAGATGTGTAAATAAGCAGTTATCCAGAATAAACATGCTCAAAGTCCATGCAGAAGAAAGATTTCTTTCAGAATAGTGTTTAGTGAACTTGGCAAAGAATTTCTCTCAAAATCCTCGATCAAAAGAAGGGAATGTGTAAGGGAATTAAACAAAAATTGAAGTACCTGATATGATCTGAAATGGCCAGTTTGAGAATTGGGTGCAATTCTCTGTTTGCTGGATCCGTTTCTACCCTAGCGGCAGCTATCTTCTCTACTGTTTCTAAGAGAGGAATGTCTGGTAGTGATGACTTGACTACACTGCAACCCCTCCCTGTCATGTACCTGTGTAATTGCCATGCTGTAACCAATCTAAGAAAGAGATGTATACCCTTTTAAGCCAATCACCTTACAGAGCTTGGCACAGGAAGTCCTCCTTACAAGTTCTGCTGCAGAAATTCACGCTTCACGAGTTCTTGACACAGAAACCTTTGTTTTAACGAGTTTCCGCCACTGGAAGCCCTGCCTTAAAATGATTTATTACCAATCGAGTGATGTCTTTCTATGATTTAGGCCCGTAATTACCAATCAAGTAATGTCTTTCACTGATCTAAGTTTGTAAATACCAATTAAGTAATGTGTTTCATATCCATTATTCCCTCCTATAAAATGTCACTGCTGAGTTGCCATTTTGAATTACTGGATTCCACTGCATGAAGTTCAGTCTATTCCCAGCTCTAGCTGTCTCTTTTCTTTCAATAAATATCTCAGTTTTACATTAATCAGAGTACGGATGAGTACTCTATGATACATTCTTAGATGGTTACCAGGGATGAGGCGGGGAGGGAAAATCACTAACTAGACAGTAGACACGTACAAACTTTGGTGAAAGAAGAGATAATACACAATATCGGGGAAGCCAGCATGACATATTCAAGGTAAAGGAAGACACTGAAAGGTATGCAGGAGTTAAAGGCAACAACAGGAAATACTAATACGTATATAATCCTGCAACACTAATAACAAATAATAATGTACAAATGGATATATAGGTACATATGTAAGCTGAACAGGGTGGGAGGGCATATGGAAGTACACTCAGGTACACATATATGTGTACATGCTGCAAATATATCCAGGTATGCAATAGTGCACACAGGGGACGCAGTCATGAAAACTTCTTAGTCATAACTAAACACCTCCTGTGACTAAGATACTGTGGGCTGGAGGGCTAGGGCTAGGGACATCCAGGTCAATTGGCATATCAAATCCATACAGACGATGTTCTACATCCTACCTTGGTGAGTAGCAACTGGGGTCTTAAAAGTTTTTGAGTGGCCACCTAAAATACAACAATTGGTCTCTTCCTGTCCAGAGAAAAGAAGGGTGAAGAAAATCAAAGACTCAAATAAAGAATTAGTTCAAAGGACTAATGGACCACATGAACCATGGCCTCCACTATTCTGAGACCAGAAGGACTAGATGGTGCCTGGCTACCACTACTGACCCCTCTGACTGGACCATAATAGTAGGTCATGGACAGAGTGGGAGAAAAATGTAGAACAAAATTCAAACCCATAAATAAGACCAGACTTACTGTTCTGATAGAGACTGGTGGAACCCTTGAGACTATGTACCTTAGACACCCTTCAAACTTGGAACTGAAATCACTCCCAGAGATCACATTATACCCATAAGATAGATAGGCCCATAAAATGAACAATAACAGCAGTGAGGAATGTATACCTCAGAACAACCTAAAGGACAGCATTTGCCCAAAAGCAAAGTTCAGAAGGATAGTAGGGGCAGGAAAGCTGGGTGAAGGGACGTGGTGAACCCAAGGAGGAAGCGGGGAGAGTGCTTACACATTCAGGGGTTTGCAACAAATGTCACGAAACAAGCTGTGTATAAATTGTTGATTGGGAAACTAATTTGCTCTGTAAACTTTCACCTAAACAACAATAAAAAGTTAAAAAAAAGAAAGAAAAAGAAAATCTTATGGACATTATGCCAGGTGAAATAAGTCAGTTTAAAAAGGACAAATATTGTATGATCTCACTTATATGAAATAAACAAATATATGTTGTAACACACACACACACACACACACACACACACACACGACCAATAATCCCACTTCCATGCCTCATTTTAGTTTTTGCATTAAAAAAATAACATCTATAGGGGTAATGGAAATGTTGGTTGTGGGATGGTTTCACACATATGTCAAAACTCATCAAACTGTACCCTTTAAATATGTGCAGTTTATCGCACGTCAGTTATACTTCATAAAAGCTGTAAAGAAATAAAAACAAATATAATATCTACTGTTTTCTTAATTATAAAAGGTAGACATTTTCATGATGAAGAATTCAGAAAAGAACAATGATGAGGAAAATAAATGTCACCACTGCTTGGAGACCTTGGTGAATACCCCTCAGCCTGTTTAACCCCTTGGAAGTTTCCCTGTGGCCCATGAAGCCCCTGCTTCTGCAGCCAGGCTCCAGAGCCCTTCTGCTCTGCTGTGGCCTCCCCTCAAGGGCTCAGCAATACCCACCCTCTTCATGCCCCAATTTCTGTCTCTGGTCTGGAGCACTCCTTGGTGCCCCATACTTACCCACTGTCCATCTAACTCCCTGTGGATGGACTGTGGGACCGGAAGCCTCACAGGACAGCTGATTTGCCAGCGCGGGCTGTGACACACTGCTCATCCTGGCTTTTCTTCCCTCAGCCCACATCTGGTCCATCTTAAAATCCTATATGCTCTACCTCCAGAAGGGACTTGGAATTTGATGCCTCCTCCCCAGCACCTTGCTTCCACCCTGGTCTGGTCACCATCACCCACCACAGCACAACTGCCCAGGCCCTGACCACTTGCCCCACTCCGATCCCCATCCACAACTCTCCACACAACAAATCTGAGCAGATCACTCTTCTGCTAACTGTGCTGTCCTATATGGTAGCCACTGTGGCTATTTAAATTTAAATTAATTAAAATTAAATTAAAAATCCAGTTCCTTAGTTGCACTAGCTATATTTCAAGTTCTCAGGAGCCACACAGGGAAGCTAGATAGAGAGAGATAGATAGCTGCCATTGAGTTGACTCCAACTCATGGTGACCTTATGTACCACAGAAGAAAATGTTGACTGGTTCTGTGCCATCCTCACAGTCACCAGCATGCTTGAGTCCATTGTTGCAGCCATTGTACCAGTCCATCTCACCGAGGGTTTCCTTCACCCTCATTGAACCTCTACTTCACCAAATGTGATGTCCTCCTCTAGTGATTGAGCCCTCCTGATGACATGTGCAAAGCGAGCGAGTTGGACAATGTTCTGTTGTGATCCATAGGGCTTTCCCTGGCTAATTTTCAGAAGTAGATCACCAGGCCTTTTTTCCTAGTCTGTCTTAGTCTGGAACCTCTGCTGAAACCTGTCCACCATGGATGACCCTGCTGATATTTGAAATACTGGTGGCATAGCTTTCTGCATGAAAGCAACATACAAGTCTCCACAGTACAACAAACTAACAGACGAGGGGTGGCAGGATTTATTACACCCATTTTAAAAAAGAACCCACTGAGGATGAGTGCAGGGCCCCACATCACACTCTAGGGATTGCAGCCCTGTGCTGCCTGGCTCTGAAGTCAGGCACCACTCTAAGCTCATTTCCTAGCCTGCAAAATGGGTTATTTACAGCCCTATGTCATCTGCATATCGCAGGTTGTTAATGAGTCTTCCTCTAATCCTTCATATAGTCTAGCTTCTCGGATTATGTATTCTGCATATAGATAGAATAAGTAAAGTGAAAGGATACAACCCCGCTGCACACCTTTTCAGATGTTAAACCACGCAGTATCCCCTTGTTCTACTTGAACAACTGCCTGTTGATCCATTTTCAGGTTCTACATGAGCACAATTAAATCTTCTGGAATTCCCCATTCTTCTAAATGTTATCCATAATGTGTTATGATCCACACAGTAGGACGCCTTTGAGTAGTCGATAAAACACAGGTAAACATCTTTGTGGTATTCTCTGCTTTTGGCCAAGATCCATCTGACATTAGCAGTGATATACCTCATCCCACTGTGAGTCGGAGCCGACTCCAGGGCACTGAACAGCAGTAACACGGGCTCAGCCACCCTAGCAGAGGATAAGGGGCTCTTCGGAAGGGAGAGGCAGGCGGTTTCAGAGGCCTGCAGAGGGCGCCAGTGAGCTGTGCAGCATCAACAGTGCCTGGCAGCACTGCCCCAAGGGTTTTCCGGAAACTCTCCCAGGGCACCAACTTCGGCAGGTAATCAAGGAGCGAACCCCACACGCCATTTATTGGGGGGGGGGGAATGTTTTCTTTTTGCCCCATTTGGCTGAGTTACACACCTTGGGTGCATAACGTATTTTACAGTTAAGGACGAAAGGGAGACTCAGAGGGTCATGGAGTTGCTGAGGTCACTCAGCAGGGAGTGGGGAGAACTGAACCCCAGCCCCAGCTCTGTTCCTCTACTTTGGACCTGGGGGTGCACCCGCTCTGGAAGGCACCGGGTGGGGGGCAGGGCATGGTAACACTTCCCACTGGAGGAAGGTATTATTGCTCTCATTTCAATGTCCAGGAAACCGAGGCACAATCAGGGAGGGGCAGGCAGACTCAAGGCCAGTTCTGAGGCTGCCAGATTCCGTTCCTTTTCCTCCCACCCAGTAGGGTGGAGTGGGAATATTCGCTTTGCTCCCATCGGACTCACTAGAAGTTCTCTCTGCTATCTCTTTGAGTTTCCTTGGGGTTCCATAAAGGGCTTTGTCTCCCTGCCTGTTCTGGGCTGTCCTGGCTTCCGCTCAGCCCTGCTTGGGCCACGGTGGAGCCTGATAACACCCTTAGAAGCCCCCCCCCCAAAAAAAAAAAAAACAACAAACTGTCCCGTAGAGCTCAGGAGAGGCGGTGGAGAAGCACAGGACAGCAGGAAGGGAGGCGTGGGTGTTGAGTAACTTAGGCCAGGAATGCCTATTGACTATCAAGTGCGCAGGGTCAGTGACGATCCCACAGGGGCTGTTGCTTCATCACTCATCCCGGCCCACCACGCTGGTACGGCGCGTTTCGGCTCTCTCCGGGTTACCGGTCCCAAGCGGATACCACGCTCGAGCCGTAAGGATCACGGGCTGGGGGCGGGGGGCGGGGGAGGGACACGAGGTCCAGAGGTTCCTCCGCGTTGGAGTCTCCCTCTGACCAGCCGCTCCACCTGCCCTTTTAAAGGGAGTCCTGACTAGGAGTGAAACGGCCCAGTTCGCCACGATCAGCCTTCTATTTCCCCCCACGCGGAGTGACGGAGGGAGGGCCGCGCCCCTCCCCACGCCCGGCGCGGCCGCTTTAAGAGACCCGCCCGCCGCCGCCGCTGCCCCCGGCCCTCCCCTTCCTGCGGCGCCGGGTGCATGCAGGGGACGGGCCAGGCGGACGGACACGGCGGCTGCGGCAGAGGAATGGGCTAAGCGGCCCGAGCGGAGCGCACACAATAGCGCGGTCGGCTCCGCCCCGCCCCGCGCCGCGCAGCTCACCTGCCGCGGGAGGGCCGCATTGTTCCCCCGCCATCGCGCGGGCATGGGGGCTGCTGCGCACCGTGGGCCGAGCCTGGCTGCGCCGCCGCGCCGCTGCTAAGCTCGCACCGGGCCGGCTGCGCCATGGTGGACCCAGTGGGCTTCACCGAGGCGTGGCGCGCGCAATTCCCAGACTCGGAGCCGCCGCGCATGGAGCTGCGCTCGGTGGGCGACATCGAGCAGGAGCTGGAGCGCTGCAAGGCCTCCATCCGGCGCCTGGAGCAGGAGGTGAACCAGGAGCGCTTCCGCATGATCTACCTGCAGACGCTGCTGGCCAAGGAGAAGAAGAGCTACGACCGCCAGCGCTGGGGCTTCCGGCGCTTCGGGCAGCCCCCAG